>NC_086449.1:295326993-295626993 GCF_028390025.1 Pseudophryne corroboree
GAGTGTCTGAAGAAACGGGGGAGTGTCTGGGCGAATGCTGGGTGTGTTTGTGACGTCAAACCAGGAACGAAACTGACTGAACTGATCGGAATGGCTGAGTAAGTCTCGAGCTACTCAGAAACTGCTAAGAAATTTCTATTCGCAATTCTGCTAATCTTTCGATCACAATTCTGATAAGTTAAGATACACTCCCAGAGGGCGGCGGCTTAGCGTGTGCAATGCTGCTAAAAGCAGCTATCGAGCGAACAACTCGGAATGAGGGCCTTTGTTAGCAGTTGGGCAAGCCAAATGGCTGTCATCCCCGAGGATTTGGGCAAGTCCACCACAAAATCCATGGAAATGTGGGTCCATGGCTTAGACGGAATAGAGAGTGGATGTAATGGGCCGACAGGAACCCCTCTAGGAGTTTTATTTCGGGCACAAACGTCACATGCCCGAACCCACTGATCCACATCCCTAGCCACCGAGGGCCACCACACCGCCCTAGACAGCAACTCCCGAGTTCTGGCAATACCCGGATGCCCTGCCGACCTCTTGGCATGGAATTCCAGGAACACTCGCTGTCTTAACCTAGGAGGCACAAACAAGAGACCTACCGGAAGGTCTGGAGGAGCCTGCTCCTGTGCTCTAAGGACTAATGACAAGAGGTCCTGGGTAATGCCCACTTTAATACATGATGGGGACACAATGGGCATTGGCTCCTCGGTGGTCTCTTGAACTGGAGCAAAACTCTGCGAGAGCGCATCAGCCTTGATGTTTTTTGACCCAGGGCGATATGTTATCAAAAAATTAAAGCGAGCAAAAAACAAAGCCCATCGTGCCTGCCTGGCATTGAGCCGCTTCGCTGACTCTAAATATGCCAGATTCTTATGGTCGGTGAGAATTGAGACCACAAACTTAGTCCCCTCAAGCCAGTGTCTCCACTCCCCGAGTGCATCCTTTATAGCCAACAATTCCCGGTTACCCACATCATAATTCATCTCGGCAGACGAGAATTTACGGGAAAAGTAAGCACAGGGATGAAGGCGATTATCAGACACCCCCATCTGAGAGAGCACTGCCCCAATACCTATCTCAGAGGCATCCACTTCTACCACAAAAGGACGCTCTGGATCTGGGTGTCGCAGCACCTTGGCCGAGACAAATGCCCTTTTGAGACGGGCAAAGGCCGCTTTGGCCTCACAAGACCAGTGAGCAACATCCGCCCCTTTCTTAGTGAGTGCCACCAAGGGGGCCACTATAGACGAAAATCCAGCGATAAACCGTCTATAAAAATTTGCAAAGCCCAGAAAACGCTGAAGCGCCTTCAAACTAGTGGGCTGCACCCAATCCAGGACTGCCTGTACCTTAGAACCCTCCATTTGGAAACCTTCTGAGGAGATAATATACCCTAGAAATGCGATTTGCTGGACTTCAAACTCGCACTTCTCCAGCTTTGCTCCAAGCTGGTGGTCTCTGAGTTTCTGGAGGACTAAGCGTACATGCTTCCGATGTTCCTCCAGGGAATGAGAGAAGATTAGGATGTCATCTAGATAAACAACTAAAAATCTATCCAAATATTCCCTGAGCACATCGTTCATGAATTCCTGGAAGACTGCCGGGGCATTAGAGAGCCCAAAAGGCATCAACAAATATTCATAATGCCCTGAGTGGGTATTAAAGGCAGTCTTCCATTTATCCCCCTCTCTTATTCGGATTAGATTGTAAGCACCGCGTAGGTCAATCTTAGAAAAAATGGTGGCAGTACGAAGCTGGTCAAACAAAACCGAAATGAGAGGCAGTGGGTACGAGTTTTTAATCGTGATACGGTTCAATTCCCTGAAGTCGATGCAGGGTCGCAACGAACCGTCCTTTTTACCCACGAAGAAGAACCCCGACCCAACTGGGGACTGTGGTATCCCTTAGCCAAGTTCTCCTGAATGTACTCTGCCATAGCCTGAGTCTCAGGACGTGACAGGGAGTACAACCTGCTCTTGAGAAGCTTAGCATCCAGCAACAAATCAATGGCACAGTCATAGGGGCGATGGGGAGGTAGTACCTCCGCAACTTTTTTGGAGAACACATCCACAAAATTTCCATAACATCCTGGCAATCCTGGCAAACTTAGCTGCGAGAGCCTGACTGGAAGGCTCAAGCAACTCCTGAAACAATCACTACCCCAACTAAGAATCTCCCCAGAGACCCAGTCAAATTGAGGGTTATGGGCCCTTAACCAGGGTAACCCCAAAACCAATGGGGCAAAAGAACAGACAGTCACATGAAAAGACAATTTTTCAGAGTGTGTGGCTCCAATAAACAAAGGAATTTGGCTGGTGCAGGAGGTAATTTTACCCTGGGACAATGGTTCCCCGTTTAACCCACAGATCTCAATCTCTGATGCCAAAGGTACTGAGGGAACAGAGTGTTCCAGGGCGAATTGACGGTCCATGAAAACCCCATTGGCCCCACTGTCAACAAAGGCCTCAGTCTTGACAGTTTGACCGAGGATCTCCAAAGTCACCGGAATGAGAAAAGTATTTTTGGGAAATTCTGACTTCTGGCCTGACAGGATATTTCCCATCACCCTCAGGACCTGAAGTTTTTCCGGTTTTTCTGGGCATGATACTACAACATGACCTTTATTCCCACAGTACAAACACAAACCCTGCTGTCTCCTCCGCGTCTTCTCACGCGAGGAGAGGCGGGTAGCCCCAATCTGCATAGGCTCCTCGGAATATTCCTCAGAGTCTGGGGTTCCCTTGGGAAAAAAGGAAACTGCGGTCTCCCTTTCAAGCCTACGCTCTCTCAGCCGTCTGTCCACCCGGATGGATAACTGCATGAGCTGATCTAAGCTATCAGGCGAGGGATATTGTACCAGTTGGTCCTTTATCTGGTCAGAAAGGCCCCTTCGGTACTGGTTTCTCAGGGCTGGGTCATTCCACTGGGTATCATGAGCCAACCTCCGAAACTCCGTACTATAAACCTCAGCCGTCGCCCTTGCTTAAGAACCGTAATCTGAGCCTCGGCTGAAGCCATCTTGTCAGGGTCATCATACAAAATGCCCAGTGCCGTAAAAAAAACATCAACACTTTTAAGCGACGGACAGTCAGGCTGTAACCCATATGCCCAGACCTGTGGGTCTCCTTGTAGCAAGGAAATCACCATGCCCACCCGCTGAATCTCCGACCCAGAAGACTGGGGCCTAAGCCTGAAATATAGCTTACAGCTCTCCTTGAAACAAAAGAACTGCGAGCGATCTCCAGAAAAACGATCCGGGAGATTTACTTTCGGCTCCTTAACCCCTGAGCTTGCCGCTGCTGCTGCGGGAGCTCCGCTAGCGGCCTGCGGGGTGTTTATTTTAATGGACATCTCATTAAATTGTCGAGTCAGGACCTGCACCTGATCGACCACCTGTTGCAAAGTATTTTGAGGGATATGCTCCATATTCCCACAAAATTTCAACAGGAGTAGGGCTGCTGAATATGTTACGCACACCAGTGCTAACAGGAGTATACCGGTGTATGAACAGAGAGGGAAGCGAAGCAAACGAACTCACAGACAGTATAACATAACATACACAGGAGGTGATGGAATAACTAATAAACACAAAGTGAACGGAGAAGCCCAAAGGCTCAGGAATTGGGTGTCTCCCTAGTGTCAGGAATGCTCAGATGGAATAGAGCGGACAATGAAGCGAGGTGTAGTGAGTTAACATGTGGAGCACCTGAAATGATGTTGCTAAGAGCAACAGAAAAAAACCCCAAAGGGTTACCAACGGGTGTGGGAATAAACTCCTTGGTCAGAGATAGAAATATAGACACAAGGAAAGTATCCACAATCCTAACCCCCACTTGCAGGGCACAGGTTCAGCTTACTGCCACTAAACTGACACCTGGACGCCCTGCACAGTGAGAGAGGATTAAGCAAGCAGGTCTGAGGATTAAGCAAGCAGGTCTGAAACCTGCTGGGTTCACAGAATAGCAAAAGAACCCCAGCAGGTCAAACAACTGACTCCAGTCTTACTGCTAGGTCCGGATTGGCAGAATGAAGTACCGAATCCCAAGGCCTATTCGCAGTAAGCAACAAGTAAATACAAAGTCACACAGTACTAGCTAACTCTCTGGAACTGACTAACAAACAAAGATTCAGCAGCATTTGCCTAGCCTGAGAGGATGGTTTATATAGCAGGTGCTGTCCACGCCCCACTCAGACCTCACAGACTGTGAGCACAAAACCAGCGCCGGATTCCCTGCCGTGCACAGAGCCTGTAACCACTACACAGTAAAAACCCGGACCGGGGTATCAGCTGCACTCAGGTTACTTCGCTAACACTTGCCTCCCGATTGCCATGGCGACGTGGCAGCACAGAGCAGGAGATCCTAACAGGAGGCTACAAATTTTATTAGCACCACTATGTTTAAATATCAGATACCATATGCTCAATTACATTATGAAATATTATAAGGGTCATGATATATGGGGTTGATATATATTCCTAGAGGAGCGCTATCTCCTTGAATGACACAGCTCTATACCTATGAACAAAATCTTTAAACAGAGAAGGATTTTAAGCTGGTCTGGTATAATGGAATATATAGAATGTAATCAGGTTGGCAATATATGTGGATTATTGGATAAAAATTAGGGATTGCCACATCCCTTAAAGATCCACACTAAAATTGGGACTGCCTTATTCCCCAAACAACCTTTCCCCTCACACATGCCTTAAAATGTGTATCTGTGCATGAATAGAAATAGTGAGTGCGAGCTAATACTTACCTTTTTTGAAAAAGAGATACCTACTCTCCAGCCGATCCTGGTTCGTGAATATAATATACCGAGATATAACGGCGACAATTAGCGACATATAGTGTCTAATTCTCTTTCTAGTGGAGTTAATGTGTATATAGGATAAAACTGACCCTCTCGAATTACCAACCGGGAGAGGGACGATAAATATTATTGGTGCAACAACCAACATAAAGATAACCACCTACTCATAATGGACCAAATATTGGTAACATCTGAATAGATATAATAACTTTGTCAGTATCATACGTATAGAATACACGCGGACACGCTTTTTAAAATTTCTTTATTCACAATTTCCTATCTTCAAGGTCTCACATATATGTTAGTCTGTCTGATTTTAACTCTTATGTTTCACTGTAGTTAGGGTAATAATTCATAATTTAATACATATCTAATAAAGGTTACGTTTTAAAATAAAGCATTCTTTTTCAGTGCGTCAACTATACAGTTTCTTCTTTTTTCTCCCTTCAACCTCAGAATTGCGAATAGAAATTTCTTAGCAGTTTCTGAGTAACTCCAGACTTACTCCTACATTGCGATCAGTTCAGTCAGTTTCGTTCCTGGTTTGACGTCACAAACACACCCAGCGTTCGCCCAGACACTCCCCCGTTTCTTCAGACACTCCCGCGTTTTTCCCAGAAACGCCAGCGTTTTTTCGCACACTCCCAGAAAACGTCCAGTTTCCGCCCAGAAACACCCACTTCCTGTCAATCACACTATGATCACCAGAACACTGAAAAAGCTTAGTTATGCCGTGAGTAAAATACCTAACTTTTGTGTAAAATAACTAAGCGCATGTGTTCTGCGAACCTTGCGCATGCGCAGTAAGCGACTAATCGCAGTATAGCGAAAATTGGCAACGAGCGAACAACTCGGAATGACCCCCAAAGTTCCTGCTGCGATCAACTCAGAATTACCCCCCATGTCTCCATTCTAAATAAGTTGTTCTGTAGTGATTTAGCATCCCCCTCCGAATTTATAACCTTACACAGTTTGGTATTGTCTGCAAAAATTTACACTGTACTCTCTAGACCTACTTCTAGGTTTATGAAAATGTTAAACAATAGTGGTCCAAGTACAGACCACTTAGTACTTCAGTCCAATTCGAAAAACGTTCCATTTACCACAACGCACTGCTCCCTATTATCTAACCAATTTCTAATCCAAGTGCATATTGTGCTCCCTAGCCCAAGTTCTCTTAATTTGTATATACTTGTAATTTCCTGGTTCAGAACAACAAGCCTTTTCTGGGCCATGTTATACAATAGTTATTTTATAAATAATTGCAGACAGAAACAAAATAATGGGGGACCACATTTGCTGAAAAGATGCAGATTTCAGGGGTACTGGGTCAGGGAATACAGAGGGCCTGGAATTGGATCCCAAGCCTTTGTGCTGTATTTAAGAGAATAAGAATAGAATATATTTAGAGGTTTAGTTTGGCCTACGCATGCTTCATACTATAATGTACGGAACTCGGGAACTACTGTAATTCATGTTTGTACGCAATGAAGATGTTCATGCAACTGAGCTATTATCAGTAAACTGAGATCGCACTGCACACGCGCCAAGATAACTTAGCAATGCCGCTCGCAGTGACTATATAAAAGCAGAGAGACTGACAGGAAGTGACCATTTGGGGGAGGTAACGGGAAATGGCATAAAAAACGCAGGTGTGTCACAGCCATTTTCGGGGCATGTATCTGCCTTCAGATGCAGTCATGTACGTAGAGAAAAATGGTGCCAACATCGCTCCTGCCAGGGCCAGCCTGCGTGACCATAGACTCAATCGGTCAGTCGATGTTCCTCGTTATTGCATCAGTGCTGCATATGTGTATGCAGATGCTGAGGACTTTGCGATTGCTTCGGTGGACATATGTATTATTTTCTGGGCGGTAGCTTCACTTGCGCCGATTAGCAAGTCTATTGGCTCTTGATTATATGTTCTTATCATTTGTATGTATAGAACATACAGAACTGTTAAGACTATATAATCTAAAATGCCTGCCTACACACCTTGGCTGCCCCATCCTGTATTCTGTCCCCTGTGCCACCTCTATCTTTCTCTTCTAGTCTCCTACATATCTTCCTCTCTCCCCCTTCTGTCTCCCATCCACCCCACTGCTTCCCTTCCACTCCCCCCATCACTCCATTGTCATTCACCTCTGCCCTGCCTTGGGCCTACTTCTCCACCACTCTGCCCTGCTCCCTCCCTCCCTCCTCTCCCTGCCATCTCACTTCCCTCAGTACAACACTTTTCTCCATCCGTGTCAACGCCTGCTGCTTACCTTCCTAGCTTAGGAGTCAGCACCATCCCTACACCGTCTGTATCCCCACCCTCTCACACTCTCTCCTGTACCCTCTGAAATGCCAGATCTGTAACAAACTGGCCTCCACCCATGTCCCTTTCATCTCCAGTTCCCTGCATCTCCTAACCATCACTGAAACCTGGATTACCCCCTCTGACACAGTTTCTCCCTCTGCTGGAGGACTCACATTCTCACCTACCCCCCGACCTAGCGGTTGACATGGTGGTGGTTTTGGGTTTCTACTACCCTTTAGCTACTCACACCAACTCATACCCCCTGAACCCTCCCTTACATTCTCTAAATTTGAGGTCCATGCTATATGCATCTTCCAACCTGTTCACCATTGAGTAGCTGGCATTTACTGTCCCCCTGGCAATCCCTCCAAATTCCTCGACAACTTTGCTTTCTTACTTCCTCTCCTGAGACATTCCCTCCATTATCTTAGGTGATTTCAACATATCTATTGACACCCCCACAAAATACCCTGCCTCTAAACTTCTTAACCTCACATCGTCACTTGATCTCTCCCAGTGGTCCTCCTCTCCATCCCATGTGAATGGGAAGTCGCTGTGATATCTCTGATTTCTCCAACTGCCTGTTTCCCCTCTCTGACCATCACCTGCTTTTTTTTTTAAACTTAGCTCTCTCTGCTTCTCCATCTCTACCTCCTAAGGCTACCATCACTAAACATAACATTGGGGCTATCGACACCACTTCCCTTTCCTCCATTTGACTCACTTTTCTCTTCTACTCTCTCACTCTCTTGAACAAGAAGCTACTTCTCTATACAAGCATCCCTTACTTCCTCTCTTGACTCTGTTGCTCTGCCGACCACTATTCACCCTCGCAAATCAACACCACAACCCTGGCACTCCAAATGCTACAAATATCTGCAAAAATGCTTATGTACCGCCAAATGACAGTGGAGGAAATCACGCTCTAAGGCAGACTACCTCCATTACAAATGTATCCTCTCATCCTGTGCTGCCCTTTCCCTCTCTAACCAATCATACTTCAAGAACCTCATCTTCTACCAGTCCTCAAATCCCCGGAGCCTCTTTTCCACTGTCAACTCACTCCTCTGCCCACCCCCGTGTCAACTCCCCTCTCACTCTCTGCTCCTAACTTTGCCACCTACTTTACATCCAAAATTGAGATGAGCAACACCTTTTCATCATTCCCTGATCCCCCCCTCTCCTTACCCCCAACCGACTCTGACATCTTTCTTCCCTGTATCTGGTAAGGAAGTCAATGCTCTCTTCTGTTCCTCACCCCCTCCACTTCCCCACTTTACCCTAGCCCCTCCCACTACCTCTCTGCTTCTGCATGTTCCCACCTTGCCCATCTACTCAATCTCTCCCTCTCATCAGACACTGACCCTTATGCCTCCAAGCATGCTCGCCTCCCCTATTCTTAATAAAACCTAATCTTGATCCAGCCACTCTCTGCAACTGCCGTCCCATCCCTCTCCTCCCTTTTCATTGCTTGACCCCTTACTGTCTGGTTTCCACCCTCTACACTCCACTAAAACTGCCTTCATGAAAGTCTGCAATTACCTCCTTGCCGCTAAATCCAAGGTCCACTACTCTCTGCTTATTCTCCTTGACCTCTCTGCTGCATTTGACACTGTGGACCACCCTCTCCTCCTGCAAATTCTTTACTCCCTTGATCTGCATGATACAGGTACACCACCGATTATCCAGCACCTGATGGCCGGCACCTCTTTTAATCTGGACACATCAGGTGCCGTGGGGAAGTTATGCTGTGGGGGGGAGTTAGGATGCGGGAGGCGCTTAGATAGGCTGCGGGAGGTCTTAGATTAGCAGTAAGAGCCTTAGTTAGGATAGGGGCAGTCTTAGATTAGCAGTGAGAGGCTTAATTAGGTTGCGGGTGAGGGAGTCTGGCTGCGGGCAGGTAGTCGGGCAGCGGCGGGGAGACGTACTACAGGTGGGAAATCAGGCTGCGTGGCCGAAAATGAGATTAATGGTAAGAACTTACCTTTGTTAAATCTCTTTCTGCGAGATGGGCTCCACAGGGAATGACATTGGGGTGTAGAGTAGGATCTTGATCCGAGGCACCAACAGGCTCAAAGCTTTGACCTTCTTCCCAAAATGCATAGCGCCGCCTCCTCTATAACCCCTCCTCTGTGCACAGGAGCTCAGTTTTTGTTAACCAGTCCAATGCAGTAGCAGGCAAAAGAGACGACAACTGTTAGTAGCCACATACACCACATTCTCACGACAGGAGAAAGTGTCAGCGGCAAATGCCATACCAACCCAAAGAAGCTAAGTGCGTCAGGGTGGGCGCCCTGTGGAGCCCAGTGTACCTCGCAGAAAGAGATTTAACAAATGTATGTTCTTACCATATATCTCGTTTTCTGCTGCGGGGTACACTGGGCTCACAGGGAATGACATTGGTGATGTCCTAAAGCAGTTCCTTATGGGAGGGGATGCTCTGTAGCGGGCACAAGAATTCAGCGTCCAAAGGAAGCATCCTGGGAGGCGGATGTATCAAAGGCATAGAACCTTATGAATGTGTTCACTGAGGAGCACGTAGCCGCCTTGCACAATTGTTCAAGGGTCGCACCACGGCAGGCCTCCCAAGAAGGTCCAACTGACCGAGTAGAATGGGCCTTTATAGTAGCAGGAGCTGGAAGGCCAGCCTGTACATAAGCATGTGCAATCGCCATTCTAATCCATCTGGCCAGGGTCTGCTTGTGAGCAGGCCAGCCACGTTTGTGAAAACCAAACAGAACAAAGAGAGAATCCGATTTCCTGATGGAGGCAGTTCTCTTCACGTAGATACAGAGAGCCCGTACCACATCCAAAGACCTTTCTTTGGAAGACAAATCAGGAGAGGCAAAGGCTGGAACCACGATCTCCTGATTAAAGGTGGAAAGAAGACACCACCTTAGGTAAATATCTGGGACGTGTTCTAAGAACCGCCCAATCACGGTGAAAAATCAGATAGGGTGACCTACAAGACAAGGCACCCAAATCTGACACCCGTCTAGCGGAAGCAATAGCTAGCAGAAACACTACCTTAAAAGTAAGCCACTTAAGGTCAGCAGATTCAAGAGGCTTGAACGGAGACCCTTGGAACGCCTCCAGAACCACTGACAAGTCCCAAGGGGCCACAGGCGGGACGTAAGGAAGCTGAATCCACAACACACCCTGAGTGAACGTATGCACATCAGGTAATGTCGCAATCTTTCTCTGAAACCAAACCGACAAGGCAGAAATATGAACCTTGATGGAGGCCAGACGAAGGCCCAAGTCCAGGCCTTGTTGAAGAAAGGCCAAAAGTTTGGCCGTACTAAACTTGTAAGCGTCATGATTATTAGATGCACACCAAGCAAAGTCAGAATTCCAGACCCTATGATAAATCCGAGCAGAAGCCAGTTTCCGGGCCTTCAACATGGTTTGAATGACCGCCTCAGAAAATCCTTTGGCCCTTAAGACCGAAGCTTCAAGAGCCATGCCATCAAAGCCAAACGGGCTAAATCCTGACATACACAGAGGCCCTGAATGAGGAGATATGGGCGCTGTGGAAGCAGAAGGGGATGCTCTATCGAGAGACCCTGAAGGTTTGAGAACCAATGCCGTCTGGGCCATGCTGGAGCGATCAGAAGTAGGATTCCACCTTCTTGCTTGAACTTTCTTATTACTCTGGGCAGGAGCGACACCGGAGGAAACACGTATGGCAGCCAAAAGTTCCATGCAATTGCCAGTGCCTCCGCGAACGCTGCTTGAGGATCCATTGTCCTTGCTCCGAAGACCGGAACCTTGTGATTGTGTCGAGATTCCATCAGGTCCACATTTGGAAGGCCCCACCTGTCCACGAGGAGTTGAAAAACTTCTGGATGGAGGCTCCACTCTCCGGCGTGTACATCCTGATGACTGAGAAAGTCCGCTTCCCAGTTTAGGACCCCCGGAATAAACACTACATATATGGCTGGTAGATGGCGTTCCGCCCACTGAAGAATCCGTGATACTTCCCTCATTGCCATAAGGCTTCGAGTGCCGCCTTGATGATTGATGTACGCCACCATGGTGGCGTTGTCCGACTGTACTTGAACAGGTCTGTTCTATATTAGACGCTGGGCCAAGTTCAGTGCATTGAACACCGCCCGCAATTCCAGAATGTTTATCGGGAGGAGAGACTCCTCCTTGGTCCACCGACCCTGAAGGGAGTGTTGCTCAAACACCGCGCCCCAACCCCTCAGACTGGTGTCCGTCATCAGAAGGACCCAGTTGGAGATCCAGAAGGGACGACCTCTGCTCAATCGTTGGTCCTGAAGCCACCAGCTCAGTGACAGACGGACCTCCGGAAACAATGAGCTCATTTGAGACCTGATCAGGTGAGGCAGGCCGTCCCACTTGGCAAGAATCAGCCTCTGGAGAGGACGGGAATGGAATGGAGCGTACTTTACCATGTCGAAAGCCGACACCATGAGACCTAGCACTTGCATTGCCGAATGTATCGACACTTGCGGACGAGATAGGAAGCATCAAATTCTGTCTTGAAGCTTCAGGACTTTCTCCTGAGACAAGAACAACCGCTGGTTGTGAGTGTCCAACAATGCTCCCAGGTGCACCATGCTCTGCGCAGGGACCAGGGAGGATTTGTTCCAGTTGATGAGCCACCCGTGGGTTTGCAGAAACTGGAGCGTCATATCCAGACAACGTAGGAGAATCTCTGGGGAATTTGCCAGGATCAACAAGTCGTCCAAGTACAGCAGGATCCTGACCCCTTGATGGCGGAGTACAGCCGTCATTACTGCCATGACCTTGGTGAAGACTCGCGGAGCCGTGGTCAAACCAAAAGGTAACACCCGAAATTGGTAATGGAGGTTGCCAACCGCAAACCTCAGGTACTGCGGATGCAACACTGCAATGGGAATATGCAGGTAAGCATCCTGTATGTCCAGTGAGACCATATAGTCCCCAGGCTCCAAGGCCAGAACAATAGAGCGAAGAGTTTCCATACGAAACTTGGAGACCTTCACAAATTTGATCAAGGACTTGAGGTTGAGAATGGTCCGGGAAGACCCATTCGGTTTCGGGACTAGGAATAGCGGTGAATAGTAGGCAGAGGCACCTGTACTACCACTCCTGTGTCCAGGAGGGACTGTACCACCGAATGAAGAGTTTTTCCCTTTACCTGATCCGAAGGGATGTCTGTCAGGCAAAATCGATGAGGGGGACGTTTCTTGAAGGATACGGCGTTACCTCGAGTGACGACTTCCCGTACCCAGGCATCGGAACTGGTCTTCAACCATTCCTGGGTAAACCCTAGAAGTCGGCCCCCCACTATGGGATCCCCCAGAGGGAAGCCTGCCCTGTCATGTGGCAGGCTTGTCAGTTTTGGAAGCAGGCTGATGGGCAGCCCAGGCCCGTATGGGTTTGGGCTTGTTGGTTTTGGAAGTGCGAACCTGTTTTGGGTACGCCTGACCCTTTGCTTTCCCTGAAGGACGAAAGGAGCGAAAGGAAGTACTCTTAGCCTTCGACATCGAAGGAGCAGTACTAGGAAGATATGCTGTTTTAGGACACGCTAAGTCAGCCACTATCTTGTTGAGGTCTTCCCCAAAAAGAATATCTCCTTTGAAAGGGAGCACCTCCAGGGTTTTCTTAGAGTCCATGTCCACAGACCAGAACCACAACCAGAGAATTTAGCGAACCAAAATGGACGTAGTAGAAGCCTTGGCCACCAGAATACCGGCATCAGAAGCCGCCTCTTTAATGTAATGAGACGCTGTAACAATACATGACAGGCACTGTCTAGCATGATCAGAAGCATTGGAAGGCAACTCCGCCTCCAGCTCCTGAGCCCACGCTTCCACAGCTTCTGCAGCCCATGTTGCTGCAATAGTGGGCCTATGCACCGCACCATTTAGGGTGTAGATAGCCTTCAAACAACCCTCCACACGCTTGTCCATTGCCTCTCTCAATGACGTGATGGTAGTTACAGGCAGAGCTGAGGATACCACCAGCCGCGCCACCTGCGAATCCACTGGCGGGGGTGTTTCCCAATTTTTACTAAGCTCCACAGTGAGGGGGTAGTGAGCCAGCATCTTCTTGTGAGACGTGAACTTCTTTCCTGGATTTGCCCAGAACTCCTGATGTCAACTAAATGTTCAAAGTGAAGTAAAACTTGTTTAACTACCTTCTGACGTTTAAACCTGTCTGGTTTCTTAGGTGCAGCGTCAGGCTCCGGTTCATCATCAACCTGAAGAATGAGTCTGATAGCCTCTAACAAGTCAGGAACATCCACCTGCGAAACAACTTTCCCATCAGTAGCATCAGAGTCTGTGGGGTCCATATAATCGCCATCCTCATCGGACGAGGTGTCTGGGACGTTGGTGGATTGTGAGGAAGTAATTGCCCGCTTAGAGGACCCCTTGGTCTTAGGCGGGCGGGGTTAGACTTTTGAGTAGCCAGTGATTGGTTCAATTGCTGTAACTGATTGGACAGATGATCTGCCCATGGCGGGTTAACCGCGGGGACCATAAGCGGTTGTGCCGGCACAGGAGGTCCCATAGGGGGCGTTAGTCTAGTTACCAGCATATTCAGTAGCGTGGAGAAGGTAGCCCAAGGTGGATCATTTTGCACACCCGTTGCTACAGTTCCACTGGGGGGTAAGGAACCCCCAGAACCTGAACCCTCAGCTGCTATGTTATATTCAAATGTGTCTGTTGCGTCAACACCACGCAATGTGGGATCAGCCCCAGCTCCGTTGCCCTTTGTAGCTGACACAATCAAAAGCTCAATGCAAGGCAACACAGTACAATATGAGCAGCACAATACCTGACAAGAATCCCCTGTGCAGTGTATCAACACAGACAGGAAATTCAAGAGGTATATGGTGACTACAAATCACAGAGAAAAATACACACTGAGTATATCGGGTGGTATTCATGTGACCGCCGGTCAGCTGACCGACAGTCACATGACCTCCTCCACCAGCCCGACGGGTCACTGTCCCGATGGTCGGCATGCCGACCAACAGGGACTATTTCCACTCGTGGGTGTCCACGACACCCATAGAGTGGGAATAGAACCCGTGGCGACCGCAGGTCGCCACCGAGCCCGCAGCGAGCCCGCAAGGGGCTTGCTGCACTCGCCCCTCCCCTGCCGGGATCCCGGCGTCGGTATGCTGCCGGGATCCCGGCGTCGGTTAGCTGACCGGCGGTCAGGAGACCGCCGGTCAGCCGTACTACACACAGTATATCCTGTGAACTGCCAATATTAAGATAAACCTGACACACTTTGCTATCCCTATATTCTATAACCTGAGGGGGCTAACTGAGTGAGATACACGAAATGGAGGCCACGCAGCAGCTATATACACACGCACACACAGAGTCACAGTTTGTACAATGCAGAAATTATGACATACAATAAAACTGCACTGGACTAGCAATACAGAGTAATACTGTGTATAGCTATACACTTTATTAGATATAACAATCCACAGTAAAGATTGGATGTATATCACACGGTACTTGCACTAAATAACTGACTAAATGCACTTTTTCTTAACTAACACTGTCAGCAGACATGTAGAATACTTAAGTGTCCTGTAAAATGCACACTGACAGGCAGGCGGCTTTACAAAGGAGGATTTCCCCAAACAGTCCCAGGAACAGTGTTGCTCTGTGTAATGGCACCCAAACACTGACTGGGAGTGAGGGAGATAAATATATGCAGCTCCAGGGTGGGAACATTTACTCTAAATGGTGCCCTGGGGCTGGGGGATGGGCTACAGGTCAAAGCCTTATCCCCCTGATGGACTTCACCACCGGGTACTGGCGGCTTAATAAAACGGTTTTGTGAGAGGAAACTGACCTGTGCCCATGCACTGGTGGTCTAGTGGGGTCCCTGTACTACCAGTGTCCATGCGGGAACGCGATTTACAGCGGGTCCCATTGAGGGGACCCCTTGCCTCCTCCCTGTAGTGCGGCCACGTGATCCGGGAGAACAGCGGCTGTGTGTGTGACTAACATTAGAAGAAAACCGGAGCGTCCGCTGTAGGTACCCAGCCACCGGGGCGCGGGAGTGTACAGCGCCGCTGGGGTAGGTGATGGAGCTGCAGCAGGAGATGTCTCACTGACATCTAACACTGCTGGTGTCTCTGCTGCAGCCCTTGAATTCTTCAATTTTCTTTAAAAGCTTCTTTTAGGGCTGCTGGAGCAGCCCCCTTGTTAAGTGCCTGCTTACTGAATGGCACCAACTACAAAACTGAGCTCCTGTGCACGGAAGCGGGGTTATAGAGTAGGCGGCGCTATGCATCTTGGGAAGGTCAAAGCTTTGAGCCTGTTGGTGCCTCAGATCAAGATCCTACTCTACACCCCAATGCCATTCCCTGTGGAGCCCAGTGTACCCCGCAGCAGAAATTAGGCTTTAGGGGATACACTGGATAGAATTAGGCTGCATTTGGTAAGGATGCTGCGACATCATCGTAAATTATAGCACCGATAATCCGGCACAGTGCTGGAACAGAGAGTGCCGGATTATCGGTGGTGTACCTGTACTGCCCTCTCATGTCTGTCCTCTTACCTTTCTGACCATTCCTTCTGTCTGCTCTCATGACTTCACCTCCCCCCCCACTTCCTCTACCAGTAAGAGTCCCCAAAGCTTCTGTTCTTGGGCCTCTCCTCTTCTCTCTCTACACATCCACTTTAGGCGAGCTCATTACCTCTTTGACTTACAATATCATCTCTACGCTGATTATACTCATATCTGTCTTTCCTCCCCTGACCTTGCCTCTGCTCTCCTCCCTCAAATCTCCAACTGTCTGTCAAGTCTGGAGCATCTTACAAAGTACGTAAAACAGAAACAATATGAGCAAAACAAGAAAAAATAGGATTTTCGTTACCTACCGGTAAATCCTTTTCTCATAGTCCGTAGAGGATGCTGGGGTCCATATTAGTACCATGGGCTATAGACGGGTCCACCAGGAGCAATTGGCACTTTAAGAGTTTAAGAGAGTGGGCTGGCTCCTCCTTCTATGCCCCTCCTACCAGACTCAGTCTAGAAACTGTGCCCGAGGAGACGACATACTTCGAGAGAAGGAATTACACAGATAGTGGCGAGATTCTTACCAGCTCACACAACAGCCAAACCCGGCCAACATGCTGGAACAACTCAGCAACAGCTGAAACAGAAAACAACTCAGAACTTACCTAGGAACCAGGTAACACTGATCTATAAAAAGAAACAACGCAGGAAAACAAAGCGCTGGGCGGGCGCCCAGCATCCTCTACGGACTACGAGAAAAGGATTTACCGGTAGGTAACCAAAATCCTATTTACTCTTACGTCCTAGAGGATGCTGGGGTCCATATTAGTACCATGGGGATGTACCAAAGCTCCCAGTATGGGAGGGAGAGCGCGGATGCTCCTGCAACACTGCTTGACCAAACTTGAGGTCATCAGATGCCAAAGTATCGAACTTGTAAAACCTGGCAAAGGTGTTCGACCCAGACCAAGTAGCAGCATGACAGAGTTGCACCGCCGAGACACCCCGGGCAGCCGCCCACGAAGAGCCCACTTTACGAGTAGAGTGACCCTTTACGGATTTCGGACACAGCAAGACAGCCGTGGAATAAGCATGCCGGATAGTGAACCTGATCCAGCGTGAAATCGACTGCTTAGAAGCAGGACATCTAATTTTCTTTGGATCATAGAGGACAAACAGGGAGTCACTTTTCCTGTGATGAGCCGTCCTCTTTACGCAAATCCTCACTACATCCAAGGCCTTTGAAGTAATTGAGGAGTCAGTAGCCACTGGCAGCACAATAGGTTGGTTGATGTGGAAAGCCGACACAACCTTAGGTAGGAACTGTGGACGAGTCCTAAGTTCCGCCCTATCTTCATGGAAGATCAGATAGGGACTTTTACAAGATAAAGCCCCCAATTCCGACACGCGTCTTGCCGATGCCAAGGCCAACAAGGTGACCGCCTTCCACGTGAGACTCTTGAGATCAGCCTCCTGTAAAGGCACAAACCCAGCCAACTGCAGGAACTGCAACACCACATCCAGATCCCACGGAGCCGTAGGCGCCACAAAGGGAGGCTGGATGTGCAGAACCCCTTTCAAAAAGGTCTGAACCTCAGGAAGAGCAGCCAACTGTTTTTGGAAGAAGAAGGACAAAGCAGAGATCTGGACCTTGACCCATATCCACCCCTGCTTGCAGGAAAATGAGAAAACGTCCAAGTTGAAACTCCACCGCCGGAAACTTCTTGGCCTCACACCAAGAAACACATTTCTTCCAAATGCGATGGTAATGCTTAGACATTACCCCCTTCCTAGCCTGTATCAGGGTAGGAATGACCTCACTCGGGATACATTTCCGAGCTAAGATCTGGCGTTCAACCGCCATGCCGTCAAACGTAGCCGCGGTAAGTCTAGATAAGCGAATGGCCGCTGCAGAAGCAGATCCTCCTGAAGAAGTAAAGGCCGTGGATCTTCCAGCAGAAGATCCAGCACATCTGCGTACCAAGCCCTCCTTGGCCAGTCCGGATCGATGAGGATTGCCAGGACCTTTGTTTTTCTCACGAGTTGAAGAACCCTTCGTATCAGAGGAAGTGGAGGGAACACATACACTGACTTGAACACCCACGGAGTTACCAGTGCGTCCACCGCCACTGCCTGTGGGTCTCTTGACCTGGAGCAGTACCTCCGTAGCTTCTTGTTGAGGCCATCATGTCTATGTGGGGAACCCCCCACCAACCGGTTACCTCCTCGAACACTTCCGGATGGAGTCCCCACTCCACTGGATGGAGATCGTGTCTGCTGAGGAAGTCTGCTTCCCAGTTGTCCACGCCCGGAATGAAGATTGCCGACATTACCACCACGTGTCTTTCTGCCCAAGTGAGGATCTTTGACACCTCTACCATGGCAGCCCAGCCTTTTGTTCCGCCTTGTCGATTTATGTAGGCCACTGTGGTCACATTGTCCGACTGCACCTGAACGGCCCGATGTTGTAGAAGGTGTGCTGCCTGCAGATGGGTGTTGTACACTGCCCTGAGTTCCAGGATGTTTATCGGGAGAAAACCAACGACCCTGAAAGGTTTCCCCCAGAGCCACTGCTCCCCAACCTCTTAGACTTGCATCTGTGGTTACAAGGATCCAGTCTTGAATTCCGAACCTTCGCCCTTCCAGAAGGTGTGGAAGCTGCAGCCACCAGAGGAGTGAAATCCTGGCTTTCTGAGACAGGCGTATCCTCTTGTGCATGTGTAGGTGAGAGCCCGACCACTGGTCCAAGAGGTCCAGTTGAAAAGGGCAAGCATGAAACCTGCCGTACTGTAGAGCCTCGTAGGCGGCAACCATCTTCCCCAGGAGGCCTATGCATTGATGAACCGATACCCGGGTAGGTCGTAGGACATCTCGGGCCATAGTTTGAATCACCAACGCTTTCTCCACCGGGAGAAACACTCGCTGCACTTCCGTGTTGAAGATCATTCCCGGGAAAGACAGCCGCCTTGTCGGCTCCAGGTGAGACTTTGGAAGGTTTAGGATCCAACCGTGTTTCTTGAGCAGCTGTGTCGGGAGCGTGATGGATCGCAACAGCCTCTCCCTGGACGACGCCTTGATCAGGAGATCGTCCAGATATGGAATTATGTTCACCCCCTGCCTGCGGACGACAACCATCATCTCCGCCATCACCTTGGTGAAGATCCTTGGTGCTGTGGAGAGGCCAAACGGCAGTGCCTGGAACTGATAGTGCTCGTCCAAAAGTGCAAACCGGAGGTATGCCTGATGTAGCAACCAAATGGGAATGTGGAGGTAAGCATCCTTGATGTCCAGAGACACCAGGAATTCCCCCTCTGTGAGTCCTGAGATGACAGCCCTCAGAGATTCAATCTTGAATTTGAACTCCCTGAGGTAAGGGTTCAAAGACTAAGTTTACAATAGGCCGCACCGAACCATACGGTTTCGGTACCACAAAAAGGTTAGAATAATAACCCTTGTTCCACTGCTGAGGTGGAACCGGAACAATGACCTCCAAAACCACCAATTTCCTGATGGCTTCCAGAAGAATTGTCCTGTCTGCCAGCAGGGCTGGCAAGCCTGACTTGAAGAAACGGTGAGGCGGGGGATCTTGAAACTACAGTCTATACCTTCTGGACACTATATCCAGAACCCAGCGGTCCAGACCAGATGACACCCAGACGTGGCTGAAGTGCCGGAGTCTTGCCCCCACCTATCCTTCCTCCAGGCCTAGCTGTCCACCGTCATGTGGAGGACTTAGGGGTATCAGAAGCGGGCTTATGGGTCTGGGAACCTGCGGGAGCAGGTTTCTTTCCCTTGGCATGACCACCTCTGAAGAAGGTGTTCGAAGGCTTGTTCTTTCTAGGCCTTGCGGGCCAAGAGAACTGTGACGTGGAAGATGAAAAAGGCTTCTTCGTAGCCGGGGCAGCTGAGGGGAGAAAAGGAGACTTACTCGCGGTAGCCGTGGCAATCCACGCATCTAGCGCCTCCCCAAAGAGAGCCTGACCTTTGTATGGTAGGCCCTCCACACACTTCCTGGATTCTGCGTCCACAGACCAGTTGCGCAGCCAGAGACCCCTGCGAGCCGAGACAGACATGGAGGAGATCCCCGCAGCCATGGAACCCAGGACCTTCATGGAATACACCAGGAACCCTGCAGAATCCTGAATATTATGTAAAAATAAATCAATGTCACCTTTATCCAGCGTAGTCGATTCCTCCTGCAGAGTGATAGACCACCTGGCAATCGCTTTTGCAAACCAAGCACAGGCTATAGTAGGCCGCAATATAGCGCCTGAAGCCATGTAAATGGACTTTAGCGTAGCATCCACCTTGCGATCTGCCGCGTACTTTAACGCGGTAGACCCCGGGACCGGTAATACCACCTGTTTGGACAGCCTGGAGACAGAGTCGTCCACGATCGGCGGAGACTCCCATCTCTTCCTATCTTCCTCTGGGAAGGGAAAAGCCACCAAGACTCTCTTGGGAATCTGGAATTTCTTTTCCGGAGTTTCCCATGCCTTTTCAAAGATAGCATTCAATTCCTTGGATGCCGGGAAAGTGAGAGGAGGCGTCTTATGATCTGTGAAGAAGGCTTCCTCCACCTGTTCAGGTGCTGTGTCTGAAATGTGTAAAACATCCCTAACAGCTTCAATCATCAACTGCACCCCTTTGGCAAGTGATGCCGTCCCCCTAGACACATCCATGTCACTGTCTGCAGCGTCAGAGTCGGTGTACGTGTCATCCTGCATAATTGCAAGTGCATGTTTGTGAGAATGTACCGCAGGGGACCCCGAGGAAGCAGTATCCGACCACACAATCATAGAGGACTGGAGGACTTGAGTGGCATGCTCAGTCCTAGCCACTATCAGAAATCTGAGAAATAGTCCCCCTCAGAGAGGCTAACCATTCTGGCTCTCTAGCTGGGATCTGTGCTAAAACACATGGAATGGAGTTTTCCTGTGGACAAAGCCGCCAATTCTGACACACGCCTAGCCGAAGCTAAGGCCAACAGCATGACCACTTTCCACGTGAGATATTTTAACTCCACGGTCTTAAGTGGCTCAAACCAGTGAGATTTCAGGAAACTCAACACCACGTTAAGATCCCAAGGTGCCACTGGTGGCACAAAAGGAGGGCTGAATATGCAGCACTCCCTTTACAAAGGTCTGAACTTCAGGAAGAGAAGCCAGTTCCCTTTGAAAGAAAATGGATAGGGCCGAAATGTGGACCTTGATGGACCCTAATTTAAGCCCATAGTCACTCCCGACTGTAGGAAGTGAAGGAAACGGCCCAGCTGGAATTCCTCTGTAGGGGCCTTCCTGGCCTCACACCCAGCAACATATTTTCGCCATATACGGTGATAATGTTTTGCTGTCACGTCTTTCCTAGCCTGTATCAGCGTAGGAATAACTTCATCCGGAATGCCTTTCACCGCTAGGATCCGGCATTCACCGCCATGCCGTCAAATGCAGCCGCGGTAAGTCTTGGAACAGACAGGGCCCATGTTGCAACAGATCCTGTCTGAGAGGCAGAGGCCATGGGTCCTCTGTGAGCATTTCTTGCAGTTCCGGATACCAAGTCCTTCTTGGCCAATCTGAAACAATGAGTATTGTTCTCACTCCTCTTTTTCTTACGATTCTCAGCACCCTGGGTATGAGAGGAAGAGGAGGAAACACATAAACCGACTGGAACACCCACGGTGTCACTAGAGCGTCCACAGCTATCGCCTGAGGGTCTCTTGACCTGGCGCAATACCTTTGTAGCTTTTTGTTTAGGCGAGATGCCATCATGTCCACCTGTGGCAGTTCCCATCAATTTGTAATCTGTGAGAAGACTTCTTGATGAAGTCCCCACTCTCCCGGGTGGAGGTCGTGCCTGCTGAGGAAGTCTGCTTCCCAGTTGTCCACTCCCGGAATGAACACTGCTGACAGTGCTCTCACGTGATTTTCCGCCCAGCGAAGAATTCTGATGGCTTCCGCCATCGCCACCCTGCTCCCTGTGCCGCCTTGGCGGTTAACATGAGCCACTGCGGTGATGTTGTCTGATTGAATCAGCACCGATTTGTCATGAAGCAGGGTCTCCGCTTGACTTAGGGCGTTGTATATGGCCCTTAGTTCTAGGATATTGATGTGAAGGCAAGTCTCCTGACTTGACCACAGATCCTGGAAATTTCTTCCCTGTGTGACTGCCCCCCACCCTCGGAGGCTTGCATCCGTGGTCACCAGGACCCAGTCCTGAATGCTGAATCTTCGGCCCTCGAGAAGGTGAGCACTCTGCAGCCACCACAGAAGAGACACCCTGGCCCTGGGGGATAGGGTGATCAGCCGATGCATCTGTAGATGTGATCCGGACCACTTGTCCAACAGATCCCATTGAAAGGTCCTCGCATGGAACCTGCCGAAGGGAATGGCCTCGTAAGATGCCACCATCTTTTCCCAGGACTCGCGTGCAGTGATGCACCAACACCCGTTTTGGTTTAAGAGGTCTCTGACCAGTGTCATGAGTTCCTGAGCCTTCTCCGTCGGGAGAAAAACCTTCTTCTGGTCTGTGTCCAGAATCATGCCCAGAAAGGGCAGACGCGTCATAGGAATCAGCTGCGACTTTGGAATATTCAGAATCCAGCCGTGCTGTTGTAACACTTCCCGAGAGCGTGCTACGCTGATCAGCAACTGCTCTCTGGACCTCGCCTTTATGAGGAGATCGTCCAAGTATGGGATAATTGTGACTCCCTGCTTTCGCAGGAGCACCATCATTTCCGCCATTACCTTGGTAAATATTCTCGGTGCCGTGGAGAGACCAAACGGCAACGTCTGGAATTGGTAATGACAATCCTGTACCACAAATCTGAGGTACTCCTGATGAGGTGGATAAATGGGGACATGCCGGTAAGCATCCTTTATGTCCAGAGACACCATAAAATCCCCCTCTTCCAGGCTTGCAATGACCGCTCTGAGCGATTCCATCTTGAACTTGAACCTTTTCAGGTAAATGTTCAGGGATTTTAAATTCAAATGGGTCTGACCGAACCGTCCGGTTTCGGTACCACAAACATTGTGAAACAGTAACCCCTTCCCTGTAGAAGGAGGGTAACCTGCACCACCACCTGCTGGAGATATAATTTGTGAATTGCCTGTAACACTAATTTTCTCTCTAAGAGGGAAGCTGGCAGGGCCGCCGGTGAGGGGGCATCTACTCAAAGTCCAGCTTGCATCCCTGAGACACAATATCTATTGCCCAGGGATCTAACAGAGAGTGAACCCACTTGTGGCTGAACTTACGCAGGCGTGCCCCCACCGGGCCTAGCTCCGCCTGTGGAGCCCCAGTGACATGCGGTGGATTTTTGTAGAGGCCGGGGAGGACTTCTGTTCCTGGGACCTAGCTGTGTTGTGCAGCTTCCTTCCTCTGCCCCCGCCTCTGGCAAGAAAGGACGCACCTCAGACTTTCTTGTTTCTTTGTTCGAAAGGCTGCATTTGATAATGTCGTGCTTTCCTAGGCTGTGCAGGAATATACGTCAAAATATCAGAATTACCAGCTATAGCTGTGGAGACCAGGTCCGAGAACCCTTCTCCACACAATCCTCAGCCTTACATATGCCTCTTTAAGTCGGCATCATCTGTCCATTGCATATTCTACAGGACACGTCAAGCAGAAATTGACATAGCTTTGTCTCTAGGACCCAGTATACTCATGTCACTTTGGGCATGTTTTATATATATATATATATATATATATATATATATATATATATATCTCTTAAGGCAGCATATATATATATATATATATATATATATATCTACATACTAGGGTCTCAATCTCTGTTGATAAGGTAACTGTCCACGCTGCCACAGCGCTATAAACCCATGCCGACGCCATCGCCGGTCTGAGTAGTGTACCAGAATGTGCACGCTATCTGCAGGATCCCTGAGAATAGCTGTTACGACAGGGCTACCTTTTGTAACAACCTAGGGGAAGATTCCCATCGTATCCTGGCCCTAGTGGGGAAAGGATACTGCCTGAGAATTCTTTGTGGGAAACTGCAGTCTCTTGTCTGGAGATTCCCGCTCTTTTTCATCATGAGAGGAGGGAAATTTACCTCAGCTTTCTTCCCCTTAAACATGTGTACCCTTGTGTCAGGGACAGATGAGTCATCAGTGATATGCAAATCATCTTTTATTACAATAATCAAATATTGAATACTTTCCTGCCATTTTGGCTGTAACTTTGCATTATCGTAGTCGACACTGGAGTCAACCTCCGTGTCAATATCAGTGTTTATTATTTTGGATAGTGAGCATTGAGAGACTCTGAAGGTCTCTGCGACAGAGGGACAGACATGGCTAGATTTCCTGTCTGTTCTCTAATCTTTTGTGCCATAAATTCACCTTAGCACTTACACATATCCAAACAGGTGTCGGCGTTGTCGACGGAGACACCCTCTCACACACATATTAGCTCCATCTCCTCCTTAGGGGAGCCTTTTACCTCAGCCATGTCGACACACACGTACCGACACCACACACACAGGGGATGCTCTATTTGAAGACAGTTCCCCCACAAGGCCCTTTGGAGAGACAGAGAGAGAGTATGCCAGTACACACCCCAGCGCTATATGACCCAGGAATCACACAGTAACGTAGTGTTAACCCAGTAGCTGCTGGATATATTGTTTTTATGCCAAATTTATGTGCCCCCCTCTCTTTTCACCCCCTTTTATCGTGCTTCTGCAGGGGAGAGCCTGGGGAGCTTCCTCTCAGCGGAGCTGTGGAGAGAAAATGGCGCTGGTGAGTGCTGAGGAAGAAGCCCCGCCCCCTCAGTGGCGGGCTTCTGTCCCGTGATTTTTTGTAAAAATAATGTCGGGGGCTCATGCATATTACAGTGCCCAGCTGTATATATGCCCTATTTGCCAGGAGGTACTCAATTGCTGCCCAGGGCGCCCCCCCCCCCTGCGCCCTGCACCCTACAGTGACCGGAGTGTGTGGGTTAGTGTGGGAGCAATGGCGCACAGCTGCAGTGCTGTGCGCTACCTCATATGAAGACAGGAGTCTTCTGCCGCCGATTTTGACGTCTTCTTGCTTCACCCCGTAGCAGAGTCTGTTGCCAGCAGATCTCTCTGAAAATAAAAAACCTAACAAAATACTTTCTTATTAGCAAGCTCAGGAGAGCTCACTAAAATGCACCCAGCTCCGTCCGGGCACAGATTCTAACTGAGGTCTGGAGGAGGGGCATAGAGGGAGGAGCCAGTGCACACCAGTAATCCTAATTCTTTCTTAGAGTGCCCAGTCTCCTGCGGAGCCCGTCTATTCCCCATGGTCCTTACTCCTCTAAAGAAGGTGTTGGACGGTTTGGCCTTGCTTGTTTTAGTAACACGAAAGGACTGTGATGCCGCTGAAGGAAAAGGTTTCTTCACAGCAGCTGCAGCTGAGGGGAGAAAAGGTGACTTACCCTCTGTAGTCGTGGAGATCCACGCATCTAACACTTCCACAAAGAGAGCCTGACCTGTGTAGAGTAGGGTCTCCACACCTCTCCTGGATTCCGCATCGGCAGACCACTGGCGCAGCCACAGTCCTCGACGAGCTGAGACAGACATGGAGGAAATTCCTGCAGCCATTGAACCCAGGTCCTTCATGGATTCCACCATAAATCCTGCAGAATCCTGAATGTTACGTAAAAACAATGCTACGTCACTTTTATCCATGGTATCCAAATCCTCAAGTAACGTGCCTGACCACTTTACTATGGCTTTGGAAATCCATGCACAGGCAATAGTTGGCCGTAGTATCGCCCCTGAAGCCGTGTATATGGATTTGAGTGTAGTATCAATTTTGCGATCAGCCGGCTCCTTTAAGGCGGTAGATCCTGGAACAGGTAAAACCAACTTTTTTGAAAGTCTGGATACAGACGCGTCCACTATGGGTGGGTTTTCCCATTTTTTTCCTATCCTCCTCAGGGAAGGGAAAAGCAACCAGAACCCTTCTAGGGATCTGGAATTTTTTCTCCGGGTTTTCCCATGCTTTCTCAAATATAGCATTTAATTCTTTGGACGCAGAGAAGGTTAGCGAGGCTTTCTTACTGTCAGTGAAGTAAGCCTCCCAGCTGCTGGGAGATGTAGTTTATTTTCAGTGTCATCTCTGCGATGCGCTACGATGCGGTGTGTGTGCCTGCCTGGCTAGGCGCGAGCTCCGCCGGCTGTAACAAGGTATCGCTGCCGCAAAGGGAGGGGGCGTTAGGGGGGGTTAAAGTGACAGTCTCGGCGCCCCCTCCAGTCTGGCGCCCAGGTCACATGCCCCCCTAGCCCCCCCCTAGTTTCGGCTCTGCACACACACACACACACACACACACACACGGGCAGACAGAGTTTCACCCCCAAAGAATGGCAATAGAGATTGGAGCCAACCCCCACATAGCGCTTTCCAGGTATAGGGAGACCCTAAACCAGCGCTGACTGTGTATCTTAATAGGTTACACAGTCTTTACACAGCCTCCCCCCCTTCTATAACCCCCTGGTACCGTGAAAGATAGCTGGAGTTGCTCTGGAGGGACTGCACATCACTGACAGCATTTCTGCAGGCAGGAAAATGGTGCTGAACATTGCTGGGTCCGCTCCGAGGAGAAGATCCGCCCCCTTAATGGTGCAGTCTTCCCGCTCTTAATAGGATTATACTGGCTTGAGGATTTATGCTGGCAGAGATCCCGGGACCCTGACAGGCTTGAGAGGTCAGTGTAGGGTGTAGGCGCTGGCTCAGGGTGCCCCTCACAGCGCCGCACTATGTACCACTGAGTCCCGGAGTGCAGTTAGTACTGCGCTCCATATCCTCTTGCCGCCATCTTCACACCAGCTCCCCGCTTGCTAGGGGGGCCGGTGACTAACTCACCACCGATCTTCTGGCTCTGTAAGGGGGTGGCGGCATGCTGCCAGGGTGAGCGATCCCCTGTGGCGGGGAACGTTCGATGCCCTCAGGAGCTCAGTGTCCTGTCAGCGGAGATAGTGGCTCAGACCCTGCAGGGCGGACACTACTCCCCCCCTTAGTCCCACGAAGCAGGGAGGCTGTTGCCAGCAGCCTCCCTGTAAAATAAAAAAAACCTCTAAAATAAACTTTTACCAAAGAAGCTCTGTAGAGCTCCCCTAGCCGTGACCGGCTCCTCCGGACACATTTTCTAAACTGAGTCTGGTAGGAGGGGCATAGAGGGAGGAGCCAGCCCACACTCTTAAACTCTTAAAGTGCCAATGGCTCCTAGTGGACCCGTCTATACCCCATGGTACTAATGTGGACCCCAGCATCCTCTAGGACGTAAGAGAAAACCTGTTTCAGAATGCCTTTCCGAGCTAAGATCTGGCGTTCAACCTCCATGTCGTCAAACGTAGCCGTGGTAAGTCTTGATAAGCCAACGGCCCCTGTTGCAGAAGGTCCTCTCGAAGAGGAGGTGGCCTCGGATCTCCCAGCAGTAATTCCAGAAGATCCGCGTACCAAGCTCTTCTTGGCCAGTCCGGAGCAATGAGGATCGCCT
This sequence comes from Pseudophryne corroboree, assembly GCF_028390025.1. Taxonomy (NCBI): domain Eukaryota; kingdom Metazoa; phylum Chordata; class Amphibia; order Anura; family Myobatrachidae; genus Pseudophryne; species Pseudophryne corroboree. The sequence goes on from NC_086449.1 coordinate 295,354,097, forward strand.
GAACCCTTGTTCTTTTATTTTGAGAATCCTTGAGATGAGTGGAAGTGGAGGGAACACATACACTGACTTGAACACCCACGGAGTTACCAGGGCGTCCACCGCCACTGCCTGTGGGTCCCTCGACCTGGAACAATACCTCCGAAGCTTCTTGTTGAGGCGTGAGGCCATCATGTCTATTTGAGGTACGCCCCAAAGACTTGTCACCTCTGCAAACACCTCTGGATGGAGGCCCCACTCTCCCAGATGGAGATCGTGTCTGCTGAGGAAGTCCACTCCCGGAATGAAGATTGCCGACAGTGCCACCGCATGTTTTTCCACCCAGAGGATGATTCTTGTTACCTCTGCCATTGCAGCTCTGCTCTTCGTACCGCCTTGTCTGTTTATGTAGGCCACTGTTGTTACATTGTCCGACTGAACTTGAATGGCCCGATCTTTCAGATGTGCCGCCTGTAGAAGACCGTTGTACACGTCTCTTAGTTCCAGAATGTTTATTGGAAGGCTGGATTCCAGACTTGACCACCTTCCTTGGAAGTTTCCCCCCTTGGTGACTTCTCCCCAACCTCTGAGACTTGCATCCGTGGCTAGAAGGATCCGATTCTGAATCCCGAACCTGCAGCCCTCCAGTAGGTGAGAAGTTTGCAGCCACTAGAGGAGCGAGATTCTGGCTTTCGGCGACAGACGTATCCTCTGGTGCATGTGAAGATGAGATCCTGACCATTTGTCCAGGAGATCCAGCTGGAAAAACAGTGCATGAAATCTTCCGTACTGTAGAGCCTCGTAGGAGGTAACTATCTTCCCCAGAAGGCGAATGCACTGATGAACAGATACTTGGGCTGGCTTCAGGACATCCCGGACCATTGATTGGATCACCAACGCTTTCTCCACCGGTAAAAACACCCTCTGCACTTCCGTGTCGAGAATCATCCCCAGGAAGGACAGTCTTCTCATCGGCTCCAAATGTGACTTTGGAAGATTCAGGATCCAACCATGATCCCGGAGCAGTCGAGTTGTGAGAGCAATGGACGGCAACAACTTTTCCCTGGACGATGCTTTTATCAGCAGATCGTCCAGATATGGAATTATGTTCACACCCTGCATGCGGAGTAGAAACATCATCTCTGCCAATAACTTGGTGAACACCCTTGGTGCTGTGGATAGGCCGAATGGCAGCGCCTGGAACTGATAGTGACAGTCCCAGTGATCACGCTCAGCGAAAAAAAAATGTGGGTCCCAGGGACCCCTCACTTTACAAAATTGGGGTCCTACTCCCGTTTCTGGGTCCCATCACATATTATGCTTTTGACCTCCCTATAAAGAATCAGACCCCGCTTCCCCCTCACATTCTCTACATACACCATGGGGTAGAGGGGTTAAGTGCAAGCAGCAGTTGGGGTAGTCGGTGTAAGGGCAGGTAGTGCTGGGGGTAGGGAGGGGTAAGGTGCTGACTCTTTATGAATAACATTGTAGATTACAGTCAATTGACACCAATTTTCTCAAAGTAGTGATGAGCAAGGACACCCTGACACTCACTGGAACTAACGCAGATAGGTGACTGGGACTCTCCCCTAATGAGGCCTGCTCCCAGCAGTACCTTTCAGTGCAGACCCTTCACCACCCCAGACAGCTGCATCCAGGGGCGGATCCAGAACAAAGTGATATGGCGCACCATGACTGAGGAAATGAGGTGTACTTTAGAGCGCACCGAAGGCGCGCTCGCGCTCCAGAAAAGTGGGTGTGGCCTCCCAACAAGGAGTGTGGCCTCAAAGAGAATGCTATAGCCAAGAGGCTGTGGGCGACGACAGGGAATGGGTGACGGGGAGGTTATGGGTGACACACAGGATCACGGGGAGAGTAGTGCATGACAGGGAGAAGCTGACAGGAGAGAAGCGACGGGGAGAGAAATATACGTTATGGTAAGAACTTACCGTTGATAACGTGATTTCTCTTATGTCCACAGGTATCCACAGGATAACATTGGGATATTGTCGAGCGACAGCGAAAATGGCACCAACACGGTCACAAGCTTTCTGGCCTCCCAGGATGCATTGGGGCCTCCACTATATAGTCCCGCCCACTGACTCAGTCAGATCAGTTCTTTCCACAGCGATTTTAGGCAGGAACATCAGGCAGAGACCTGTTTAGGCGATAAGAACACACATGCACACCCTTCCATAAAAGAAGGAAGAGGTTTTAGTGATTGTCTAGATCCTCAAATCAGATGCGTCAGGGTGGGATCCCTGTGGATACCTGTGGACATAAGAGAAATCACGTTATCAACGGTAAGTTCTTATCATAATGTATATTTCTCTGGCTGGGTCCACAGGATTATCCACAGGATAACATTGGGATTCCCAAAGCCATTTTAGTGGTGGGGACGCTCCTGATTGCACAGGAGGACCTTTCGCCCGAAGTCTGCGTCATGAGAGGCAAAAGTATCCAAGGCATAATGTCTAATGAATGTGTTTATGGAAGACCATGTGGCTGCCTTACATATCTGTTCTGCTGAAGCACCCTGTTGTGCTGCCCAAGAAGGACCTACCTTACGTGTAGAGTGTGCAGAGACATTAGCCGGAATAGGGAGATCTGCATACGAATAAGCTTCTGATATTACCATTCGGAGCCATCTCGCCAGCGTCTGTTTACTAGCAGACCATCCTCTTCTATGGAATCCGTAGAGGATGAAGAGAGAATCTGTTTTCCTGATGGCACTAGTACGATCTATGTAGATTCTTAAAGCCCGGACCACGTCCAGCGACGCTTCTCCCGCAGATATGCCCGATACCTGAAAAGCTGGAACTACAATCTCTTCATTCAGGTGAAACTTTGATACCACCTTTGGAAGATAGCTAGATCTCGTTCTCAGAACTGCTCTGTCTGGAAAAAAAACTTAGGAAAGGAGACTTACATGATAATGCTCCTAAATCTGACACTCTTCTGGCTGAAGCAATTGCCAGTAAAAAAAGAACTTTAACCGTTAACCACTTAAGATCTGCTCTCTCAAGTGGTTCAAACAAAGGACCCTGGAGAAATTTAATAACTAAATTCAAATCCCAGAGAGCTTCAGGAGGAACAAATGGAGGTTGAATATGTACTACTCCTTGAAAAAACGTACGTACATCCTGTAAATCAGCAATCTTTTGCTGAAACCATACAGTTAACGCTGATACTTGAACCCTCAAGGAAGCAATTTTCAACCCTTTATCCAATCCTGCCTGAAGGAAATCCAAAATCCTAGCTACTTTAAAAGATCTCGGATTGAAATTTTTTCCAGTACACCAGTGAATATAGGCTTGCCATATTCTATGATACACACGGGCCGAAGAAGGCTTTTTTGCTCTAAGCATAGTTTGGATTACTTGTTTCAAAAAACCTTTAGCCTCTAAGATAGAGGTTTCAACAGGCACGCCGTCAAAGACAGGCGATCCAGATGACTGTGACAACAAGGACCCTGCATTAGCAGATCTGGACGTTGAGGGAGCAGTATCGGTGCTTCCATGGACATTCTCAACAGATCTGTGTACCGATGCCTACTTGGCCAAGCTGGAGCTATTAGAATGATTGCTCCTTTTGCCGGTTTTATCTTTCTCACTACTCTGGGTAACGGAGATATTGGCGGGAACAGATACGCCAGCTGAATCCTCCATTCTACTGACAGTGCGTCTACAAGGACCGCTCCTGGGTCCCTTGTTCTCGATCCGTACCTTGGAACTTTGTTGTTTAGTCGAGACGCCATAAGGTCTATCTCTGGTAGACCCCATCTGTTCACCAGTGTCTGAAACACTTCTCGGTGTAGTGCCCATTTGGTTTCCTGAATGGTGTGCCGACTGAGAAAATCCGCTTCCCAGTTTAGTACACCCGGGACAAATACTGCTGACAATGCTGGGAGATGGAGTTCTGCCCATTTTAGAATGTGAGTTTCTTCCTCCATCAGACTCTTGCTGTGAGTTCCTCCTTGATGATTAAGGTATGCTACTGCCGTCGCATTGTCGGAGTGGATCTGGACTGGTCTTCCTTGTAGATTGTCCTTTGCCTGAACTAAAGCCAAGTAAACGGCCCATATCTCCAACAGATTTATCGGCAGGCGACTTTCCCTTGCGGTCCATTTTCCCTGGAACCAAAGGCTTCCGAGTACCGCCTCCCTGCCTTGTAGGCTGGCATCTGTTGTCAGGACTTGCCACTCTTTTATCCAAAAGGGTCTCCCCTTGTTTAAATGGTCTGTCTGTAGCCACCACGCTAGAGACCTTTTTACATTTACTGGAATCTTTATCATCTGCTTCTTTATCGTCTGATGATTTCCGTTCCATTTGGTCAGAATAAGGTGCTGCAACGGTCTGGAGTGGAATTGCGCATATTCCACCATGTCGAAGGTTGATACCATCTGCATGGACTGACATTGTCTGGGCTTGCAACGCTTCCTGAGCCATGACCTGCACCTTGACTATCTTTTTCTCTGGTAAGAGAACTTTCTGTAGGTCTGAATCCAATATGGCCCCCAAATGAACCATCCGCTGTGACGGATTCAGGGACGACTTCTCCCAATTTATGAGCCACCCGTGTCTCTGTAAACAAACTATCGTCTGTTGAAGATGGCTCAACAGTAAATCTTGCGACTGTGCTAAGATTAGCAGGTCGTCGAGGTATGGGAATATTCTTATCCCTTGTTTGCGCAGACAAGCTGCCATAACCACCATGATCTTGGTAAACACCCTGGGTGCTGTAGCTAGCCCGAACGGCAGAGCTTGGAACTGGAAATGTTCCTGGAGGATGGCAAACCTGAGGTAACACTGATGTGATAGTGCTATAGGCACATGTAGGTAAGCATCCCGTACATCCAGAGATAGCATGTAATCTCCCGGTTCCATAGCCAACATTATGGAGCGTAACGTCTCCATGTGGAACTTCGGGATCCATATGTATTTGTTCAACATTTTCAGATTTAGAATTGGTCGGTATGACCCATTTGGTTTCTGGATTAGAAATAGATTGGAGTAAAACCCCTGTCCCCTTTGTGATGGAGGTACTGGGACAATCACACCTGACTGCAGTAATTTTTGGACTGCTTCTTGCAGGGCATTGGCCTTCGACTCTATACGAGACGGGCTGGTGCAAAAAAATCTTTGAGGAGGCTGCCTCCTGAATGGGAACCCATACCCCTGAGATACTACCTTCTGCACCCAAGCATCTGCTGTTGACTATTGCCATATGTGTGCAAAAAGAAGGAGTCGGCCCCCAACCCTGGAATCCTCCAGGTGGAGGCCCGTCTCTTCAGGCTGACGGTTTCTGTTCAGGTTTGGAAGCTGGCTTTTTGCTAGCCCATTGCTTCCTACCCATGGATTTAAACTGGGGTTGCTTAGGCTCCTCTTTAGTTTTCGCTTTGCTTTGCCAACGAAATGAGCGAAATTTTAAATCCTTTGACTTAGGGTTATAAGCAGCCGGAAATCTGACCTTTTTCGATTCAGCCTCTGATTCTAGGATATCCGATAAAGGTTTTCCAAATAATATATTACCGACAAAAGGCAATGCTTCCAATTCTTTCTTGGACTCTGCATCTGCCTTCCAGGTACGTAGCCAAACTGCTCTGCGAGCGACTACTGTCAAGGCTGAAGCTTTAGAAGCAACTGTGCCTACATCAATTGCTGCTTCTTCCAAATACTGGGCAGATTGTCTTAAACGGCAAAAACGATCCTCTTGCTCCCTAGTAGGAGAAGGGATGTTATTCTCTAGTTCCTCTATCCATTCGCCCATTGCCTTTGCTACCCAGGCCGAAGCCATAGCAGGTCTTACCACTGCTCCTACTAGAGAAAAAATATTTTTCAACAGGCTCTCTACCCTTCTTGTCTATGACATCATTCAATGAGGTAGATGACAGTGGTAAAGCAGATTTATGCACGAGTCGCAGAACATGTGCATCTACTTTTGGAGGAACTTCTCTTTTCGAACACTCCACAGCAGGAAATGGATAATAAGAATCCCATCTCTTAGGAATCTTATACTTCTTACTGGGCGCTGCCCAAGACTCATCCATCATTTCCGTCAGCTCATCTGACGCTGGGAATTCAGCTTTCACTGATTTTGTTCGTTTTAATTCAGGTGCTTTAGTTTTTAACACTGTCTTGGCTGGCTCTTCCAACGAGAGAACAGCCTTCACAGCATTAATAAGTTCAGCTACATCTTCTGAACTAAAGCTCTGCGACTGATCATCATATGGAGTTGAATCTATTGTATCATCATCATCCGATGTATCATCCTGTGTAGTCTGCCACACAGACGTATCTGTCTTAGTCTTACCTGCCCCTTGGTTGCTTGTAGAGGCTACTGGAACCAAACCATAGGAAGGGAGCTGCATGTATGGGTTCATAGTGTAACCTAACCCTTGAGGTGGGGCTACCGGAACTAACCTGTCCGCTATTGAAGACAGAGTCTTTGCGAACATATTCCATGGTGGCTCTGTTGGTGGTTGAACCAACTCCTGTTTCTTACTTTGCTGAAAAGCGAAACAGTTTGCACACAAACCCTTAAAAGTGACCAATTGATTCATATCAATTACCCCTGACTTACAAGATAAGCATGTTAGGGCTGTAGGAGTGCTTGATAAATTCTCCTCATCACTTTTGCCGCTCACAGACATGGTATTAACCTGTTATTGACTACACAATTTGTGACTGAAAATCACCCTATATGTCAGTATATAGAGGTGAGATCAATCTGACCACAGTGCACCTGATTTGAGGGTCAGAACAGGACTGACATTACACAGAAAAGTCAACACACATACTAGCAGTCAGTCACATGTTAAAGCATTAGACATTGCCATATGAGAATACAACCTCCATAACAACTTATACATAAGTAGGAAAATTGTACTTCTGTTTTAAACTGATTCTTTTTTCAACATAGCATGCAGAAAACACAGTAATATACAGGTCTCATATGCAATAGGTACTAAAAATTAACAATGCATACTAAGAAGTAGAGAGAATTTTTTGTACTGTATACCCTGCCTCCGTAGAGCGGGATACAGGGAGACTCACCACACTTCCATATCCAAGCAAATACGCTCGTAAGACGCTGAGTGGATTCAGACGCTACTGGTGTACACTGCCGCTCTTGATAACTGATAACAGACACGGACGCTCACCAACGGACACGGACGCTGAGCGACTTCCACGTGTATGCAGACGCTAAGGCCTGCGACTCGGTCTGGCGGGTTTATCTCCAGTGTACACAACCGCAGCGTCTAAGCTGCGACCGAGTACCCTCGTGGTAGCGTCTGAGCCGGAAGTGAGGTCATTTAGTTCATGAAACGAGAAACACGCGGGAACTGGCCATGAACTCGGAGGAGGGACGGCCAGGAGAGCGTCTGAATCCCCCTGTTGACTTAAACTCCCAGGATCGCGGCCTCTACCTTGTCCTGGCACCTATGATCCCCGGAGCGTAGCGCTGTCGCACTCTAGATGTTCGGCGCATCAACACACTGTTTGTAGTCTCCACCAAAGTCAGTGTAGCTGTGTCCTAACCCCTCTAGTAAGAGGAAGTCCATACACTCACCGTCTCCCCATGCTCCGGCCACAGCCTGGTTACGTCTGCTGGACCTGCTAGAACATCCGACACAGACGCCCGTCGAGACAGCACTGATACCCGAAGGTAAGCGTTGTTGCGACCCGGTGGGGAGTTGTTGGAGAGACTCTTTCTAGAATGCGTTTAAGACGCTGTTAAGTTAAGTCGCTCAAAAAAAATATATAGTAAGTCTATAAAAATAAAATAATAAAAGCTTGAGGCTGCTCTCACAGCAGCCCTGTGACCATGCGGCTTCCTGCCGCACCAAGCAAAAAACTGATCTGACTGAGTCAGTGGGTGGGACTATATAGTGGAGGCCCCAATGCATCCTGGGAGGCCAGAAAGCTCGTGACCGTGTTGGTGCCATTTTCGCTGTCGCTCGACAATATCCCAATGTTATCCTGTGGATAATCCTGTGGACCCAGCCAGAGAAATAGTGGGAGATAGAAAGGCAGAGAGTGACAGGGAGAGGGCGACGGGGATAGGCAGTGGGATATATGTATAGGGCACTGGTCTGGACGGGAAGGGGGCAGAGAGATGGCGGTGGGAGGGGGAACACTAGGCTGTAGAATGGGGTACACTGAACTGAATGAGGGGGTACTGTGACTGGAGTGGATGGGTTTCGGGTTCCTGCTTAGGGGCACTGAGATGGGGCAGGGGGCTGGATGGGGGGAGGGAAGACAATGGGCAGGCAGCATGGTAAACACTGGGATGAGGGCGTTAGTGAGATGGTGAGGGGCACTCTGAATAGGGAGGCACTGGGTAGGATGGGAAGGGGGTATTACCTGGTAATGAGATAGGGGTGTGAGGGGGCTGAATGAGGGGGGGGGGGGGGAGATCAGTGTGTCTGGACTGACTGGGGGGTTCTAGATGGGAGGGCAGTGAGATGGGCACGTTGGGCTGGTTAGAGAGGGAAGGGGAAACACTGGGCTGGCAGGATGGAAGACACTCGGTTGGGGGACACTGGGCTGGGGAATGGGTAGACATTGTGAAGGAAGCTCTGGCCTGCTGCTGTTCAGTTTGTCTGGCCCCGCACACTCACACAGTAGCCCTTCCCCAGTGTCCCTGCATCGTACCAGCATCCTCTGGCGTTCCCGGTCCCCAGCTCGATCACCCCTGCAGTGCCTGTTCTATGCAGGGATCTGTCCTCCGGTGGCGCTTCCGGCTCTCTCCATCACTCCACCGGTTGATCTGTCACCCAGTGGCGGCATTGACAGCTCCGACACTTCCCATGTCTTCTGACTCCTTGCTCCACGGACCCCCCTCCACTCCCATGGACTAATTCAGCAAGGGAGAGGGTGACACACTCCGGATCAAGCCCAGCCCGCATATCAAAATGCAGGAGGCGGAGCTGGGCTGATCGATCATAACTGCTATGGGGAGGGCTGACAGTGATTTCACCTGCTCCAGGTCCCGTATGGAGGGCACGTGCATGGCCGCACTGCCCTGGTGATCTCGCCGGGTACTGGGGACTCCAGTGAGCTATAACCTGGCACTGTGCACACAGCGCTGCCCCGAGCCCATCACTCTACCCTGGCTACAACACCCCCTCACTTCCAGCAGCAGTGATGCTCACCCATATGATCCTCATCCATTTGCGCCAGACGTCATACATTTAACAAGCCAATCCCAACGGAGCGCGTCCCCGGGGGACCCGCCCATTCTTAAACAGTGAGTCCCCAGTACTCATTGTGGGGTAAAATACGCGCCATAGCGCCTTTTTGCGACCACTGCAGTCCAACAGCGCAAACCTGAGAAAAGCCTGGTGTGGCAGCCAAATATGAATGTGAAGGTATGCATACTTGATATCCAAGGATACCAGGAATACCCCCTCCTCTAGACCCGAGATCACCGCTCTCAGAGATTCCATCTTGAACTTGAATTCTCTCAAATATTGATTTAACGATTTGAGGTTCAATATTGGTCTGACTGAACCGTGCGGCTTCGGCAACACAAAAAGAATTGAATAGTAACCCTTGTTTTCCAGGTGAGATGGAACTGGAACAATGACATTTGCCCTTTCCAATTTTTGAATGGCTTCTTGTAAGATAGCCCTTTCTGTCAGCAAAGCTGGCAAGCCTGATTTGAAAAATCTGTGAGGTGGAAGCTCTTGAAACTCCAGTCTGTACCCCTGAGATACAATATCTTGAACCCAGGGGTCCAGGACAGAGGACGCCCAGACCTGACTGAAATTTCGTAGACGTGCTCCCACCTGCTCGACCTCCAGGCTGGGAGGTCCACCGTCATGCTGAGGATTTTGAGGAAACAGAACCCGGCTTCTGTTCCTGGGAACCTGCCGGTGTAGGTTTTCTGGATTTTCCCCGACCACCTCCGAAGAAGGTGGAAGGGGACTTGGACTTCTTAACCTTTGCGGTCCGAAAGGACTGCACTGCAGATGCTGAGAAGGATTTCTTAGGCGTTAGAGAAAGACTGACTTACCCGCGGTTGCCGTGGAGATCCATGCATCCAAAGCTTCCCCAAATAGAGCCTGACCTGTGAAGGGTAGGTTCTCTGCAGTCTTCTTGGATTCCGCAGAGTCTCCTGTGTGCCGAGACAGCCATGGAAGACGTCCGTGCAGTCAAATTACCAAGGTCCTTCATGGCCTCCATGAATCCCGCAGAATCCTGTATGTTACGTAAAAACATTTCAATGTTACTTCTATCTAGTGCCCGACCACTTTACTATGGCTTTAGAAATCCATGCACAAGCAATAGTGGGCCTAAGCGCCACGTCTGAAGCAGTGTATATGGATTTGAGCGTATTCTCAATCTTACGGTCTGCCGGCTCTTTCAAAGCGGTAGACCCAGGGACAGGTAAAACCACTTTTTTAAACAATCTTGAAACAGAAGCATCTACTATAGGGAGGGGGGAGGGGGGGGGGTCCCACTTTTTCCTATCCTCTTCAGGGAAAAAAAAAAAGCAACCAGAACTCTCTTTGGGATCTGGAATTTTTTCTCTGGGTTTTCCCAGGATTTTCCAAATAATGCTTTTAATTCCCTAGACGCAGGAAAGGTAAGAGATACTTTCTTATTGTCTGTAAAGAAAGCCTCCCCGACCTGTTCAGGTAACTTGTGTAAAACGTCCCGAATGGCCTCAATCATTAGCTGCACCCCTTTAGCAAGAGATTCCTCCTCCCGCAGTATGTCCCCATCACCGTCATCAGAGTCAGTATCCGTGTCGACTTGCATTACCTGGGCAAGAGCACGCTTCTTTGGACATATACCAGGAGAGATTGTTGAGGCAGAGGGAGTAAAATACGACAAAACCTCCAGTTTTTTTAAAACCTGTGTTTCAGTCTCATAATGAGCTATCCTAGATGAAATCTGGGATATCATACCCTTAATAGAAGCCACCCACTTGGGTTAGGGTTCAGAGGGCTGAGACAGTGTACTGCATTCCTAAGTACATGGAATAGACTCTTCTGGAGAAGATACATACTCTGCAGCACAAGATACAGAGTCCCTAGACATGGTAATGTGAGATACAATAGGATTTTAATACCTACCGGTAAATCCTTTTCTTTTAGTCCGTAGAGCAGTGATTTTCAACCTTTTTCACTCATGGCACACCGAACAATGGGGGTCATTCCGAGTTGTTCGCTCGTTAGTTTTTTGTTGCAACGGAGCGAATAGTCGCTAATGCGCATGCGCAATGCCCGCAGTGCGACTGCGCCAAGTAAATTTGCTATGCAGTTAGGAATTTTACTCACGGCATGACAAGGTTTTTTCTTCGTTCTGGTGATCGTAATGTGATTGACAGGAAGTGGGTGTTTCTGGGCGGAAACTGGCCGTTTTATGGGTGTGTGCGAAAAAACGCAACCGTTTCTGGGAAAAACGCGGGAGTGGCTGGAGAAACGGAGGAGTGTCTGGGCGAATGCTGGGTGTGTTTGTGACGTCAAACCAGGAACGACAAGCATTGAACTGATCGCAGATGCCGAGTAAGTCTGGAGCTACTCAGAAACTGCTAAGAAGTGTCTATTCGCAATTCTGCTAATCTTTCGTTCGCAATTTTAATATGCTAAGATTCACTCCCAGTAGGCGGAGGCTTAGCCTGTGCAAAGCTGCTAAAAGCAGCTTGCAAGCGAACAACTCGGAATGACCCCCAATATTTTAAAATTGCCAAGGCACACCATCAGTTCCCCACAGAAAAAAACAAAACACACACATTGGCCCTCACAATAAAAAAAACAAACCTCCACACATACATTGGCCTACACAGAAAAAACAATCACATTTCTCCCAACATAAATCATGTTGCTCCCCACATGAATTATTCACATTGTTCCCCCAAAAAATCCTTATTCTCCCCACATAAATTCTATTGAAATCCTATTGTTCCCCACAGGAGAAATAAAATAACAAATATCAGCTGTCCTCCTCCCTGTCCCTCAGTGGCGGGGGTTGTTCATAGTGGAGTTCTGCGAATACTGAGCAGCAGGCGGTCGGGCAAGTGTGGATGTGGGTGGGCAAGGAACGCTGTGTATACAGGCGGGTGATATCACATCATTTTCAGGGCATAGGTCATGACCGGAGCAAGACTGAGCCTCTAAGAAGAGCCCAGGCCAACAGTTCAACTCTGAAGGTGCAGAAAGCTGCTTTGGCTCCGCGGCACACCTTGCAACTGGCCACGGCACACTGGTTGAAAAAGCCTGCCGTAGAGGATGCTGGGGTCACATCAAGAACCATGGGGTATAGACGGGATCCGCAGGAGACATGGGCACTTTAAGACTTTCAAATGGTGTGATCTGGCTCCTCCCTCTATGCCCCTCCTCCAGACTCCAGTTTAAGGAACTGTGCCCAGGGAGACGGACAGTTCGACGAAAGGATTTATTGTTAAACCACGGTGAGCATCTTACCAGCTCACACCTCAAGCATGCCGTAGAACGTGGCATTCAACAGCACACAAGCCAACGGCATGAAGAATTTGCAGCAATATGCTGACAAAAATCGTAACACAACCTGTGTGTAACCATAGCCAATAACTGCAGATACAGTACGCACTGGGACGGGCGCCCAGTATCCTCTACGGACTAAGAGAAAAGGATTTACCGGTAGGTATTAAAATCCTATTTTCTCATACGTCCTAGAGGATGCTGGTGTCACATCAAGAACCATGGGGTTTATACCAAAGCTCTACAACGGGCGGGAGAGTGCAGATGACTCTACAGCACCGATTGACCAAACATGAGGTCCTCATTAGCCAGGGTATCAAACTTGTAGAACTTCGCAAAGGTGTTTGAACACGACCAAGTGGCTGCTCGGCAAAATTGTAATGCTGAGACCTCCTGGGCAGCCGCCCAGGACGAGCCCACCTTCCTGGTAGAATGGGCCTACACTGATTTCAGTAACTGCAATCCAGCCGTAGAATCAGCCTGCTGAATCGTATGACAGATCCAGCGCGCAATAGACTGCTTGGAAGCAGGAGCCCCAATTTTATTGTGAGCATACAAGACAAACAGAACCTCTGTTTTTCTAAACTGAGCCGTCCTGGCGACATAAAACTACATCGAGAGGCTTCGATTCCAGCAAGGCATCAGTAGCCACAGGTACCACAATAGTTTGGTTCAAGTGGAACGATGAAACCACTTTCGGCAGAAAACGGTTGACGAGTCCTCAATTCTGCTCTATCTTCCTGGAAGATCAAATAAGGGCTCTCGTGAGACAAGGCCGCCAATTCAGACACCCGCCGTGCGGATGCCGAAGCCAACAGCATGACCACTTTCCAAGTAAGGAATTTCAACCCTACCTCCTGTAAAGATTCAAACCAATGAGATTGAAGGAACTGCAACACCACGTTAAGATCCCATGGTGCCACAGGGGGCACAAAAGGAGGTTGGATGTGCAATACGCCTTTCACGACGGTCTGAACTTCTGGAAGTGAGGCCAATTGTTTTGGAAGAAAACTGATAAAGCCGAAATTTGAACTTTTAATTGAGCCCAACTTTAGGCCCGTATCCACACCGGCTTGTAGAAAATGGAGAAAAACGTCCTAACTGAAATTCTTCCGTAGGAGCTTTCTTGGATTCACACCAAGACACGTATTTTCTCCAAATACAATGGTAATGTTTAGACGTTACTCCTTTTCTGGCCTGAGTAAGAGTAGGGATGACTTCCTTGGGAATACCCTTTCGGGCTAGGATCTGGCGTTCAACCTCCAAGCCGTCAAACGAAGTTGCGGTAAGTCTTGGAATACGCACGGCCCCTACTGTAACAGATCCTCCCTCAGAGGAAGAGGCCAGGGATCTCCTATGAATACTTCCTAAAGATCTGGATACTAAGCCCTCCTTGGCCAATCTGGAACAATGAGGATCGCTTGAACCTTTGTTTTTCTTATGATCTTTATCACTTTTGAAATGAGTGGAAGCGGTAGAAACACGTACAACGACCGAAACACCCACGATGTCACTAGGGCATCCACTGCTATTGCTTGAGGGTCTCTCGGCCTGGAACAATATCTCTGAAGCTTCTTTTTGAGACGAGACGCCATCATGTCTATTTGAGGAATTCCCCAATGTCTTGTCACTTCTGTGAAGACCTCTTGATGGAGGCTCCATTCTCCTGGATGGAGATCGTGTCTGCTGAGGAAGTCTGCTTCCCCGTTGTCCACTCTTGGAACGAACCTCGCTGACAGAGCGCTTGTATGTTTTTTTCTCCAGCGGAAAATCCTTGTGGCTTCTGCCATTACTGCTCTGTGTTTTGTTTATAGAAAACCGTTGTAAACGGCCCTTAACTCTAGACCGTTTATGTGGTGACAAGTTTCCTAAATTGATCATCTTCCTTGGAAGTTTTTCCCCCTGTGTGACTGCTCCCCAGCCTCGGAGGCATGCATCCGTGGTCACTAGGATCCAGTCCTGGATCCCGAACCTGCGCCCCTCTAGGAGGTGAGAACTGCGCAGTCACCCCAGGAGTGAGATTCTGGTATTGGAAGACAGGATTATCCTCCGGTAAATGTGTAGGCGGGAGCCGGACGACTTGTCAAACAGGTCCCACTAGAACACCCTGGCATGGAACCTGCCAACTGAATGGCCTCTTAGGCCGCAACCATCTTTTCCAGCAACCGAATCTATTGATGGATTGACACTCTTGCTGGTCTGACCAGACTCTGGATCTTCAGAGCCTTTTGGAAGAAACAACTCTCTGTAGTTCTGTATCTAATATTATTCCTAAAACCGACAGTGGTTCTGGCAAGTTCATGAGCCAACCATATTGTTGAAGAACTATCAGGGAGAGGGCCACATTTTGCACCAACTGATTTCTTGATCTCGCCGTTATCAGGGGACCGTCCCAGTACGGGATAATTGTGACTCCTTACTAGCGAAGGAGAACCATCATTACTGCCATCACCCTGGTGAAATTGGTAATGACAATCCTGAATTGCAAACCTCAAGTAAGCCTAATGCGGAGGAAAAACCGTAATTAGACCTCCTTTATCCTTTTTCCAGATTGGAGATCACTGCCCTGAGAGATTCCATCTTGGATTTGCATTTCTTTAAGTAAAAATTGAGGGATTTCAGATTTAGGATTGGTTTGACTGATCTGTCTTGTTCCGGGAGCACGAAGTGGCTTGAACAACAGCCTTCTCCTTATTGTGATAGGGGAAAGCAGGACAATGACCTGATCCTGACACAACCCTTGTATTGCGTCGCACACTACCTCTCTGTCCGGAGGAGAATCGGTAAGGCCGATTTGAATAATCGGTGAGGGGAAACGTCTGGAAAACTCCAGTATGCACCCTTGGGACACTATTCTTAAAACCCCCGGGTCCAAGTGCGTTCCAGGACTGACTGAAGAGTTTTAGACATGTCCCCACCTGTGTGGGCTCCCGCAAGAGAGTCCCAGCATCATGCGGTGGATGTGGCAGAAACAGAGGATGATTTCTGCTCCTGTGATCTTGAAGAGGCTACTGACCTCTTCCCTTTTCTCCTATCTCCACCTGCCAAGAAAAACGAGATTTATGGTAAGAACTTACCCTTGTTAAAACTCTTTCTGCGAGGTCAACTGGGCTCCACAAGGAATGGACAATGGGTGTAGAGTAGGATCTTGATCCGAGGCACCAACAGGCTCAAAGCTTTGACTGTTCCCAGAATGCATAGCGCCACCTCCTATATCACCCCGCCTCCCTGCACAGGATCTCAGTTTTTAGTTAACCAGTCCAATGCAGTAGCAGGCAAAGAGACAACAACGGTTAGTAGCCACAACACCCCATTCTCACAACAGGAGACATGTCAGCGGCTAATGCCATACCAACCCAAAGAAGCTAAGTGCGTCAGGGTGGGCGCCTTGTGGAGCCCAGTGTACCTCGCAGAAAATTTTAACAAAGGTAAGTTCTTACCATAAAACTCGTTTTTCTGCTGCGGGGTACACTGGCCTCCACAAGGAATGGACAATGGGGATGTCTTAAAGCAGTTCCTTATGGGAGGGGACACACTGTAGCGGGCACAAGAACCCGGCGTCCAAAGGAAGCATCCTGGGAAGAGGCAGTATCGAAGGCATAGAACCTTATGAACGTGTTCACAGAGGACCACGTAGCTGCCTTGCACAATTGTTCAAGGGTCGCACCACGTTGGGCCGCCCAAGAAGGTCCAACAGACCTAGTAGAATGGGCCTTAATGTGATCAGGAGCAGAGAGACCAGCCTTCACATAAGCATGTGCAATCACCATTCTAATCCATCTGGCCAGAGTTTGCTTGTGAGCAGGCCAGCCACGTTTGTGAAACCCAAACACAACAAAAAGGAGAATCAGATTTCCTAATAGGAGCAGTTCTCTTCACATAGATATGGAGAGCCCGTACCACATCCAAAGACCGCTTTGGGAGACAGATCAGGAGAAACAAGTGCTGGAACTACAAACTCCTGATTAAGGTGGAACGAAGAAACCACCTTAGGTAGGTAGCCGGGACAGGTCCTAAGAACCGCCCGGTCACGGTGAAATATCAGATATGGGGAACTACAGGACAAGGCACCCAAATCTGACACTCTTCTAGCTGAAGCAATAGCCAGCAGAAACACCACCTTAAGGGAAAGCCACTTAAGGTCAGCTAAACCAAGAGGTTCAAACGGAGACTCTTGTAACGCCTCCAAAACCACGGACAAGTCCCAAGGATACGCAACACGCCCTGAGTAAAAGGTATGCACATCAGGTAAGGTCGCAATTTTTCTCTGAAACCACACCGACAAGGCAGATATTTGAACCTTGAGGGAGGCCAGACGCAGGCCTAAGTCCAGGCCATGCTGAAGAAAAGCCAACAAGTTGGCTATACTAAACTTGGAAGCGTCATAATAGTTAGATGCGCACCAAACAAACTAAGAATGCCATACCCTATAGTAAATCCGAGCCGAAGCCGGTTTCCGGGCCCGCAACATAGTTTGAATGACCGCCTCAGAAAACCGTTTAGCCCTTAAAACGGAAGCTTCAAGAGCCACGCCGTCAAAGACAGCCAGGCTAGGTCCTGGTAGACACAGGGGCCCTGAACGAGGAGGTCTGGGCGTTGTGGAAGTAGAATTGGATGCTATGACGATAGGCCTTGCAGGTCTGAGAACCAGTGCCGTCTGGGCCATGCTGGAGCTATGAGAAGCAGAATTCCTTTTTCTTGCTTGAACTTCCGAATTACCCTGGGCAGGAGTGACACCGGAGGGAACACGTACGGCAGCCGAAACCTCCACGGTACCGCCAGCGCATCCACGAATGCTGCTTGAGGATCCCTTGTCCTTGCTCCGAAGACCGGAACCTTGTGATTGTGTCGAGACGCCATCAGATCTACGTCTGGAAGGCCCCATCTTTCCACTAGGAGTTGAAACACTTCTGGATGGAGGCCCCATGTCCTGACGACTGAGAAAGTCAGCTTCCCAATTCAGGACTCCCGGAATGAATATTGCCGATATGGCCGGTAGATGGCGTTCTGCCCACTGTAGAATCCGTGAGACTTCCTTCATTGCTAGGCGGCTTCGAGTGCCGCCTTGATGATTTATGTAAGCCACTGTGGTGGCGTTGTCCGACTGTACTTGAACAGGATGGTTCTGAATGAAATGCTGGGCTAGGTTCAAGGCATTGAAGACCGCCCACAACTCCAGAATATTGATCGAGAGGAGGGACTCCTCCTTGGTCCACCGCCCCTGAAGGGAGTGTTGCTCCAGCACCGCGCCCCAACCTCTTAGACTGGCATCTGTCGTCAACAGGACCCAGTCGGATATCCAGAACGGACGGCCCCTGCACAGTTGTTGGTCCCGGAGCCACCAGAGCAGCGACAGACAGACCTCCGGAGTCAATTAGATCATTTGAGACCTGATCCGGTGAGGCAGGCCGTCCCATTTGGCTAGAATCAGCCTCTGGAGAGGGAGAGAGAGTGAAATTGAGCGTACTCCACCATGTCAAATGCTGACACCATGAGGCCCAGCACCTGCATCGCCGAATGTATCGACACTTGCGGACGAGATAGGAAGCAACGAATCCTGTCCTGAAGTTTCAGGACTTTCTCCTGAGACAGGAACAACCGCTGGTTGTGAGTGTCCAATAGTGCTCCCAGATGCACCATGCTCTGAGCAGGGATCAGGGATGACTTCTTCCAGTTGATGAGCCACCCGTGGGCTTGCAGAAACATCTAGATGATGCAGGAAAAGTTCTGGGGAATTTGCCAGGATTAACAAGTCGTCCAAATACGGCAGTATCCTGACCCCTTGACGGCGGAGTACCACCATCACCACCGCCATGACTTTTGTAAAGACTCGTGGAGCCGTTGTTAAACCAAAAGGTAACGCCCTAAACTGGTAATGGCAGTTGCCAATCGCAAATCTCAGGTATTGCTGATGAGACACTGCTATAGGAATATGCAGGTAAGCATCCTGTATATCCAGGGAGACCATGAAATCCCCAGGTTCCAAGGCCAGAACTATAGAGCGAAGGGTTTCCATCCGGAACTTGGAAACCTTCACAAACCTGTTCAATGCCTCGAGGTTGAGAATGGGCCGGGAGGACCCATTCGGTTTCGGGACTAGAAACAGCGGAAAATAGTACCCCCAGCCCCTCTGCGCAAGAGGCACCTGTACTACGACTCCTGTATCCAGGAGGGTCTGTACCACCGAATGTATTTGCCTTTGTCTTGTCCAACGGGACATCTGTCTGGCAAAATCGATGAGGGGGTCAGGTTTTGAAGGCTATAGCGTAACCTCGAGTGACGACTTCCCATACCCAGGCATCTGAAGTGGTCTTCAACCATTCCTGGGTATACCCTAGAAGCCGGCCCCCCCACCCTGGGATCCCCCAGAGGGAGTACCGCCTCGTCATGCGGCAGGCTTATCTGTCTTGGAAGCTGGCTGACGGGCCGCCCAGGCTCTTTTGGGTTTAGGCTTACCAGGTTTGGAAGTGCGGGCCTGTTTGTTGTAAGCCTGACCTTTTGCTTTACCTGAAGGACGAAAGGAAGTACCTTTAGCCTTCGACACAGAAGGAGCAGTACTTGGCAGACAGGCAGTTTTGGCAGTAGCCAAGTCAGCCACAATCTTATTTAAATCCTCCCCAAACAGAATATCTCCCTTAAAAGGGAGTACCTCCAGGGTTTTTCTAGAGTTCAGATCCACAGACCAGAATCTCAGCCACAATATCCGGCGAGCCAGGACTGACGTAGTAGAGGCCTTGGCTGCCAGGATACCGGCATCAGAAGCCGCATCTTTAATAAAATGAGAAGCTGTGACAATATAAGACAAGTATTGTCTAGCATTGTCAGAGGAGATTTCAGCATCTAACTCCAAAGCCCATGCTTCAATGGCCTCTGCAGCCCAAGTAGCTGCAATAGTGGGCCTTTGTGCAGCACCCGTGAGGGTGTAAATCGCTTTCAGACAACCCTCCACACGTTTATCCGTAGGCTCTTTTAGAGACATGACGGTGGTGACCGGTAGAGCTGAGGAAACCACCATCCTAGCCACATGCGAGTCCACTGGAGGAGGCGTTTCCCAATTCTTAGACAGCTCCGGCGCGAGGGGATAGCGACCCAGCATCTTCTTTTGAGGCACAAACTTCGTACCTGGGTTTTCCCAGGGTTCCTGGCGTATATATCAATTAGGTGGTCAGAGTGAGGAAAAACTTGTTTAATCACCTTCAGACGCTCGAACCTATCTGGTTTCTTAGGAGGAACAGATGGCTCGGGATCATCCGTATTCTGTAAAATGAACGTTATGGTAAGAACTTACCGTTGATAACGTGATTTCTCTTATGTTCACAGGTATCCACAGGATAACATTGGGATATTGTCGAGCGACAGCGAAAATGGCACCAACACGGTCACGAGCTTTCTGGCCTCCCAGGATGCATTGGGGCCTCCACTATATAGTCCCGCCCACTGACTCAGTCAGATCAGTTCTTTCCACAGCGATTTTAGGCAGGAACATTAGGTAGAGACCTGTACAGGCGATAAGAACACACATGCACACCCTTCCATACAAGAAGGAAGAGGTTTTAGTGATTGTCTAGATCCTCAAATCAGATGAGTCAGGGTGGGATCCCTGTGGACATAAGAGAAATCACGTTATCAATGGTAAGTTCTTACCATAACGTTCATTTCTCTGGCTGGGTCCACAGGATAACATTGGGATTCCCAAAGCCATTTAGTGGTGGGGACGCTTCTGATTGCACAGGAGGACCTTTCGCCCGAAGTCTGCGTCATGATAGGCAAAAGTATCCAAGGCATAATGTCTGATGAATGTGTTTATGGAAGACCATGTGGCTGCCCTACATATCTGTTCTGCTGAAGCACCCTGCTGTGCTGCCCAAGAAGGACCTACCTTACGTGTAGAGTGTGCAGAGACATTAGCCGGAATAGGGAGATCTGCATGAGAATAAGCTTCTGATATTACCATTCGGAGCCATCTCGCCAGCATCTGTTTACTTGCAGGCCATCCTCTTCTATGGAATCCGTAGAGGATGAAGAGAGAATCTGTTTTCCTGATGGCACTAGTACGATCTATGTAGATTCTTAAAGCCCGGACCACGTCCAGCGACGCTTCTCCCGCAGATATGCCCGATACCTGAAAAGCTGGGACTACAATCTCTTCATTCAGGTGAAACTTTGACACCACCTTTGGAAGATAACTAGATCTCGTTCTGAGAACTGCTCTGTCTGGAAAAAAAACTTAGGAATGGAGACTTACGCGATAATGCTCCTAAATCTGACACTCTTCTGGCTGACGCCATTGCCAGTAAAAAAAGAACTTTAACCGTTAACCACTTAAGATCTGCTCTCTCAAGTGGTTCAAACAGAGGACCCTGGAGAAATTTAAGAACTAAATTCAAATCCCAGGGAGCTTCAGGAGGAACAAATGGAGGTTGAATATGTACTACTGCTTGGAAAAATGTACGTACATCCTGTAGGTCAGCAATCTTTTGCTGAAACCATGCAGTCAACGCTGAGACTTGCACCCTCAAGGAAGCAACTTTCAACACTTTATCCAATCCTGCCTGAAGGAAATCCAAAATCCTAGCTACTTTAAAAGATCTCGGATTGTAATTTTTTCCAGAACACCAATGAACATAGGCTTGCCATATTCTATGATACACACGGGCCGAAGAAGGCTTTCTTGCTCTAAGCATGGTTTGGATTACTTGCTTTGAAAATCCTTTAGCCTCTAAGATAGAGGTTTCAACAGCCACACCGTCAAAGACAGGCGATCCAGATGACTGTGACAACAAGGACCCTGCATTAACAGATCTGGACGTTGAGGGAGCAGTATCGGTGCTTCCACGGACATTCTCAATAGATCTGTGTACCAATGCCTTCTTGGCCAAGCTGGAGCTATTAGAATGATTGCTCCTTTTGCCTGTTTTATCTTTCTCACAACTCTGGGTAACAGAGATATTGGAGGGAACAGATACGCCAGCTGAAACCTCCATTCTACTGACAGTGCGTCTACCAGGACCGCTCCTGGGTCCCTTGTTCTTGATCCGTACCTCGGAACTTTGTTGTTTAGACGAGACGCCATAAGGTCTATCTCTGGTAGACCCCATCTGTTCACCAGTGTCTGAAACACTTCTGGGTGTAGTGCCCATTCGGTTTCCTGAATGGTGTGCCGACTGAGAAAATCCGCTTCCCAATTTAGTACACCCGGGACAAATACTGCTGACAATGCCAGGAGATGGAGTTCTGCCCATTTTAGAATGGGGGTTACTTCCTCCATCAGACTCTTGCTGTGAGTTCCTCCTTGATGATTGAGGTATGCTACTGCCGTCGCATTGTCTGAGCGGATCTAGACTGGTCT
Organism: Pseudophryne corroboree; assembly: GCF_028390025.1. Lineage (NCBI taxonomy): Eukaryota > Metazoa > Chordata > Amphibia > Anura > Myobatrachidae > Pseudophryne > Pseudophryne corroboree. The sequence continues at coordinate 295,375,894 of NC_086449.1, forward strand.
TCCTTGTAGATTGTCCTTTGCCTGAACCAGAGCCAAGTAAATGGCTCTTATTTCTAACAGATTTATCGGCAGGCGACTTTCCCTTGCGGTCCATTTTCCTTGGAACCATAGGCTTCCGAGTACCGCCTCCCTGCCTTGTAGGCTGGCATCTGTTGTCAGGACTTGCCACTCTTTTATCCAAAAGGGTCTCCCCTTGTTTAAATGGTCTGTCTGTAGCCACCACGCTAGAAACCTTTTTACATTTAGTGGAATCTTTATCATCTGCTTCTTTATCGTTTGATGATTTCCGTTCCATTTGGTCAAAATAAGGTGCTGCAACGGTCTGGAGTGGAATTGCGCATATTCCACCATGTCGAAGGTTGATACCATCAGACCCAACAGTCGCATTGCTGCATGGACTGACATTGTCTGGGCTTGCAACGCTTCCTGAGCCATGACCTGCACCTTGACTATCTTTTTCTCTGGCAAGAGAACCTTCTGTAGGTCTGAATCCAATATGGCCCCCAAATGAACCATCGCTGTAACGGATTCAGGGACGACTTCTCCCAATTTATGAGCCACCCGTGTCTCTGTAAACAAACTATCATCTGTTGGAGATGGCTCAACAGTAAATCTTGCGACTGTGCTAAGATTAATAGGTCGTCTAGGTATGGGAATATTCTTATCCCTTGTTTGCGCAGACAAGCTGCCATAACCACCATGATCTTGGTAAACACCCTGGGTGCTGTAGCTAGCCCGAAGGGCAGAGCTTGGAACTGGAAGTGTTCCTTGAGGATGGCAAACCTGAGGTAACACTGATGTGATAGTGCTATAGGCACATGTAGGTAAGCATCCCGTACATCCAGAGATAGCATGTAATCTCCCGGTTCCATAGCCAACATTATGGAGCATAACGTCTCCATGTGGAACTTCGGGATCCATATGTATCTGTTCAACATCTTCAGATTTAGAATTGGTCGATATGACCCATTTGGTTTCTGGATTAGAAATAGATTGGAGTAATACCCCTGTCCCTTTTGTGATGGAGGTACTGGGACAATCACACCTGACTGCAGTAATTTTTGGACTGCTTCTTGCAGGGCATTGGCCTTTGACTCTATACGAGACGGGCTGGTGCAAAAAAATCTTTGAGGAGGCTGCCTCCTGAATGGGAACCCATACCCCTGAGATACTACCTTCTGCACCCAGGCATCTGCTGTTGACTGTTGCCATATGTGTGCAAATTGCAGGAGTCGGCCCCCAACCCTGGAATCCTCCAGGCGGAGGCCCGTCTCTTCAGGCTGAGGGTTTCTGTTCAGGTTTGGAAGCTGGCTTTTTGCTAGCCCACTGCTTCCTACCCATGGATTTAAACTGGGGTTGTTTAGGCTCCTCTTTAGCTTTCGCTTTGCCAGCGAAATTTTAAACCCTTGGACTTAGGGTTATAGGTAGCCGGAAATCTGACCTTTTTCGATTCAGCCTCTGATTCTAGGATATCCGATAAAGGTTTTCCAAATAATATATTACCCACGAAAGGCAATGCTTCCAATTCTTTCTTGGACTCCGCATCCGCCTTCCAGGTCCGTAGCCAAACTGCTCTGCGAGCGACTACTGTCAAGGCTGAAGCTTTAGAAGCAACAGTGCCTACATCAATTGCTGCTTCTTCTAAATACTGGGCAGATTGTCTTAAACGGCAAAGAAGATCCTCTTGCTCCCTAGTAGGAGAGGGGATGTCATTCTCTAGTTCCTCTATCCATTCGCCCATTGCCTTTGCTACCCAGGCCGAAGCCATAGCAGGTCTTACCACTGCTCCTTCAAGAGAAAAAATATTTTTCAATAGGCTCTCGACCCTTCTGTCTGTGACATCATTCAAAGAGGTAGATGACAGTGGTAAAGCAGATTTATGCACGAGTCGCAGAACATGTGCATCTACTTTTGGAGGAACTTCTCTCTTCGAACAACCCACAGCAGGAAATGGATAATAAGAATCCCATCTCTTAGGAATCTTATACTTTTTACTGGGCGCTGCCCAAGACTCATCCATCATTTCCGTCAACTCATCTGACGCTGGGAATTCAGCTTTCACTGATTTTGTTCGTTTAAATACAGGTGCTTTTGCCTATATTCTGTGTGTAACATTTCATATGCAGATACAGCCACAGTCTCACACAGTATATAGGCATGCTGCATATCATTTTAATCAGCAGAAGCTGCTTGTGCATCCTAGCCACATAGCAATGCAAATAAGATGCATTTTCATTAAAAAAATGTGCCCGACGTTCGCATTGAGGACAGATTTATGGAGACACATCTGTATCCAAGCAGAGGTCACAGTGTTAGTGGCAGTGATAGTGCTGTGTGTGTGTGTGTGTGTGTGTGTGTGTGTGTGTGTGTGTGTGTGTGTGTGTGTGTGTGTGTGTGTGTGAGTGGGTTGGTTGTGCAGTAGTGTTTGGAATATGTGTAAGGGGCATTATGTGTGTCATGTAAAAATGCATTAATAATGTGCAAAATATGTGTAAGGGGCAGTATGTGTGTCATTATGTGTATAAGGGCATTAATAATGTGCGGCATATATGTAAGAGCCATTATGTGTATAAGGGCATTAATAAAGGTTGTCATAATGTATAAGGCGCATTATGTTTATAAGGACATTAATAATGTGTGTCATGTGTAAGGGGCATTACTATGTGGTTTTATGTGTATAAATGCATTACTAATGTGTGGCATTATGTGTATAAGGTGCTCTACTATGTGGCGTTGGGTATAGAAAGGGCACTACTGTGTCGTCTAATGTGAATAAAGAGCAATAAGGTGTGGTGTAATGTGAATAAGGATCAATTCAGTGTGATGTAATGTGAATAAGGGGCTGTACTGTGAGGAGTAAAGTTTATTAGGTAAAGTGATACTACTGTGGGATGTAATATGAATTATGGACACTATCGCATGATCAAATGTGAATAAAGTTGCAGTACTGTGTGGTGTAATTGGAATTGGGGTTACTATTGTGTGGCCATGCCCCTTGCCAGCAAAAACACACCCCTTTTTGGGCTGTGCGCCAAATGTGCGAACTGTTCCTATTTAAAATATAGGGTTACAAACACCAAAATAAGGACTGATATGAGTGAGGGGTGATGGAGCTGGGAAAGAGGTGCAAGGTCAGAGGCGGAACCAGCGGTGGTGCTAGGGGGCACCAGCCAAAATCTTGCCTAGGGCATCATATTGGTTAGGGCCGGCTCTGGCTACATCTTCTGAACTAAAGCTCTGCGACTGATCATCATACGGAGTTGAATCTATTGTTTCCGCATCATCATCCGATGTATCATCTTGTGTAGTCTGCCATACAGACGTATCTGCCTTAGTCTTACCTGCCCCTTGGTTGCTTGTAGAAGCTACTGGAACCAAACCATAGGAAGGGAGCTGCATGTATGGGTTCATAGTGTAACCTAACCCTTGAGGTGGTGCTACCGGAGCTAACCTGTCCGCTATTGAAGACAGAGTCTTTGCGAACATATTCCATGGTGGCTCTACTGGAGGTTGAACTAACTCCTGTTTTTTACTTCGCTGAAAAGCGAAACAGTTTGCACACAAACCCTCATAAGTGACCAATTGATTCATATCAATTACCCCTGACTTACAAGATAAGCATGTTAGGGTTATAGGAGTGCTTGGTAAATTCTCCTCATCACTTTTGCCGCTCATAGACATGGTATTAACCTGTTGTCGACTACACACTTTGTGACTGAAAAACAACCTATATGTCAGTATATAGAGGTGAGATCAATCTGACCACAGTGCACCTGATTTGAGGGTCAGAACAGGACTGACATTACACAGAAAAGTCAGCACACATACTAGCAATCAGTCACATGTTAAAGCATTAGACATTGTCATATGAGAATACAACCTCCATAATAACTTAAACATAAGTAGGAAAATTGTACTTCTGTTTTAACTGGTTCTAATTTCAACATAACATGCAGAAAACACAGTAATATACAGGTCTCATATGCAATAGGTACTAAAAATTAACAATGCATACTAAAAAGTAGAAGGAATTTTTAGTACTGTATACCTTGCCTCCAGAGAGCGGGATACAGGGAGACTCACCACACTTCCATATCCAAGCAAATACGCTCGTAAGACGCTGAGTGGATTCAGACGCTACTGGTGTACACTGCCGCTCTTGGTAACTGATAACGGACACGGACGCTCACCAACGGACATGGACGCTGAGCGACTTCCACGTGTATGCAGACGCTAAAGGCCTGCGACTCGGTCTGGGCGGGTTTATATCCAGTTTACACAACCGCAGCGTCTAAGCTGCGACCGAGTACCCTCGTGGTAGCGTCTGAGCCGGAAGGGAGGTCATTCAGTTCATGAAACGAGAGACACGCGGGAACTGGCCATGAACTCGGAGGAGGGACGGCCAGGAGAGCGTCTGAAACCCCCTGTTGACTTAAACTCCCAGGATCGCGGCCTCACCTAGTCCTGGCGCATATGATCCCCGGAGCGTAGCGCTGTCACACTCGAGATGTTCGGCGCATCAACACACTGTTTGTAGTCTCCACCAAATCAGTGTAGCTGTGTACTGACCCCTCTAGTAAGAGGAAGTCCATAGACTCACCGTCTCCCCATGCTCCGGCCACAGCCTGGTTACGTCTGCTGGACCTGCTAGAACATCCGACACAGACGCCCGTCGAGACAGCACTGATACCCGAAGGTAAGCGTTGTTGCGACCCGGTGGGGAGTTGTTGGAGCGACTCTGTCTAATATGCGTTTAAGACGCTGTTAAGAAAAGTCGCTCAAAAAACCAAAACAGTAAGTCTATAAAAATAAAGTAATGAAAACTTAAGGCTGCTTTCACAGCAGCCCTGTGACCATGCGGCTTCCTGCCGCACCAAGCAAAAAACTGATCTGACTGAGTCAGTGGGCGGGACTATATAGTGGAGGCCCCAATGCATCCCTCTCCATCAGCCGTATCCGAGTCAGAACCTGTGGGGTCAGTGTAAGTGCCGTCTTCATCCGACGAGGTGTCAGTGACAGCAGTGGATTGTGAGGAGACCAGGGGCGGAACTACTGGCAGGGCAGCCAGTGCATTGCACTGGGGCCCCGCCGCACTCAAGGGCCCACAGCCGCCGGCATTACAATGAGTCACAATGACTCATTGTATCATGCCGCCGCGGCCGCACAGCAGGCACCAGCACTCCCGTCGGGTCTGCGTCCCGCCGCCCGCCCGTCGTAACTAACAGATCCGGGAACTAGGGCAGCAGCCGCAGCACCAGACACGCTGCCGCGGCTGCCGCCTCTGTAACACACTCAGCGGCAGCCCGGCTGAAGGGGAAGGAGCAGGAGGGGTCCCGGCCGAAGAGGGAGGAGGGTCCGTCCCTCCCTCATACAAACAGGTCTCACTCACTGTGACTGGCTGCTGCTGCTGGAGGGAATGCTCTCTCCAGCGCCTCCTCCTCCACACGTCCTCCTCCTCCTCCTATAATAAAATGCTGCTGCAGTGCTGCAAGATCATGATGTCAATCAGGAAAGCGAGGAGGGGCAGCTAACTCAGCTCCTCCCCCTTCCTGTTTATATTCCGCCCCTCACTTGGCTCTCTCTCTCTCTCTTTTTTTTTGTGTGTTTGGGCGCCGGGGATCTCACAAGCATCACGCCAAGATCTCGTAGCCGTCCCCGGCGCCCACTGTCATAATGGGAGGTAGAGAGAGGAGCTGGAGCTGCTGGTCATTCCCTAATTTCCCTATGTGCATGGTGAGTCTCCAGCCCGGGAATCGTCTGACGCTGCACTGAGGAGCCTGAGCCAGCGGAGAGGGTAAGTATAATTCTTCTTTCTTTCTGTCTCTTTCTTTCTTTCTTTCTTTCTTTCTTTCTTTCTTTCTTTCTTTCTTGGGACTGCCTGCCGCTATGTGTAAAAATGGGGGACTGCCTGCCGCTATGTGTAAAAATGGGGGACTGCCTGCCGCTATGTGTAAAAATGGGGGACTGCCTGCCGCTATGTGTAAAAATGGGGGACTGCCTGCCGCTATGTGTAAAAATGGGGGACTGCCTGCCGCAATGTGTAAAAAGTGGGACGCTGTCTGCCGTAATGTGTAACAAGGGCACGCTGTCTGCCGTTATGTGTAAAAAGGGGACGCTGTCTGCCACTATGTTTAACAAGGGCAGGCTGTCTGCCGCTATGTGTGAAAAGTGTACGCTGTCTGCCGCTATGTGTAACAAGGGCATGCTGTCTGCCGCTATGTGTAAAAAGTGCACGCTGTCTGCCGTTATGTGTAAAAAGGGGGACGCTGTCTGCCGTAATGTGTAAAAAGGGGGACGCTGTCTGCCGTAATGTGTAAAAAGAGGAATCTGTCCGCTGTAAGGTGTAAAAGAGTCTCTACCTGGTGTAGTGGTGCTACTGTGCGGCGTAATTTGAAGAATGGAGACTACTGTGCACCGTTTTATGAATTGGTATTATTTTGTGGCCACACCCCTTCCCCACGAAGCCACGCCACTATGTATTTTTGCGCGCGCTTACAGCGCGCACTGCCCCTGTTTTGCATGCAGGGGTGGGGCTCCGATGCCGTTTCTTGCACACAGTGCTAAAATGTCTAGTTACGGCACTGTTGCTAGGTATCCATTTCTCTGGCCCTGAGCAGGTCCCCCTCACCAGATCCTCTCCAGGGGTGAGGGGGTGGACTTGGATGGGATGTGGGGGGGGGGGGGCCCAAAGCATTTTGTCGCACCTGGGCCCACCGCTCGCTAGTTTCGCCACTGGAGGAGACTATGGCACTTTTGATGACTGTTCCCCTGATGATGGATTAAGTCCGAAAACGGCTGTTCGGGAGGTCAACTGTGTTTCTCTAACGTCCTAGTGGATACTGGGGACTCCGTAAGGACCATGGGGAATAGACGGGCTCCGCAGGAGACAGGGCACTTTAAGAAAGAATTAGGAATACTGGTGTGCACTGGCTCCTCCCTCTATGTCCTTCCTCCAGACCTCAGTTTGAATCTGTGCCCGGACGAGCTGGGTGCACTTTAGTGAGCTCTCCTGAGCTTGCTGAATAGAAAGTATTTTGTTAGGATTCTTTCTCTAACGTCCTAGTGGATACTGGGGACTCCGTTAGGACCATGGGGAATAGACGGGCTCCGCAGGAGACTGGGCACTCTAAAGAAAGATTTAGTACTACCTGGTGTGCACTGGCTCCTCCCTCTATGTCCCTCCTCCAGACCTCAGTTAGAATCTGTGCCCGGCCAGAGCTGGGTGCTTTTAGTGAGCTCTCCTGAGCTTGCTAATAAGAAAGTATTTTAGTTAGGTTTTTTATTTTCAGAGAGCTTCTGCTGGCAACAGACTCTCTGCTACGTGGGACTGAGGGGAGAGAAGCAAACCTACTAACTGCGGCTAGGTTGCGCTTCTTAGGGTACTGGACACCATTAGCTCCAGAGTGTTCGAACACAGGATCTTTACCTTGGTCGTCCGTTCCCGGAGCCGCGCCGCCGTCCCCCTCGCAGAGCCAGAAGACAGAAGCCGGCGGAAGCAAGAAGACATCGAAATCGGCGGCAGAAGACTCCTGTCTTCACATGAGGTAGCACACAGCACGGCAGCTGTGCGCCATTGCGCCCACACTACCCACACACTCTGGTCACTGTAGGGTGCAGGGCGCTGGGGGGGGGGGGCGCCCTGGGCAGCAATTAGGATACCTCTTGGCAAAAAGACACATATATACAGCTGGGCACTGTATATATGTACGAGCCCCCGCCATTTTAATTACACAGACCCGGGACAGAAGCCCGCCGCTGAGGGGGCGGGGCCTTCTTCCTCAGCACTAACCGGCGCCATTTTCTCTCCACAGCTCCGCTGAGAGGAAGCTCCCCAGGCTCTCCCCTGCAGTATCAAGGTAGAAAAAGGGTAAAAAGAGAGGGGGGCACATAAATGTTAGAGATGAGCGCCGGAAATTTTTCGGGTTTTGTGTTTTGGTTTTGGGTTCGGTTCCGCGGCCGTGTTTTGGGTTCGACCGCGTTTTGGCAAAACCTCACCGAATTTTTTTTGTCGGATTCGGGTGTGTTTTGGATTCGGGTGTTTTTTTCAAAAAACCCTAAAAAACAGCTTAAATCATAGAATTTGGGGGTAATTTTGATCCCAAAGTATTATTAACCTCAAAAAACATAATTTACACTCATTTTCAGCCTATTCTGAACACATCACACCTCACAATATTATTTTTAGTCCTAAAATTTGCACCGAGGTCGCTGTGTGAGTAAGATAAGCGACCCTAGTGGCCGACACAAACACCGGGCCCATCTAGGAGTGGCACTGCAGTGTCACGCAGGATGGCCCTTCCAAAAAACCCTCCCCAAACAGCACATGACGCAAAGAAAAAAAGAGGCGCAATGAGGTAGCTGACTGTGTGAGTAAGATTAGCGACCCTAGTGGCCGACACAAACACCGGGCACATCTAGGAGTGGCACTGCAGTGTCACGCAGGATGTCCCTTCCAAAAAACCCTCCCCAAACAGCACATGACGCAAAGAAAAAAAGAGGCGCAATGAGGTAGCTGACTGTGTGAGTAAGATTAGCGACCCTAGTGGCCGACACAAACACCGGGCCCATCTAGGAGTGGCACTGCAGTGTCACGCAGGATGTCCCTTCCAAAAAACCCTCCCCAAACAGCACATGACGCAAAGAAAAAAAGAGGCGCAATGAGGTAGCTGACTGTGTGAGTAAGATTAGCGACCCTAGTGGCCGACACAAACACCGGGCCCATCTAGGAGTGGCACTGCAGTGTCACGCAGGATGTCCCTTCCAAAAAACCCTCCCCAATCAGCACATGATGCAAAGAAAAAGAAAAGAAAAAAGAGGTGCAAGATGGAATTATCCTTGGGCCCTCCCACCCACCCTTATGTTGTATAAACAAAACAGGACATGCACACTTTAACCAACCCATCATTTCAGTGACAGGGTCTGCCACACGACTGTGACTGATATGACGGGTTGGTTTGGACCCCCCCCAAAAAAGAAGCAATTAATCTCTCCTTGCACAAACTGGCTCTACAGAGGCAAGATGTCCACCTCATCTTCACCCTCCGATATATCACCGTGTACATCCCCCTCCTCACAGATTATCAATTCGTCCCCACTGGAATCCACCATCTCAGCTCCCTGTGTACTTTGTGGAGGCAATTGCTGCTGGTCAATGTCTCCGCGGAGGAATTGATTATAATTCATTTTAATGAACATCATCTTCTCCACATTTTCTGGATGTAACCTCGTACGCCGATTGCTGACAAGGTGAGCGGCGGCACTAAACACTCTTTCGGAGTACACACTTGTGGGAGGGCAACTTAGGTAGAATAAAGCCAGTTTGTGCAAGGGCCTCCAAATTGCCTCTTTTTCCTGCCAGTATAAGTACGGACTGTGTGACGTGCCTACTTGGATGCGGTCACTCATATAATCCTCCACCATTCTATCAATGTTGAGAGAATCATATGCAGTGACAGTAGACGACATGTCCGTAATCGTTGTCAGGTCCTTCAGTCCGGACCAGATGTCAGCATCAGCAGTCGCTCCAGACTGCCCTGCATCACCGCCAGCGGGTGGGCTCGGAATTCTGAGCCTTTTCCTCGCACCCCCAGTTGCGGGAGAATGTGAAGGAGGAGATGTTGACAGGTCGCGTTCCGCTTGACTTGACAATTTTGTCACCAGCAGGTCTTTCAACCCCAGCAGACCTGTGTCTGCCGGAAAGAGAGATCCAAGGTAGGCTTTAAATCTAGGATCGAGCACGGTGGCCAAAATGTAGTGCTCTGATTTCAACAGATTGACCACCCGTGAATCCTTGTTAAGCGAATTAAGGGCTGCATCCACAAGTCCCACATGCCTAGCGGAATCGCTCCGTGTTAGCTCCTTCTTCAATGCCTCCAGCTTCTTCTGCAAAAGCCTGATGAGGGGAATGACCTGACTCAGGCTGGCAGTGTCTGAACTGACTTCACGTGTGGCAAGTTCAAAGGGCATCAGAACCTTGCACAACGTTGAAATCATTCTCCACTGCACTTGAGACAGGTGCATTCCATCTCCTATATCGTGCTCAATTGTATAGGCTTGAATGGCCTTTTGCTGCTCCTCCAACCTCTGAAGCATATAGAGGGTTGAATTCCACCTCGTTACCACTTCTTGCTTCAGATGATGGCAGGGCAGGTTCAGTAGTTTTTGGTGGTGCTCCAGTCTTCTGTACGTGGTGCCTGTACGCCGAAAGTGTCCCGCAATTTTTCTGGCCACCGACAGCATCTCTTGCACGCCCCTGTCGTTTTTTAAAAAATTCTGCACCACCAAATTCAAGGTATGTGCAAAACATGGGACGTGCTGGAATTTGCCCATATTTAATGCACACACAATATTGCTGGCGTTGTCCGATGCCACAAATCCACAGGAGAGTCCAATTGGGGTAAGCCATTCCGCGATGATCTTCCTCAGTTGCCGTAAGAGGTTTTCAGCTGTGTGCGTATTCTGGAAAGCGGTGATACAAAGCGTAGCCTGCCTAGGAAAGAGTTGGCGTTTGCGAGATGCTGCTACTGGTGCCGCCGCTGCTGTTCTTGCGGCGGGAGTCCATACATCTACCCAGTGGGCTGTCACAGTCATATAGTCCTGACCCTGCCCTGCTCCACTTGTCCACATGTCCGTGGTTAAGTGGACATTGGGTACAACTGCATTTTTTAGGACACTGGTGAGTCTTTTTCTGACGTCCGTGTACATTCTCGGTATCGCCTGCCTAGAGAAGTGGAACCTAGATGGTATTTGGTAACGGGGGCACACTGCCTCAATAAATTGTCTAGTTCCCTGTGAACTAACGGCGGATACCGGACGCACGTCTAACACCAACATAGTTGTCAAGGACTCAGTTATCCGCTTTGCAGTAGGATGACTGCTGTGATATTTCATCTTCCTCGCAAAGGACTGTTGAACAGTCAATTGCTTACTGGAAGTAGTACAAGTGGGCTTACGACTTCCCCTCTGGGATGACCATCGACTCCCAGCGGCAACAACAGCAGCGCCAGCAGCAGTAGGCGTTACACGCAAGGATGCATCGGAGGAATCCCAGGCAGGAAAGGACTCGTCAGACTTGCCAGTGACATGGCCTGCAGGACTATTGGCATTCCTGGGGAAGGAGGAAATTGACACTGAGGGAGTTGGTGGGGTGGTTTGCGTGAGCTTGGTTACAAGAGGAAGGGATTTACTGGTCAGTGGACTGCTTCCGCTGTCACCCAAAGTTTTTGAACTTGTCACTGACTTATTATGAATGCGCTGCAGGTGACGTATAAGGGAGGATGTTCCGAGGTGGTTAACGTCCTTACCCCTACTTATTACAGCTTGACAAAGGGAACACACGGCTTGACACCTGTTGTCCGCATTTCTGGTGAAATACCTCCACACCGAAGAGCTGATTTTTTTGGTATTTTCACCTGGCATGTCAACGGCCATATTCCTCCCACGGACAACAGGTGTCTCCCCGGGTGCCTGACTTAAACAAACCACCTCACCATCAGAATCCTCCTGGTCAATTTCCTCCCCAGCGCCAGCAACACCCATATCCTCCTCATCCTGGTGTACTTCAACACTGACATCTTCAATCTGACTATCAGGAACTGGACTGCGGGTGCTCCTTCCAGCACTTGCAGGGGGCATGCAAATAGTGGAAGGCGCATGCTCTTCACGTCCAGTGTTGGGAAGGTCAGGCATCGCAAACGACACAATTGGACTCTCCTTGTGGATTTGGGATTTCAAAGAACGCACAGTTCTTTGCGGTGCTTTTGCCAGCTTGAGTCTTTTCAGTTTTCTAGCGAGAGGCTGAGTGCTTCCATCCTCATGTGAAGCTGAACCACTAGCCATGAACATAGGCCAGGGCCTCAGCCGTTCCTTGCCACTCCGTGTGGTAAATGGCATATTGGCAAGTTTACGCTTCTCCTCCGACAATTTTATTTTAGGTTTTGGAGTCCTTTTTTTTCTGATATTTGGTGTTTTGGATTTGACATGCTCTGTACTATGACATTGGGCATCGGCCTTGGCAGACGACGTTGCTGGCATTTCATCGTCTCGGCCATGACTAGTGGCAGCAGCTTCAGCACGAGGTGGAAGTGGATCTTGATCTTTCCCTAATTTTGGAACCTCAACTTTTTTGTTCTCCATATTTTATAGGCAGAACTAAAAGGCACCTCAGGTAAACAATGGAGATGGATGGATTGGATACTAGTATACAATTATGGACGGACTGCCACGGTTAGGTGGTATAAAAAAACCACGGTTAGGTGGTATATATTATAATAATAATACAATTATGGATGGACGGACTGCCTGCCGACTGCCGACACAGAGGTAGCCACAGCCGTGAACTACCGCACTGTACACTGGTTGATAAAGAGATAGTAGTATACTCGTAACAACTAGTATGACACTATGACGACGGTATAAAGAATGGAAAAAAAACCACGGTTAGGTGGTATATATTATAATAATAATACAATTATGGATGGACGGACTGCCTGCCGACTGCCGACACAGAGGTAGCCACAGCCGTGAACTACCGCACTGTACACTGGTTGATAAAGAGATAGTAGTATACTCGTAACAACTAGTATGACACTATGACGACGGTATAAAGAATGAAAAAAAAACCACGGTTAGGTGGTATATATTATAATAATAATACAATTATGGATGGACGGACTGCCTGCCGACTGCCGACACAGAGGTAGCCACAGCCGTGAACTACCGCACTGTACACTGGTTGATAAAGAGATAGTAGTATACTCGTAACAACTAGTATGACACTATGACGACGGTATAAAGAATGAAAAAAAAACCACGGTTAGGTGGTATATATTATAATAATAATACAATTATGGATGGACGGACTGCCTGCCGACTGCCGACACAGAGGTAGCCACAGCCGTGAACTACCGCACTGTACACTGGTTGATAAAGAGATAGTAGTATACTCGTAACAATTAGGATGACACTATGACGGTATAAAGAATGAAAAAAAAAACCACGGTTAGGTGGTAGGTATATAATAATAAATAATACAATTCTGGTCGGACGGACTGCCTGCCGTGTGCCGACACAGAGGTAGCCACAGCCGTGAACTACCGCACTGTACACTGGTTGATAAAGAGATAGTAGTATACTCGTAACAATTAGGATGACACTATGACGGTATAAAGAATGGAAAAAAAAACCACGGTTAGGTGGTAGGTATATAATAATAAATAATACAATTCTGGTCGGACGGACTGCCTGCCGTGTGCCGACACAGAGGTAGCCACAGCCGTGAACTACCGCACTGTACACTGGTTGATAAAGAGATAGTAGTATACTCGTAACAATTAGGATGACACTATGACGGTATAAAGAATGAAAAAAAAAACCACGGTTAGGTGGTAGGTATATAATAATAAATAATACAATTCTGGTCGGACGGACTGCCTGCCGTGTGCCGACACAGAGGTAGCCACAGCCGTGAACTACCGCACTGTACACTGGTTGATAAAGAGATAGTAGTATACTCGTAACAATTAGGATGACACTATGACGGTATAAAGAATGAAAAAAAAAACCACGGTTAGGTGGTAGGTATATAATAATAAATAATACAATTCTGGTCGGACGGACTGCCTGCCGTGTGCCGACACAGAGGTAGCCACAGCCGTGAACTACCGCACTGTACACTGGTTGATAAAGAGATAGTAGTATACTCGTAACAATTAGGATGACACTATGACGGTATAAAGAATGAAAAAAAAACCACGGTTAGGTGGTAGGTATATAATAATAAATAATACAATTCTGGTCGGACGGACTGCCTGCCGTGTGCCGACACAGAGGTAGCCACAGCCGTGAACTACCGCACTGTACACTGGTTGATAAAGAGATAGTAGTATACTCGTAACAATTAGGATGACACTATGACGGTATAAAGAATGAAAAAAAAACCACGGTTAGGTGGTAGGTATATAATAATAAATAATACAATTCTGGTCGGACGGACTGCCTGCCGTGTGCCGACACAGAGGTAGCCACAGCCGTGAACTACCGCACTGTACACTGGTTGATAAAGAGATAGTAGTATACTCGTAACAATTAGGATGACACTATGACGGTATAAAGAATGAAAAAAAAAACCACGGTTAGGTGGTAGGTATATAATAATAAATAATACAATTCTGGTCGGACGGACTGCCTGCCGTGTGCCGACACAGAGGTAGCCACAGCCGTGAACTACCGCACTGTACACTGGTTGATAAAGAGATAGTAGTATACTCGTAACAATTAGGATGACACTATGACGGTATAAAGAATGAAAAAAAAAACCACGGTTAGGTGGTAGGTATATAATAATAAATAATACAATTCTGGTCGGACGGACTGCCTGCCGTGTGCCGACACAGAGGTAGCCACAGCCGTGAACTACCGCACTGTACACTGGTTGATAAAGAGATAGTAGTATACTCGTAACAATTAGGATGACACTATGACGGTATAAAGAATGAAAAAAAAACCACGGTTAGGTGGTAGGTATATAATAATAAATAATACAATTCTGGTCGGACGGACTGCCTGCCGTGTGCCGACACAGAGGTAGCCACAGCCGTGAACTACCGCACTGTACTGTGTCTGCTGCTAATATAGACTGGTTGATATTTAAAGAGATATTAGTAGTATACAACAATACTATACTGGTGGTCAGGCACTGGTCACCACTCCTGCAGCAAAAGTGTGCACTGTTAATTAATATAATTGTACTCCTGGCTCCTGCTAACAACCTGCAGTGCTCCCCAGTCTCCCCCACAATTAATTATAAGCTTTTAATTTATACATTGATGACTGTGCAGCACACTGGGCTGAGCTGAGTGCACACAGACTGAGTCACACTGTGTGACTGACTGTGCTGTGTATCGTTTTTTTTTTCAGGCAGAGAACGGATATAGCAGAGAGAAGTGAACGGATATATTATATTAAATAAAAGTTAACTAGCAACTGCACTGGTCACTGACTGTGGTAAACTAACTCTGTCTGCGACTCTGCACAATCTCTCTCTCTCTATCTAATCTATCTCTATTCTAATGGAGAGGACGCCAGACACGTCCTCTCCCTATCAATCTCAATGCACGAGTGAAAATGGCGGCGACGCGCGGCTCCTTATATAGAATCCGAGTCTCGCGATAGAATCCGAGCCTCGCGAGAATCCGACAGCGTCATGATGACGTTCGGGCGCGCTCGGGTTAACCGAGCAAGGCGGGAAGATCCGAGTCGCTCGGACCCGTGAAAAAAAACATGAAGTTCGGGCGGGTTCGGATTCCGAGGAACCGAACCCGCTCATCTCTAATAAATGTAGGCGCAAATTATCATAAACAGCAGCTACTGGGTAAACACTAAGTTACTGTGTAATCCCTGGGTTATATAGCGCTGGGGTGTGTGCTGGCATACTCTCTGTCTCCCCAAAAGGCCTTGTGGGGTCCTGTCCTCAATTAGAGCATTCCCTGTGTGTGTGCGGTGTGTCGGTACGTTTGTATCGACATGTTTGATGAGGACGGTTACGTGGAGGCAGAACAAGTGCAAGTGAATGTGGTGTCGCCACCGACGGCGCCGACACCTGATTGGATGGATATGTGGAAGGTGTTAAATGATAACGTAAGCTCCTTGCATAAAAGGTTGGATAATCAGTCAGGGTCTCAACCCATGTCTGATTCTACAGCTCAGGGGTCGTCAGGGTCTCAAAAGCGCCCACTATCCCAGTTGGTTGACACAGATGTCGACACGGATTCTGACTCCAGTGTCGATGACGATGATGCAAAGTTGCAGCCTAAAATGACTAAAGCCATCCGATACATGATTATAGCAATGAAGGATGTATTGCACATATCGGAGGAAAACCCTGTCCCTGACAAGAGGGTTTATATGTTTGGGGAGAAAAAGCAAGAAGTGACTTTCCCCCCTTCACATGAATTAAATGAGTTATGTGAAAAAGCGTGGGATTCCCCTGATAGGAAAGTACTGGTTTCCAAAAGATTACTTATGGCGTATCCTTTCCCGCCAACGGATAGGTTACGCTGGGAATCCTCCCCTAGGGTAGACAAAGCGTTGACACGCTTATCTAAGAAGGTGGCCCTGCCGTCACAGGATACGGCCGCCCTAAAGGATCCTGCGGATAGGAAGCAGGAAGGTATCCTGAAGTCTGTTTATACACATTCTGGTACTCTTCTGAGGCCAACAATTGCTTCGGCCTGGATGTGTAGTGCTGTAGCAGCATGGACAGATACTCTGTCTGAGGAGATAGATACCCTGGACAGGGAGACTATTTTACTGACCCTAGGGCATATCAAAGAATATGCGGGATGCCCAGAGGGACATTTGCCTGCTGGGCTCTAGAATAAACGCAATGTCGATTTCTGCCAGAAGGGTCCTATGGACTCGGCAATGGACAGGTGATGCCGACTCTAAAAAACACATGGAGGTGTTACCTTATAAGAGTGAGCGGTCTCTCTGACCTAGTTTCCACAGCTACGGCTGGGAAGTCAAATTTCTTGCCATATATTCCCTCACAGCCAAAGAAAGCACCGTATTACCAAATGCAGTCCTTTCGTTCACAAAAAAGCAAGAAAGTCAGAGGTGCATCCTTTCTTGCCAGAGGCAGGGGTAGAGGAAAAAAACTGCACCATGCAGCTAGTTCCCAGGAACAAAAGTCCTCCCCGGCTTCCACTAAATCCACCACAGCCGGAGCCAGGAGCGGTGGGAGCGCGTCTCCGAAATTTCAGCCACCAGTGGGTTCGCTCACGGGTGGATCCCTGGGGTATACAAATTGTGTCTCAGGGATACAAGCTGGAATTCGAGGTGACGCCCCCTCACCGTTACCTAAAATCGGCCTTGCCAGCTTCCCCCATGGAAAGGGAGGTAGTGTTGGCAGCAATTCACAAGATATATCTCCAGCAGGTGGTAGTGAAGGTTCCCCTCCTTCAACAGGGAAGGGGTTACTATTCCACTATGTTTGTGGTACCGAAACCGGACGGTTCGGTCAGACCCATTTTGAATTTAAAATCCCTGAACATTTATCTGAAGAAATTCAAGTTCAAGATGGAATCGCTCAGAGCGGTCATTGCAAGCCTGGAGGAAGGGGATTTTATGGTGTCTCTGGACATCAAGGATGCGTACTTGCATGTCCCCATTTATCCACCTCATCAGGAGTACCTCAGGTTTGTGGTACAGGACTGTCATTACCAATTCCAGACGTTGCCGTTTGGCCTGTCCACGGCACCGAGAATATTTACCAAGGTGATGGTGGAAATGATGGTGCTCCTTCGGAAGCAAGGGGTTACAATTATCCCATACTTGGACGATCTCCTCATAAAGGCGAAGTCCAGGGAGTGGTTGCTGATCAGCGTAGCACACTCTCAGGAAGTGTTGCGACAGCACGGCTGGATTCTGAATATTCCAAAGTCGCAGCTGATTCCTACGACGCGTCTGCCCTTCCTGGGCATGATTCTGGACACAAGCCAGAAAAAGGTGTTTCTCCCGGAGGAAAAGGCTCAGGAGCTCGTGACTCTGGTCAGAGACCTCCTAAAACCAAAACAGGTATTGGTGCATCAGTGCACGCGAGTCCTGGGAAAGATGGTGGCGTCATACGAAGCCATTCCCTTCGGCAGGTTCCATGCGAGGATATTTCAGTGGGATCTGTTGGACAAGTGGTCCGGATCGCATCTTCAGATGCATCGGCTGATCACCCTGTCCCCCAGGGCCAGGGTGTCTCTTCTGTGGTGGCTGCAAAGTGCTCACCTCCTCGAGGGCCGCAGGTTCGGCATACAGGACTGGGTCCTGGTGACCACGGATGCAAGCCTCCGAGGATGGGGGGCAGTCACTCAGGGAAGAAACTTCCAGGGGCTGTGGTCAAGTCAGGAGACTTGTCTGCACATCAATATCCTGGAACTAAGGGCCGTATACAACGCCCTGAGTCAAGCGGAGCCTCTGCTTCGAAACCAACCAGTGCTGATTCAGTCAGACAACATTACTGCAGTGGCCCATGTAAACCGCCAGGGCGGCACAAGAAGCAGGGTGGCAATGGCAGAAGCCACCAGGATTCTTCGTTGGGCGGAGAATCACGTACTAGCACTGTCAGCAGTGTTCATTCCGGGAGTGGACAACTGGGAAGCAGACTTCCTCAGCAGGCACGACCTCCACCCGGGAGAGTGGGGACTTCATCAAGAAGTCTTCACGCAGATTGCATATCGATGGGAACTGCCACAGGTGGACATGATGGCGTCCCGTCTCAACAAAAAGCTAAAAAGGTATTGCGCCAGGTCAAGAGACCCTCAGGCGATAGCTGTGGACGCACTTGTAACACCGTGGGTGTTCCAGTCGGTCTATGTGTTTCCTCCTCTTCCTCTCATACCAAAGGTGCTGAGAATTGTGAGAAAAAGAGGAGTGAGAACAATACTCATTGTTCCGGATTGGCCAAGAAGGACTTGGTACCCGGAATTGCAAGAAATGCTCACAGAGGACCCATGGCCTCTGTCTCTCAGACAGGACCTGTTGCAACAAAGGCCCTGTCTGTTCCAAGACTTACCGCGGCTGCGTTTGACGGCATGGCGGTTGAACGCCGGATCCTAGCGGAAAAAGGCATTCCGGATGAAGTTATTCCTACGCTGATAAAGGCTAGGAAGGACGTGACAGCAAAGCATTATCACTGTATATGGCGAAAATATGTTGCTTGGTGTGAGGCCAGGAAGGCTCCTACAGAGGAATTCCAGCTGGGCCGGTTCCTGCACTTCCTACAGTCAGGAGTGACTATGGGCTTAAAATTAGGATCCATAAAGGTCCAGATTTCGGCCCTATCCATTTTCTTTCAAAAGGAACTGGCTTCGCTTCCTGAAGTTCAGACGTTTGTAAAGGGAGTGCTGCATATTCATCCCCCTTTTGTGCCACCAGTGGCACCTTGGGATCTTAACGTGGTGTTGAGTTTCCTGAAATCTCACTGGTTTGAGCCACTTAAGACCGTGGAGCTAAAGTATCTCACGTGGAAAGTGGTCATGCTATTGGCCATAGCTTCGGCTAGGCGTGTGTCAGAATTGGCGGCTTTGTCATGTAAAAGCCCCTATCTGGTTTTCCATATGGACAGGGCAGAATTACGGACTCGTCCGCAATTTCTGCCGAAGGTGGTGTCATCTTTTCATTTGAACCAAACTATTGTGGTGCCTGCGGCTACTCGTGACTTGGAGGACTCCAAGTTGCTTGATGTAGTCAGGGCTTTGAAGATTTATGTAGCCAGGACGGCTGGAGTCAGGAAAACTGACTTGCTGTTTATCCTGTATGCATCCAACAAGCTGGGTGCTCCTGCTTCAAAGCAGACTATTGCTCGCTGGATCTGTAACACGATTCAGCAGGCTCATTCTGCGGCTGGTTTGCTGCATCCAAAATCAGTGAAAGCCCATTCCACAAGGAAAGTGGGCTCTTCTTGGGCGGCTGCCCGAGGGGTCTCGGCATTACAACTTTGCCGAGCAGCTACTTGGTCGGGTTCAAACACCTTTGCAAAGTTCTACAAGTTTGATACCCTGGCTGAGGAGGACCTTGTGTTTGCTCATTCGGTGCTGCAGAGTCATCCGCACTCTCCCGCCCGTTTGGGAGCTTTGGTATAATCCCCATGGTCCTTACGGAGTTCCCAGCATCCACTAGGACGTCAGAGAAAATAAGAATTTACTCACCGGTAAATCTATTTCTTGTAGTCCGTAGTGGATGCTGGGCGCCCGTCCCAAGTGCGGACTTTCTGCAATACGTGTATATAGTTATTGCTTAATAAAAGGGCTATGTTATGTTGGCATCTGTTGTTTGATGCTCTGTTGTTGTTCATACTGTTAACTGGGTAAGTTTATCACGAGTTATACGGTGTGACTGGTGTGGCTGGTATGAGTCTTACCCTGGATTCCAAAATCCTTTCCTTGTAATGTCTGCTCTTACGGGCACAGTTTCCTTAACTGAGGTCTGGAGGAGGGGCATAGAGGGAGGAGCCAGTGCACACCAGGTAGTACTAAATCTTTCTTTTGAGTGCCCAGTCTCCTGCGGAGCCCGTCTTTTCCCCATGGTCCTTACGGAGTCCCCAGAATCCACTACGGACTACGAGAAATAGATTTACCGGTGAGCAAATCTTATTTTTTTTTTTATTTTTTTTTTTTTCAGAGAGGTCTGCTGGCAACAGACTCTCTGCTACGTGGGACTGAGGGGAGAGAAGCAGCCCTACTCACTGTGGATAGGTCATGCTTCTTAGGCTACTGGACACCATTAGCTCCAGAGGGATCGAACACAGGAACACTTGGTCGTCCGATCCCAGAGCCGCGCCGCCGTCCCCCTCGCAGAGCCAGAAGCCGGCGTGAGAAGCAAGAAGACTTCAAAAGCGGCGGCAGAAGATTCCAGTCTTCACATGAGGTAGCGCACAGCACTGCAGCTGTGCGCCATTGCTCCCACATTAAACCCACACACTCCGGTCACTGTAGAGTGCAGGGTGGGGTGCCCTGGGCAGCAATTAGAGACCTCTTGGCAAAGTGGGCATATATACAGTTGGGCACTGTATATATGCCTGAGCATTTTACACAAAATCGCGGGACAGAAGCCCGCCGCTGAGGGGGCGGGGCTTCTTCCTCAGTACTCACCAGCGCCATTTTCTCTCCACAGCTCCGCTGAGAGGAAGCTCCCCAGGCTCTCCCCTGCAGATTCACGGTAGAAAGAGGGTAAAAAGAGAGGGGGGGCACATACATTTAGCACAAAATCATTATATACAGCAGCTACTGGGTAAACACTAAGTTACTGTGTAATTCCTGGGACATATAGCGCTGGGGTGTGTGCTGGCATACTCTCTCTCTGTCTCTCCAAAAGGCCTTGTGGGGGTTCTGTCCTCAAATAGAGCATCCCCTGTGTGTGTGGTGTGTCGGTACGCTTGTGTCGGCATGTTTGACGAGGAAGGCTATGTGGAAGCAGAGCAGGTACAAATGAATGTGGGATCGCCGCCGACGCCCGATTGGATGGATATGTGGAAGGTTTTAAATGATAATGTTAATTCCTTGCATAAAAGGTTGGATAAAGCTGAAGCTTTGGGACAGTCAGGGTCTCAACCCATGCCTGCTCCTACAGCGCAGAGGCCGTCAGGGTCTCAGAAGCGCCCACTATCCCAAATTGTTGACACAGATATCGACACGGATTCTGACTCCAGTGTCGATGGCGATGATGCAAAGTTGCAGCCTAAAATGGCTAAAGCCATCCGCTACATGATTATAGCAATGAAGGATGTATTGCACATCTCAGAGGAAAACCCAGTCCCTGACAAGAGGGTTTATATGTTTGGGGAAAAAAGGCATGAGGTGACCTTTCCCCCTTCACATGAGTTAAATGAGTTATGTGAAAAAGCTTGGGAATCTCCAGATAGAAAAATGCAGATTTCCAAACGGTTGCTTATGGCGTATCCTTTCCCGCCAACGGACAGGTTACGCTGGGAATCCTCCCCTAGGGTAGACAAAGCTTTGATACGCTTATCTAAGAAGGTAGCCCTGCCGTCACAGGATACGGCCACCCTAAAAGATCCTGCGGATAGAAAGCAGGAAGGTATCCTGAAGTCCATTTATACACATTCAGGTACCCTACTAAGGCCGGCAATTGCGTCGGCCTGGATGTGTAGTGCTGTAGCAGCAAGGACATATACTTTATGTGTGGAACTTGATACCTTGGACAAGGATACTATATTACTGACCCTGGGGCATATAAAAGATGCGGTCCTATATATGAGAGATGCCCAGAGAGACATTAGCCTACTGGGCTCTAGAATAAATGCAATGTCGATTTCTGCCAGAAGGGTCATGTGGACTCGGCAATGGACAGGTGATGCCGACTCAAAAAGGCACATGGAGGTTTTACCGTACAAGGGTGAGGAATTGTTTGGGGACGGTCTCTCGGACCTAGTTTCCACAGCTACGGCTGGGAAGTCAAATTTTTTGCCATATATTCCCTCACAACCTAAGAAAGCACCTTATTACCAAATGCAGTCCTTTCGATCACAAAGAGGCAAGAGAGTCCGAGGTGCGTCCTTTCTTGCCAGAGGCAGAGGGAAGAAGCTGCACAATACAGCTAGTTCCCAGGAACAGAAGTCCTCCCCGGCTTTCACTAAATCCACCGCATGACGCTGGGGCTCCACAGGTGGAGCCAGGATCGGTGGGGGCGCGTCTCCGAAATTTCAGCTACCAGTGGGTTCGCTCACGGGTGGATCCCTGGGCTATACAGATTGTATCTCAGGGATACAAGCTGGAATTTGAAGTGATGCCCCCTCACCGTTACCTCAAATCGGCCCTGCCAGCTTCCCCCATAGAGAGGAAAAATAAGAATTTACTCACCGGTAATTCTATTTCTCGTAGTCCGTAGTGGATGCTGGGGACTCCGTAAGGACCATGGGGAATAGACGGGCTCCGCAGGAGACTGGGCACTCTAAAGAAAGATTAGGTACTATCTGGTGTGCACTGGCTCCTCCCTCTATGCCCCTCCTCCAGACCTCAGTTAAGGAAACTGTGCCCGGAAGAGCTGACATTACAAGAAAAGGATTTGGAATCCAGGGTAAGACTCATACCAGCCACACCAATCACACCGTAGAACTTGTGATAACCTTACCCAGTTGACAGTATGAACAACAACTGAGCATCACTCAAAAGGATGCCACATAACAATAACCCTTTATTAAGCAATAACTATATACATGTATTGCAGAAAGTACGCACTTGGGACGGGCGCCCAACATCCACTACGGACTACGAGAAATAGAATTACCGGTGAGTAAATTCTTATTTTCTCTGACGTCCTAGTGGTTGCTGGGGACTCCGTAAGGACCATGGGGATTATACCAAAGCTCCCAAACGGGCGGGAGAGTGCGGATGACTCTGCAGCACCGCATGGGCAAACACAAAAGGTCCTCCTCAGCCAGGGTATCAAACTTGTAGAATTTTGCAAATGTGTTTGAACCCGACCAAGTAGCAGCTCGGCAAAGCTGCAATGCCGAGACCCCTCGGGCAGCCGCCCAAGAAGAACCCACCTTCCTTGTGGAATGGGCTTTTACTGATTTTGGATGCGGCAACCCAGCCGCACAATGATCCTGCTGAATCGTGTTACAGATCCAGCTAGCAATAGTTTGCTTTGAAGCCGGAGCACCCAGCTTGTTGGATGCACACAGGATAAACAGTGAGTCAGTTTTACTGACTCCAGCCGTTCTGGATACATAAATCTTCAAAGCCCGGACTACGTCCAGCCACTTGGAGTCCTCCAAGTCACGAGTAGCCGCAGGCACCACAAAAGGTTGGTTCAAATGAAAAGATGATACCACCTTTTGCAGGAATTTCGGACGAGTCCGCAATTCTGCCCTGTCCATATGGAAAACCAGGTAGGGGCTTTTACCTGACAAAGCCGCCAATTCTGACACACGCCTAGCCGAGGCTAAGGCCAACAGCATGACCACTTTCCACGTGAGATACTTGAGCTCCACGGTCTTCAGTGGCTCAAACCCGTGGGATTTCAGGAAACTCAACACCACGTTAAAATCCTAAGGCGCTACTGGTGGCACAAAAGGGGGATGAATATGCAGCACTCCCTTTACAAACGTCTGAACCTCAGGCAGTGAAGCCAGTTCTTTTTGAAAGAAAATGGATAGGGCCGAAATCTGGACCTTTATGGACCCTAATTTTAGGCCCATAGTCACTCCTGACTGTAGGAAGTGTAGGAATCGACCCAGCTGGAATTCCTCTGTAGGGGCCTTCCTGGCCTCACAGCAGTCAACATAAGTTCGCCATATACGGTGATATCACGCCCTTCCTAGCCTTTGTCAGCGTAGGAATAACTGCATCCGGAATGCCTTTTTCCGCTAGGATCCGGCGTTCAACCGCCATGCCGTTAAACGCAGCCGCGGTAAGTCTTGGAACAGACAGGGCCCCTGTTTTAACAGGTCCTGTCTGAGAGACAGAGGTCATGGGTCCTCTGTGAGCATTTCTTGCAGTTCCGGGTACCAAGTCCTTCTTGGCCAATCCGGAGCAATGAATATTGTTCTCACTCCTCTTTTTCTTACAATTCTCAGCACCTTTGGTATGAGAGGAAGAGGAGGAAAAACATAGACCGACTGGAACACCCACGGAGTTACTAGTGCGGCCACAGCTATCGCCTGAGGGTCCCTTGACCTGGCGTAATACCTTTTTAGCTTTTTGTTGAGGCGGGACGCCATCATGTCCACCTGTGGCAGTTCCCACCAATTTGCAATCTGCGTGAAGACTTCCTGATGAAGTCCCCACTCTCCCGGGTGGAGGTCGTGCCTGCTGAGGAAGTCCGCTTCCCAGTTGTCCACTCCCGGAATGAACACTGCTGACAGTGCGCTTACGTGATTCTCCGCCCAGCGAAGAATTCTGGTGGCTTCTACCATCGCCACCCTGCTTCTTGTGCCGCCTTGGCGGTTTACATGAGCCACTGCGGTCTGACTGGATCAGAACCAGTTGGTCGCGAAGCAGGATCTCCGCTTGACTTAGGGCTTTGTATATGGCCCTTAGTTGATGTGAAGGCAAGTCACTTGACTTGACCACAGCCCCTGGAAATTTCTTCCCTGTGTGACTGCCCCCCACCCTCGGAGGCTTGCATCCGTGGTCACCAGGACCCAGTCCTGAATGCCGAATCTGCGACCTTCGAGAAGGTGAGCACTCTGCCGCCACCACAGGAGAGACACCCTGGCCCTGAGGGATAGGGTGATTAACCGATGCATCTGAAGATGTGATCCGGACCATTTGTCCAGTAAGTCCCATTGGAAGGACCTCGTATGGAACCTGCCGAAGGGAATGGCCTCGTATGAGGCCACCCTCCTTCCCAGGACTCGAGTGCAGTGATGCACTGACCCCTGTTTTGGTTTTAATAGATTCCTGACCAGTGTCACGAGCTCCTGAGCTCTCTCTATCGGGAGATAACCCTTTTCTGGTCTGTGTCTAGGATCATGCCTAGGAGAAGCAGATGAGCTGTAAGAACCCACTGCGACTTTGGAATATATAGAATCCAGCCGTGTTGCCGTTACACTTCCAGAGAAAGTGATACGCTGTTCAGCAACTGCTCTCTTGATCTCGCTTTTATGAGGAGATCGTCCAAGTACGTGATAATAGTGACACCTTGCTTCCGCAGGAGCACCATCATTTCCGCCATTACCTTGGTGAACATTCTCAAGGCCGTGGAGAGACCAAACGGCAACCTCTGAAACTGGTAATGACAATCCCGTACCGTAATTCTGAGGTACGCCTGATGAGGTGGATAAATGGGGACCTGAAGGTATGCATCCTTTATGCCCCGAGTCACCTTTCAGGCTTGCAATAACCGCTCTTAGCGATTCCAACTTGAACTTGAACCTTTTCAGGTATATGTTCAGGGATTTTAAATTCAATATGGGTCCGACCGAACCGTCAGGTTACGGGACTACAACATGGTCGAATAATAACCCCCTCCTTGTTGAAGGAGGGGAACCTTGACCACCGCCTGTTGAAGAAACAATTTGTGAATTGCAGTTAACACTGTTTCCCTCTCGTGGGGGGAAGCCGGCAGGGCCGTCGGTGAGGGGGCATCTTCTCAAAGTCCAGCTTATATCCCTGAGACACAATATCGATCGCCCAGGGATCTAACAGGGAGTGAACCCACTTGTGGCTGAACTTACGAAGGCGTGCCCCCACCGGACCTAGCTCCGCCTGTGGAGCCACAGCGACATGCGGTGGATTTTTTTAGAGGCCGGGGAGGACTTCTGTTCCTGGGAACTAGCTGTGTTGTGCAGCTTCTTTCCTCTGCCGCCGCCTCTGGCAAGAAAGGACGCACCTCGGACTTTCTTGTTTCTTTATTCGAAAGGCTGCATTTGATAATGTCGTGCTTTCCTAGGCTGTGCAGGAATATAAGGCAAAATATTAGAATTTACCAGCTAAAGCTGCGGAGACCAGGTCCGAGAACCCTTCTCCACACAATCCTCAGCCTTCCATATGCCTCTTAAGTCGGCATCATCTGTCCATTGCATATTCTACAGGACACGTCAAGCAGAAATCGACATAGCTTTGACTCCAGGACCCAGTATACTCATGTCTCTTTGGGCATGTTTTATATATATATATATATATATATATATCTATATGCTTACTAGGGTCTCAATTTCTGCTGATAAGGTACCTGTCCACGCTGCCACAGCGCTATAAACCCATGCCGACACAATCGCCGGTCTGAGTAGTGTACTAGAATGTGCACGCTATCTGCAGGATCCCTGAGAACAGCTAGTGCTACCGTCTGGGCAAACGTGACACCCTAGGGGAAGATTCCCATCACATCCTGGCCCTAGTGGGGAAAGGATACTGCCTGAGAATTCCTTGTGGGAAGCTGCAGTTTCTTGTCTGGAGATTCCCGCCCTTTTTCCTCATGAGAGGAGGGAAATTTACCTCAGCTTTCTTCCCCTTAACATGTGTACCCTTGTGTCAGGGACAAATGAGTCATCAGTGATATGCAAATCATCTTTTATTACAATAATCACATATTGAATACCTTTCAGCCATTTTGGCTGTAACTTTGCATTATCGTAGTCGACACTGGAGTCAAACTCCGTGTCGATATCAGTGTTTATTATTTTGGATAGTGAGCATTGTGAGACTCTGAAGGTCTCTGTGACATAGGGACAGACATAGGTAGATTTCCTGTCTGTTCTCTAATCTTTTGTGCAATAAATTCACCTTAGCACTTACACATATCCAAACAGGTGTCGGCGTTATCGACGGAGACACCCTCTCACACACATATTTTCTCTATCTCCTCCTTAGGGGAGCTTTTTACCTCAGACATGTCGACACACGCGTACCGACACACCACACACACAGGGGATGCTCTATTTGAAGACAGTTCCCCCACAAGGCCCTTTGGAGAGACAGAGAGAGAGTATGCCAGCACACACCCCAGCGCTATATAACCCAGGGATTACACAACTCAGTGTTTACCCAGTAGCTGCTGTATATACAAATTTGCGCCTAAATTTATGTGCACCCCCCCCCCCCCCCTCTTTTCACCCTTTGTGTATCTGGATACTGCAAGGGAGAGCCTGGGGAGCTTCTTTCCAGCGGAGCTGTGAATAGAAAATGGCGCTGGTGTGCTGAGGAAGAAGGCCCCGCCCCCTCAGCGTCGGGCTTCTGTCCCGCTTTCTGGTGAAAAAATGGCGGGGGTTTTTACATATATACAGTGCCTGACTGTATATATGTATTTTATGCCAAAAAGGTACTGCAATTGCTGCCCAGGGCGCACCACCCCAGCGCCCTGCACCCTACAGTGACCGGAGTGTGAAAGTGTGCTGGGAGCAATGGCGCACAGCTGCGGTGCTGTGCGCTACCTTAAATGAAGACAGGAGTCTTCAGCCGCCGTTCTCGCCGTCTTCAAGCTTCTGTTCTTCTGGCTCTGCAAGGGGGACGGCGGCGCGGCTCCGGGAACGGACGATCGAGGACAGATGCCTGTGTTCGAACCCTCTGGAGCTAATGGTGTCCAGTAGCCTCAGAAGCGCAACCTAGCTGTAGACAGGTAGGTTTGCTTCTCTCCCCTCAGTCCCTCGTAGCAGTGAGTCTGTTGCCAGCAGAAGCTCACTGAAAATAAAAAACCTAACAAATACTTTCTTTTACTAGCAGGCTCAGGAGAGCCCACTAGGAGCACCCAGCTCTGGCCGGGCACAGATTCTAACTGAGGTCTGGAGGAGGGGCATAGAGGGAGGAGCCAGTGCACACCAGATAGTACCTAATCTTTCTTTAGAGTGCCCAGTCTCCTGCGGAGCCCGTCTATTCCCCATGGTCCTTACGGAGTCCCCAGCATCCACTAGGACGTCAGAGAAATAGTGTTAGCAGCAATTCACAAATTATATCTCCAGCAGGTGGTGGTAAAGGTTCCCCTCCAACAGGGAAGGGGTTACTATTCAACAATGTTTGTGGTACCGAAAGCGGACGGTTCGGTCAGACCCATATTGAATTTAAAATCCCTGAACAGTTACCTGAAACGGTTCAAGTTCAAGATGGAATCGCTCAGAGCGGTCATTGCAAGCCTGGAAGAGGGGGATTTTATGGTGTCTCTGGACATAAAGGATGCTTACCTGCAAGTCCCCATTTATCCACCTCATCAGGAGTACCTCAGATTTGTGGTACAGGACTGTCATTACCAATTCCAGACGTTGCCGTTTGGTCTGTCCACGGCACCGAGAATATTTACCAAGGTAATGGCAGA
Source organism: Pseudophryne corroboree (assembly GCF_028390025.1). Taxonomy (NCBI): domain Eukaryota; kingdom Metazoa; phylum Chordata; class Amphibia; order Anura; family Myobatrachidae; genus Pseudophryne; species Pseudophryne corroboree. The sequence continues at coordinate 295,404,154 of NC_086449.1, forward strand.
AATGATGGTGCTCCTGTGAAAGCAAGGAGTCACAATTATCCCATACTTGGACGATCTCCTCATAAAGGCGAGGTCCAGAGAGCAGTTGCTGATCAGCGTAGCACACTCTCGAGAAGTGTTGCAACAGCACGGCTGGATTCTGAATATTCCAAAGTCGCAGCTGATTCCTACGACGCGTCTGCCCTTCCTGGGCATGATTCTGGACACAGACCAGAAGAAGGTATTTCTCCCGACGGAGAAGGCTCAGGAGCTCGTGACTCTGGTCAGAGACCTCTTAAAACCAAAACAGGTGTCGGTGCATCACTGCACGCGAGTCCTGGGAAAGATGGTGGCGTCATACGAGGCCATTCCCTTCGGCAGGTTCCATGCGAGGACCTTTCAGTGGGATCTGTTGGACAAGTGGTCCTGATCGCATCTTCAGATGCATCGGCTGATCACTAGAGATGAGCGCCTGAAATTTTTCGGGTTTTGTGTTTTGGTTTTGGGTTCGGTTCCGCGGCCGTGTTTTGGGTTCGAACGCGTTTTGGCAAAACCTCACCGAATTTTTTTTGTCGGATTCGGGTGTGTTTTGGATTCGGGTGTTTTTTTCCAAAAACACTAAAAAACAGCTTAAATCATAGAATTTGGGGGTCATTTTGATCCCAAAGTATTATTAACCTCAAAAACCATAATTTACACTCATTTTCAGTCTATTCTGAATACCTCACACCTCACAATATTATTTTTAGTCCTAAAATTTGCACCGAGGTCGATGTGTGAGTAAGATAAGCGACCCTAGTGGCCGACACAAACACCGGGCCCATCTAGGAGTGGCACTGCAGTGTCACGCAGGATGTCCCTTCCAAAAAACCCTCCCCAAACAGCACATGACGCAAAGAAAAAAAGAGGCGCAATGAGGTAGCTGTGTGAGTAAGATTAGCGACCCTAGTGGCCGACACAAACACCGGGCCCATCTAGGAGTGGCACTGCAGTGTCACGCAGGATGGCCCTTCCAAAAAACCCTCCCCAAACAGCACATGACGCAAAGAAAAAAAGAGGCGCAATGAGGTAGCTGTGTGAGTAAGATTAGCGACCCTAGTGGCCGACACAAACACCGGGCCCATCTAGGAGTGGCACTGCAGTGTCACGCAGGATGTCCCTTCCAAAAAACCCTCCCCAAACAGCACATGACGCAAAGAAAAAAAGAGGCGCAATGAGGTAGCTGACTGTGTGAGTAAGATTAGCGACCCTAGTGGCCGTCACAAACACCGGGCCCATCTAGGAGTGGCACTGCAGTGTCACGCAGGATGTCCCTTCCAAAAAAACCCTCCCCAATCAGCACATGATGCAAAGAAAAAGAAAAGAAAAAAGAGGTGCAAGATGGAATTGTCCTTGGGCCCTCCCACCCACCCTTATGTTGTATAAACAAAACAGGACATGCACACTTTAACCAACCCATCATTTCAGTGACAGGGTCTGCCACACGACTGTGACTGATATGACGGGTTGGTTTGGACCCCCCCCAAAAAAGAAGCAATTAATCTCTCCTTGCACAAACTGGCTCTACAGAGGCAAGATGTCCACCTCATCTTCACCCTCCGATATATCACCGTGTACATCCCCCTCCTCACAGATTATCAATTCGTCCCCACTGGAATCCACCATCTCAGCTCCCTGTGTACTTTGTGGAGGCAATTGCTGCTGGTCAATGTCTCCGCGGAGGAATTGATTATAATTCATTTTAATGAACATCATCTTCTCCACATTTTCTGGATGTAACCTCGTACGCCGATTGCTGACAAGGTGAGCGGCGGCACTAAACACTCTTTCGGAGTACACACTTGTGGGAGGGCAACTTAGGTAGAATAAAGCCAGTTTGTGCAAGGGCCTCCAAATTGCCTCTTTTTCCTGCCAGTATAAGTACGGACTGTGTGACGTGCCTACTTGGATGCGGTCACTCATATAATCCTCCACCATTCTATCAATGTTGAGAGAATCATATGCAGTGACAGTAGACGACATGTCCGTAATCGTTGTCAGGTCCTTCAGTCCGGACCAGATGTCAGCATCAGCAGTCGCTCCAGACTGCCCTGCATCACCGCCAGCGGGTGGGCTCGGAATTCTGAGCCTTTTCCTCGCACCCCCAGTTGCGGGAGAATGTGAAGGAGGAGATGTTGACAGGTCGCGTTCCGCTTGACTTGACAATTTTGTCACCAGCAGGTCTTTCAACCCCAGCAGACCTGTGTCTGCCGGAAAGAGAGATCCAAGGTAGGCTTTAAATCTAGGATCGAGCACGGTGGCCAAAATGTAGTGCTCTGATTTCAACAGATTGACCACCCGTGAATCCTTGTTAAGCGAATTAAGGGCTGCATCCACAAGTCCCACATGCCTAGCGGAATCGCTCCCTTTTAGCTCCTTCTTCAATGCCTCCAGCTTCTTCTGCAAAAGCCTGATGAGGGGAATGACCTGACTCAGGCTGGCAGTGTCTGAACTGACTTCACGTGTGGCAAGTTCAAAGGGCATCAGAACCTTGCACAACGTTGAAATCATTCTCCACTGCACTTGAGACAGGTGCATTCCATCTCCTATATCGTGCTCAATTGTATAGGCTTGAATGGCCTTTTGCTGCTCCTCCAACCTCTGAAGCATATAGAGGGTTGAATTCCACCTCGTTACCACTTCTTGCTTCAGATGATGGCAGGGCAGGTTCAGTAGTTTTTGGTGGTGCTCCAGTCTTCTGTACGTGGTGCCTGTACGCCGAAAGTGTCCCGCAATTTTTCTGGCCACCGACAGCATCTCTTGCACGCCCCTGTCGTTTTTAAAAAAATTCTGCACCACCAAATTCAAGGTATGTGCAAAACATGGGACGTGCTGGAATTTGCCCATATTTAATGCACACACAATATTGCTGGCGTTGTCCGATGCCACAAATCCACAGGAGAGTCCAATTGGGGTAAGCCATTCCGCGATGATCTTCCTCAGTTGCCGTAAGAGGTTTTCAGCTGTGTGCGTATTCTGGAAAGCGGTGATACAAAGCGTAGCCTGCCTAGGAAAGAGTTGGTGTTTGCGAGATGCTGCTACTGGTGCCGCCGCTGCTGTTCTTGCGGCGGGAGTCCATACATCTACCCAGTGGGCTGTCACAGTCATATAGTCCTGACCCTGCCCTGCTCCACTTGTCCACATGTCCGTGGTTAAGTGGACATTGGGTACAACTGCATTTTTTAGGAGACTGGTGAGTCTTTTTCTGACGTCCGTGTACATTCTCGGTATCGCCTGCCTAGAGAAGTGGAACCTAGATGGTATTTGGTAACGGGGGCACACTGCCTCAATAAATTGTCTAGTTCCCTGTGAACTAACGGCGGATACCGGACGCACGTCTAACACCAACATAGTTGTCAAGGACTCAGTTATCCGCTTTGCAGTAGGATGACTGCTGTGATATTTCATCTTCCTCGCAAAGGACTGTTGAACAGTCAATTGCTTACTGGAAGTAGTACAAGTGGGCTTACGACTTCCCCTCTGGGATGACCATCGACTCCCAGCGGCAACAACAGCAGCGCCAGCAGCAGTAGGCGTTACACGCAAGGATGCATCGGAGGAATCCCAGGCAGGAGAGGACTCGTCAGACTTGCCAGTGACATGGCCTGCAGGACTATTGGCATTCCTGGGGAAGGAGGAAATTGACACTGAGGGAGTTGGTGGGGTGGTTTGCGTGAGCTTGGTTACAAGAGGAAGGGATTTACTGGTCAGTGGACTGCTTCCGCTGTCACCCAAAGTTTTTGAACTTGTCACTGACTTATTATGAATGCGCTGCAGGTGACGTATAAGGGAGGATGTTCCGAGGTGGTTAACGTCCTTACCCCTACTTATTACAGCTTGACAAAGGGAACACACGGCTTGACACCTGTTGTCCGCATTTCTGGTGAAATACCTCCACACCGAAGAGCTGATTTTTTTGGTATTTTCACCTGGCATGTCAACGGCCATATTCCTCCCACGGACAACAGGTGTCTCCCCGGGTGCCTGACTTAAACAAACCACCTCACCATCAGAATCCTCCTGGTCAATTTCCTCCCCAGCGCCAGCAACACCCATATCCTCCTCATCCTGGTGTACTTCAACACTGACATCTTCAATCTGACTATCAGGAACTGGACTGCGGGTGCTCCTTCCAGCACTTGCAGGGGGCGTGCAAATGGTGGAAGGCGCATGCTCTTCACGTCCAGTGTTGGGAAGGTCAGGCATCGCAACCGACACAATTGGACTCTCCTTGTGGATTTGGGATTTCAAAGAACGCACAGTTCTTTGCGGTGCTTTTGCCAGCTTGAGTCTTTTCAGTTTTCTAGCGAGAGGCTGAGTGCTTCCATCCTCATGTGAAGCTGAACCACTAGCCATGAACATAGGCCAGGGCATCAGCCGTTCCTTGCCACTCCGTGTGGTAAATGGCATATTGGCAAGTTTACGCTTCTCCTCCGACAATTTTATTTTAGGTTTTGGAGTCCTTTTTTTACTGATATTTGGTGTTTTGGTTTTGACATGCTCTGTACTATGCCATTGGGCATCGGCCTTGGCAGACGACGTTGCTGGCATTTCATCGTCTCGGCCATGACTAGTGGCAGCAGCTTCAGCACGAGGTGGAAGTGGATCTTGATCTTTCCCTAATTTTGGAACCTCAACATTTTTGTTCTCCATATTTTAATAGGCACAACTAAAAGGCACCTCAGGTAAACAATGGAGATGGATGGATTGGATACTAGTATACAATTATGGACGGGCTGCCGAGTGCCGACACAGAGGTAGCCACAGCCGTGAACTACCGCACTGTACTGTGTCTGCTGCTAATATATAGACTGGTTGATAAAGAGATAGTATACTCGTAACTAGTATGTATGTATAAAGAAAGAAAAAAAAACCACGGTTAGGTGGTATATACAATTATGGACGGGCTGCCGAGTGCCGACACAGAGGTAGCCACAGCCGTGAACTACCGCACTGTACTGTGTCTGCTGCTAATATATAGACTGGTTGATAAAGAGATAGTATACTCGTAACTAGTATGTATGTATAAAGAAAGAAAAAAAAACCACGGTTAGGTGGTATATACAATTATGGACGGGCTGCCGAGTGCCGACACAGAGGTAGCCACAGCCGTGAACTACCGCACTGTACTGTGTCTGCTGCTAATATATAGACTGGTTGATAAAGAGATAGTATACTCGTAACTAGTATGTATGTATAAAGAAAGAAAAAAAAACCACGGTTAGGTGGTATATACAATTATGGACGGGCTGCCGAGTGCCGACACAGAGGTAGCCACAGCCGTGAACTACCGCACTGTACTGTGTCTGCTGCTAATATATAGACTGGTTGATAAAGAGATAGTATACTCGTAACTAGTATGTATGTATAAAGAAAGAAAAAAAAACCACGGTTAGGTGGTATATACAATTATGGACGGGCTGCCGAGTGCCGACACAGAGGTAGCCACAGCCGTGAACTACCGCACTGTACTGTGTCTGCTGCTAATATATAGACTGGTTGATAAAGAGATAGTATACTCGTAACTAGTATGTATGTATAAAGAAAGAAAAAAAAACCACGGTTAGGTCACTGGTATATACAATTATGGACGGGCTGCCGAGTGCCGACACAGAGGTAGCCACAGCCGTGAACTACCGCACTGTACTGTGTCTGCTGCTAATATATAGACTGGTTGATAAAGAGATAGTATACTCGTAACTAGTATGTATGTATAAAGAAAGAAAAAAAAACCACGGTTAGGTGGTATATACAATTATGGACGGGCTGCCGAGTGCCGACACAGAGGTAGCCACAGCCGTGAACTACCGCACTGTACTGTGTCTGCTGCTAATATATAGACTGGTTGATAAAGAGATAGTATACTCGTAACTAGTATGTATGTATAAAGAAAGAAAAAAAAACCACGGTTAGGTCACTGGTATATACAATTATGGACGGGCTGCCGAGTGCCGACACAGAGGTAGCCACAGCCGTGAACTACCGCACTGTACTGTGTCTGCTGCTAATATAGACTGGTTGATAAAGAGATAGTATACTACTAATATTATATACTGGTGGTCAGGTCACTGGTCACTAGTCACACTGGCAGTGGCACTCCTGCAGCAAAAGTGTGCACTGTTTAATTTTAATATAATATTATGTACTCCTGGCTCCTGCTATAACCTATAACTGGCACTGCAGTAGTGCTCCCCAGTTTCCCCCACAATTATAAGCTGTGTGAGCTGAGCAGTCAGACAGATATATAATATATATAGATGATGCAGCACACTGGCCTGAGCCTGAGCAGTGCACACAGATATGGTATGTGACTGAGTCACTGTGTGCTGTGTATCGCTTTTTTCAGGCAGAGAACGGATTATAAATAAAAGTGGTGGTCACTGGTCACTATCAGCAAAACTCTGCACTGTACACTACTGAGTACTCCTAATGCTCCCCAAAATTAGTAAATCAAGTGTCTAAACGGAGAGGACGCCAGCCACGTCCTCTCCCTATCAATCTCAATGCACGTGTGAAAATGGCGGCGACGCGCGGCTCCTTATATAGAATCCGAGTCTCGCGATAGAATCCGAGCCTCGCGAGAATCCGACAGCGTCATGATGACGTTCGGGCGCGCTCGGGTTAACCGAGCAAGGCGGGAAGATCCGAGTCGCTCGGACCCGTGAAAAAAAACATGAAGTTCTGGCGGGTTCGGATTCAGAGAAACCGAACCCGCTCATCTCTACTGATCACCCTATCCCCCAGGGCCAGATTGTCTCTTCTGTGGTGGCTGCAGAGTGCTCACCTTCTCGAGGGTCGCAGGTTCGGCATTCAGGACTGGGTCCTGGTGACCACGGATGCAAGCCTCCGAGGGTGGGGGCAGTCACACAGGGAAGAAATTTCCAGGGTCTGTGGTCAAGTCAGGAGACTTGTCTGCACATCAATATCCTGGAACTAAGGGCCATATACAACGCCCTAAGTCAAGCGGAACCTCTGCTTCGCAACCATCCGGTGCTGATTCAGTCAGACAACATCACCGCAGTGGCTCATGTAAACCGCCAAGGCGGCACAAGGAGCAGGGTGGCGATGGCGGAAGCCTCCAGAATTCTTCGCTGGGCGGAGAATCACGTGCAAGCACTGTCAGCAGTGTTCATTCCGGGAGTGGACAACTGGGAAGCAGACTTCCTCAGCAGGCACGACCTCCACCCGGGAGAGTGGGGACTTCATCAAGAAGTCTTCACACAGATTACAAATCGATGGGAACTGCCACAGGTGGACATGATGGCATCCCGCCTCAACAAAAAGCTACAAAGGTATTGCGCCAGGTCAAGAGACCCTCAGGCGATAGCTGTGGACGCATTAGTGACACCGTGGGTGTTCCAGTCGGTTTATGTGTTTCCTCCTCTTCCTCTCATACACAAGGTGCTGAGAATCGTAAGAAAAAGAGGAGTGAGAACAATACTTATTGTTCCGGATTGGCCAAGAAGGACATGGTATCCGGAACTACAAGAAATGCTCACAGAGGACCCATGGCCTCTGCCTCTCAGACAGGATCTGTTGCAAAAGGGGCCCTGTCTGTTCCAAGACTTACCGCGGCTGCATTTTAAGGCATGGCGGTTGAACGCCGGATCCTAGCAGAAAAAGGCATTCCGGATGAGGTTATTTCTACGCTAATAAAGGCTAGGAAGGACGTGACAGCTAAACATTATCACCGTATATGGCGAAAATATGTTGCTTGGTGTGAGGCCAGGAATGCCCCTACAGAGGAATTTTAGCTGGGCCGTTTCCTTCACTTCCTACAGTCGGGAGTGACTTTGGGCTTAAAATTGGGGTCCATTAAGGTCCAGATTTCGGCCCTATCCATTTTCCTTCAAAAGGAACTGGCTTCTCTTCCTGAAGTTCAGACGTTGTAAAGGGAGTGCTACATATTTAGCCCCCTTTTGTGCCACCAGTGGCACCTTGGGATCTTAACGTGGTGTTGAGTTTCCTGAAATCACACTGGTTTGAGCCACTTAAAACCGTGGAGTTAAAATATCTCACGTGGAAGGTGGTCATGCTATTGGCCCTACCTTCGGCTAGGCGTGTGTCAGAATTGGCGGCTTTGTCACATAAAAGCCCCTATCTGGTTTTCCAATTTCTGCCAAAAGTGGTGTCCTCTTTTCATTTGAACCAACCTATTGTGGTGCCTGCGGCTACTCGCGACTTGGAGGATTCCAAGTTACTAGATGTAGTCAGGGCTTTGAAGGTTTATGTAGCCAGAACGGCTGGAGTCAGGAAAACTGACTTGCTGTTTATCCTGTTTGCATCCAACAAGCTGGGTGCTCCTGCTTCAAAGCAAACTATTGCTCGCTGGATCTGTAACACGATTCAGCAGGCTCATTCTGCGGCTGGATTGCCGCCTCCAAAATCAGTAAAAGCCCATTCCACAAGGAAGGTGGGCTCTTCTTGGGCGGCTGCCCGAGGGGTCTCGGCATTACAGCTTTGCCGAGCAGCTACTTGGTCGGGTTCAAACACTTTTGCAAAGTTCTAAAAGTTTGATACCCTGGCTAAGGAGGACCTTGTGTTTGCTCATTCGGTGCTGCAGAGTCATCCGCACTCTCCCGCCCGTTTGGGAGCTTTGGTATAATCCCCATGGTCCTTACGGAGTCCCCAGCATCCACTAGGACGTTAGAGAAAATAAGATTTTACTTACCGGTAAATCTATTTCTCGTAGTCCGTAGTGGATGCTGGGCGCCCGTCCCAAGTGCGGACTTCTTCTGCAGTACTTGTATATAGTTATTGCTTAAAATAAGATTTTACTCACCGGTAAATCTATTTCTCGTAGTCCGTAGTGGATGCTGGGAACTCCGAAAGGACCATGGGGAATAGCGGCTCCGCAGGAGTCTGGGCACAACTAAAAGAAAGCTTTTAGACTACCTGGTGTGCACTGGCTCCTCCCACTATGACCCTCCTCCAAGCCTCAGTTAGGACACTGTGCCCGGAAGAGCTGACACAATAAGGAAGGATTTTGAATCCCGGGTAAGACTCATACCAGCCACACCAATCACACCGTATAACACGTGATACCATATCCAGTTAACAGTATGAAACATAACTGAGCCTCTCAACAGATGGCTCATAACAATAACCCTTTAGTGAACAATGGCCCTCATTCCGAGTTGATCGCTCGCAAGGCGAATTTAGCAGAGTTGCTCACGCTAAGCCTACGCCTACTGGGAGTGTATCTTAGCTTCTTAAAATTGCGACCGATGTATTCGCAATATTGCGATTACAAACTACTTAGCAGTTTCAGAGTAGCTTCAGACTTACTCGGCATCTGCGTTCAGTTCAGTGCTTGTCGTTCCTGGTTTGACGTCATAAACACACCCAGCGTTCGCCCAGACACTCCCCCGTTTCTCCGGCCACTCCTGCGTTTTTTCCGAAAACGGTAGCGTTTTTATCCACACGCCCATAAAATGGCCTGTTTCCGCCCAGTAACACCCATTTCCTGTCAATCACACTACGTTCGCCAGAGCGAAGAAAAAGCCGTGAGTAAAAATACTATCTTCATTGTAAAATTACTTGGCGCAGTCGCAGTGCGAATATTGCGCATGCGTACTAAGCGGAATTTCACTGCGATGCGAAGAAAATTACCGAGCGAACGACTCGGAATGAGGGCCAATAACTATGTACAAGTATTGCAGACAATTTGCACTTGGGACGGGCGCCCAGCATCCACTACGGACTACGAGAAATAGATTTACCGGTGAGTAAAATCTTATTTTCTCTAACGTCCTAGTGGATGCTGGGGACTCCGAAAGGACCATGGGGATTATACCAAAGCTCCCAAACGGGCGGGAGAGTGCGGATGACTCTGCAGCACCGAATGAGAGAACTCAAGGTCCTCCTCAGCCAGGGTAACAAATTTGTAGAATTTTGCAAACGTGTTTGCCCCTGACCAAGTAGCAGCTCGGCAAAGTTGTAAAGCTGAGACCCCTCGGGCAGCCGCCCAAGATGAGCCCACCTTCCTTGTAGAATGGGCTTTAACCGATTTAGGATGCGGCAGTCCAGCCGCAGAATGCGCCAGCTGAATTGTGCTACAAATCCAGCGAGCAATAGTCTGCTTAGAAGCAGGAGCACCCAGTTTGTTGGGTGCATACAGGATAAATAGCGAGTCAGTTTTCCTGACTCCAGCCGTCCTGGAAACATAAAGTTTCAAGGCCCTGACTACGTCCAGCAACTTGGAGTCCTCCAAGTCGCTAGTAGCCGCAGGCACTACAATAGGTTGGTTCAAGTGAAAAGCTGATAGCACCTTAGGGAGAAACTGGGGACGAGTCCTCAATTCTGCCCTATCCATATGGAAAATCAGATAAGGGCTTTTAAATGACAAAGCCGCCAATTCTGATACACACCTGGCCGAAGCCAAGGCCAATAACATGACCACTTTCCACGTGAGATATTTCAGATCCACGGTCTTTAGTGGCTCAAACCAATGTGATTTTAGGAAATTCAACACCACGTTGAGATCCCAGGGTGCCACTGGAGGCACAAAAGGGGGCTGAATATGCAGCACTCCTTTTACAAATGTCTGAACTTCAGGTAGTGAAGCTAGTTCTTTTTGGAAGAAAATCGACAGAGCCGATATCTGTACCTTAATGGAGCCTAATTTTAGGCCCATAGTCACTCCTGCCTGTAGGAAGTGCAGAAATCGACCCAGCTGAAATTCCTCTGTTGGGGCCTTATTGGCCTCACACCAAGCAACATATTTCCGCCATATGCGGTGATAATGTTTTACAGTTACATCTTTCCTGGCTTTAATCAGCGTAGGAATGACATCCTCCGGAATGCCCTTTTCCTTTAGGATCCGGCGTTCAACCGCCATGCCGTCAAACGCAGCCGCGGTAAGTCTTGGAACAGACAGGGCCCCTGCTGCAGCAGGTCCTGTCTGAGCGGCAGAGGCCATGGGTCCTCCGAGATCATCTCTTCAAGTTCCGGGTACCACGCTCTTCTTGGCCAATCCGGAACCACGAGTATTGTCCTTACTCCTCGTTTTCTTATTATTCTCAGTACCTTTGGTATGAGAGGCAGAGGAGGGAACACATAAACTGACTGGTACACCCACGGTGTCACTAGAGCGTCCACCGCTATCGCCTGAGGGTCCCTTGACCTGGCGCAATATCTCTCTAGTTTTTTGTTTAGGCGGGACGCCATCATGTCCACCTGTGGCCGTTCCCAACGATTTACAATCAGTGTGAAGACTTCTGGATGAAGTCCCCACTCTCCCAGGTGGAGGTCGTGCCTGCTGAGGAAGTCTGCTTCCCAGTTGTCCACTCCCGGAATGAACACTGCTGACAGTGCTAGCACGTGATTTTCCGCCCATCGGAGAATCCTTGTGGCTTCTGCCATTGCCGTCCTGCTCCTTGTGCCGCCCTGTCGGTTTACATGGGCGACCGCCGTGATGTTGTCTGACTGGATCAGTACCGGCTGGTGTAGAAGCAGGGGTTTCGCCTGACTTAGGGCATTGTAAATGGCCCTTAGTTCCAGAATATTTATGTGTAGGGAAGTCTCCTGACTCGACCATAATCCTTGGAAGTTTCTTCCCTGTGTGACTGCCCCCCAGCCTCGAAGGCTGGCATCCGTGGTCACCAGGACCCAGTCCTGTATGCCGAATCTGCGGCCCTCTAGAAGATGAGCACTCTGCAGCCACCACAGCAGAGACACCCTGGTTCTTGGAGACAGGGTTATTAGCCGATGCATCTGAAGATGCGATCCGGACCATTGGTCCAACTGAAAGATTCTGGCATGGAACCTGCCGAAAGGAATTGCTTCGTAAGAAGCCACCATCTTTCCCAGGACTCGCGTGCAGTGATGCACCGACACCTGTTTTGGTTTCAGGAGGTCTCTGACTAGAGATGACAGCTCCGTGGCTTTCTCCTCCGGGAGAAACACTTTTTTCTGGACTGTGTCCAGAATCATTCCCAGGAACAGTAGATGTGTCGTCGGGACCAGCTGTGACTTTGGAATATTCAGAATCCAACCGTGCTGGTGTAGCACCTCCTGAGATAGTGCTACTCCTACCAACAACTGCTCCCTGGATCTCGCCTTTATTAGGAGATCGTCCAAGTACGGGATAATTAAAACTCCCTTTTTTCGAAGGAGTATCATCATTTCCGCCATTACCTTGGTAAACACCCTCGGTGCCGTGGACAGTCCAAACGGCAGCGTCTGGAATTGGTAATGGCAATTCTGTACCGCAAATCTGAGGTACTGCTGGTGAGGATGATAAATGGGGACATGCAGGTAAGCATCCTTGATGTCCAGGGATACCATGTAATCCCCCTCGTCCAGGCTTGCAATAACCGCCCTGAGCGATTCCATCTTGAACTTGAATTTTTTTATGTATGTGTTCAAGGATTTCAAATTTAAAATGGGTCTCACCGAACCGTCCGGTTTCGGTACCACAAACAGTGTGGAATAGTAACCCCGTCCTTGTTGAAGTAGGGGCACCTTGACTATCACCTGCTGGGAATATAGCTTGTGAATTGCCTCTAGCACAGCCTCCCTGCTCGAGGGAGTTGTTGGCATAGCCGATTTAAGGAAACGGCGGGGGGGAGATGCCTCGAATTCCAGCTTGTACCCCTGAGATACTACTTGAAAGATCCAGGGATCCACCCGTGAGCGAGCCCACTGATCGCTGAAATTTTTGAGGCGGCCCCCCACCGTACCTGGCTCCGCCTGTGGAGCCCCACCGTCATGCGGCGGACTTGGAAGAAGCGGGGGAGGACTTTTGCTCCTGGGAACCAGCTGTTTGTTGCCAGCCTTTTCCCCCTACCTCTGCCTCTGGACAGAAAAGACCCGCCTTTTCCTCGCCTGTTTTTCTGGGTCCGAAAGGACTGTACCTGATAAAACTGCGCTTTTTTAGGCTGTGAGGGAACATGGGGTAAAAATGCTGACTTCCCAGCTGTTGCTGTGGAAACTAGGTCCGAGAGACCATCCCCGAATAACTCCTCACCCTTATAAGGCAAAACTTCCATGTGCCTTTTGGAATCTGCATCCCCTGTCCACTGCCGAGTCCATAAGCCTCTCCTAGCAGAAATGGACAATGCACTTATTTTAGATGCCAGCCGGCAGATCTCCCTCTGTGCATCTCTCATATATAAGACTGAGTCTTTAATATGCTCTATGGTTAGCAGAATAGTGTCCCTGTCTAGGGTGTCAATATTTTCTGACAGGGAATCTGACCATGCAGCGGCAGCACTGCACATCCATTGTCATGCCTTCAGCATTTGCTTTGTGTAGATCTGATTACCTTTACTACAGAAAGTTGTATTATTGCCCCATCTAGTGGTCAGTCCCATCAATTAATTTGACCCTCATAGCCTCTTGTAGCCAGTCTTGCAATGCATTCTGGGATGAAGAAGCTGGGATCAGCCTTTCTACTTCCCTCATGGTCCCAGACAGTCATGCTTTACATGGGTCCAACTCTCATATAGCATTCGATGGTGAGTTTGTATATTAAATGTCTCATCTCAACCTGTTTAGCCAGTGAGTAATGTTAGCTGCACTGTAGTTTATACTTGCACATGTAATCACATGTTTGCACAGCCCATGTTATATGTACTTGTGTATATCCATTTTGCTTTTCACATGCATATCATAATTGCATATTCTTGTTTCATTAACAGTTTTACCTCATTATCACACATCATCATATCGTATTGTACATCAAATCAACGCATCATATCTGTGATCCCTTTACTGAATAATAAAACACCGTTCTACAAACACCTCTTCTGAACAGATTATTGAAAAGTAAAGGTGGTTATACTGTAGGCTTCAAATTTGCCAGAAAGGGCTTAGTGAGAGGCTGAACAGTAAAACATCGAATGCTACAAGCAGATGGACTCTCTTACACTGACTCCGTCAGTAAATCATTGCCTGTCAGCAGTGGGGACATATACTGACTTACAGAGCCGTTACACTGCCAGCCACAGCTATCTGCATATGACAGCCACACAGTTTCTATACAGTCTACCAACTATGGCAGCTCAGCAATAGGAGTACCGCCATTTGACTACACAGAAACCTGTACAAGTCAGTGCAGCCACGCTTATAAGGCAACACAACAGTCTCTTCACAGTCAAGCAGCTTCATAACAGTTCAAAGATACTGACTCCTCAGAGATCTGCGACACAGTCTGAACAGTTACTTGCAGACAGCATTACAGCAGTCTCTACACAATCAAACATCTCTACCAGATCACCATGTCACAGAAAACGATATCCTCATACAAAACAAGGTCCCAAGTCTCTGGTTCCTCCAAATCCTTGTCTGTCAGTAATGCAGCCATCATGGCACGTGCAAAAGCGGAAGCCGCAAAAGTAAGGGCTAACTTTGCCGAGCAGGAGATGCAATTAAAAATCGAGAGCAAACGCGAGAAGCTCGCTGCAGAGAAGGAGGCAGCGGCTGCCATAGCTGAAGCAGAAATCTTGGAGACTGCAGAACTCCCTGATATAAGAAGAACCAATGTACTTGACACAGAGAATGGATCTCAGGATTCACTGCAACGCACATCAGAATACGTACGTCAAGTCTCAAAAAGGAGTAGCAACCCTCCATCTTTACAAGGTACGCATTCAGACTTCATGCAAACAAATCAAGTACACTCTACAGCGCCACCACCAGTGGACAACAGACCACACATTTGCAAGCAAGAGAATCCTAGACACTGTGAACCTATGAGGGACAACTCTTCCCCACCTCAGATGTCTGAATCTGCAAACTCCAAGAAAGACACAGCCTACTTCACACAGAAGCGGTGTGATACCAACCGTCGGGAACCAGACAACACTAACAGGTATGACTACACACCATATACCTACCGTGTTAATGTACCGACATCTCCAAGAGCCAATCAGGACACATTAGACTTTGCTAAATTTCTCACCCGCCGTGAATTAGTCACGATTAGTATTTCAAAGTTCAATGATCGCCCTGAGAACTTCAGAGCCTGGCAGTCCTCTTTTCAAAATGCTATCAGAGGAATAGACCTTTCACATAGTGAAGAGATAGACCTCTTAATTAAATGGCTTGGGAATGAATCTGCAGAGCATGCTAGAAGGATAAGAGTGATTAACATTAACCACCCTGAGAATGGACTTAGGATGATCTGGGATAGACTTAATGAGTGCTATGGCTCACCAGAGATAATAGAGAGTGCTCTGTTCAAAAGAATAGACGATTTCCCCAGGTTACCCAACAAAGGCTATCAGAGACTCAGAGAACTAAGTGACTTACTAAAAGAACTTCAAGTAGCTAAATGTGAGGGAGATTTACCAGGACTTGCCTTCCTTGACACAGCCAGAGGCGTTAACCCTATAGTGCAGAAACTACCGTATAATCTGCAGGAACAATGGATCAACCATGGCTCCAAATATAAGCGGCAGAACAAAGTGCAATTTCCACCATTCTCAGTTTTCGTGGACTTTGTACACCAGCAAGCTATGACCAGGAATGATCCTAGTTTTGCCTTTACCTTGACAAATACTGCACCTATGGTACCTAACCCCCGCAAAACATCAGTTGCAGTTCACAAGACTAATGTGCATTATTCAGATTCTTTCCGCAGGTCTACCAGCTTTAATCGCCAAGAGACCACAGACAAAGATCCAGCCAAGCAATGTCCTCTGCATCACAAACCGCATCCTCTCCTGAAATGCAGAACCTTCAGAGAAAAGTCCCTGGAGAACCGCAAAGCCTTCTTAAAGGAGAATAGGATCTGCTACAAGTGCTGTTCCTCCACATCACACCTCGCCAAGGACTGCAAGGTTAGTGCTAACTGCACAGAATGCCACAGCACAGACCACAATACCGCTCTACACCCTGGTCCTCCCCCATGGGCTTTGCAACACAGTTATACCGATACAGAGCATGGCGGGGAGCACAGTGTAGAACAAAAAGACACTGTTGCAGTCACACTAGAAATAACTTCACAATGTACCGAAGTCTGCAAAGATGCCATTAGCGGTAGATCCTGCTCCAAAATATGTTTAGTCAAAGTTTACCCCAGAGGCCATCCAGACAAAGCCGTTAAACTTTATGCAATCCTAGATGACCAAAGTAACAGGTCTCTAGCCAGATCAATCTTCTTTGAGACCTTTAATGTTAAAGGACCCAGCACTCCTTACTCCTTAAGATCCTGCGCAGGGAGTTTTGAGACAACAGGAAGGAGAGCAACTGGCTATCAAATTGAGTCCTTGGATGAAAAGACATGTCTCTCTTTACCAACTATCACAGAGTGTGACGAGATTCCAGACAATAGGAGTGAGATTCCTACACCAGATGTAGCTAAACACCATACACATTTGAAACGCATAGCACATCTGATACCAGAACTGGATCCACATGCCCAAATAAATCTACTCATTGGGAGGGATATCCTACAAGTCCACAAAGCCAGAAGTCAGATTAATGGTCCACATAACGCACCTTACGCTCAAAGACTGGATCTGGGATGGGTAATAATAGGAGAAGTATGTCTTGGAGATGTGCATAAACCAGATTCTGTCAACAGCATGCTTACCTGTACTTTAGAAAATGGACGCCCTTCTCTATTCCAGCCATGTCATAACCATTTCCTCATAAAGGAATTACCACACTGTACCTTCATAGACTCAACTAGTGACAACCATATCTGTGACAACTATCAAGATCATCTGGGACACGCAGTCTTCCAGAGAACAAAGAAGGATGACCAGGTGGCAATGTCCATAGAGGACAAACTATTCTTGGAAATAATGGAGAAAGGACTAGTCAAGGATGATGCCAACAGCTGGGTTGCTCCTCTACCCTTTAGAACACCCAGACAACGCCTTCCTAATGACAGAGAACAAGTACTCAAACGCTTCTCTTCACTTAAACACAACTTTCACAGGAAACCAGAGATGAAAGATCATTTCTTCTCCTTTATGGCTAAAATATTTGAGAATGGTCACGCCGAGATAGCTCCCATTCTTAAAGACACAGAAGAATGCTGGTACCTGCCAATGTTCGGAGTATATCACCCGAAGAAACCAGGTCAGATAAGAGTGGTGTTCGATTCCAGTGCCCAGTTTGAAGGTGTTTCTTTAAATGACGTACTCCTGACAGGACCAGACCTCAACAACAAACTCCTAGGGGTACTCATCCGTTTCCGAAAAGACTCTATTGCCTTCACAGCTGACATTCAACAAATGTTTCATTGCTTTCTTGTGAGAGAAAAAGACAGGAATTTCCTAAGATTCTTCTGGTTCAGAGACAATGACCCCTCAAAAGACATCACGGAGTATCGCATGAAGGTACACATCTTTGGTAACAGCCCTTCACCTGCAGTTGCCATCTATGGACTCAGACGTTCAGCTCAAGAGGGTGAGCTAGAGTATGGTTCTGATGTTAGACAACTTGTAGATAAAGACTTCTACGTAGATGACTGCCTAAAATCTATGCCAACAGCCGAGACAGCAATCAGCCTCCTCAAAAGAGCTCAGGAAATGCTTGCTTGTTCAAACCTGAGGCTTCACAAAATAGCTTCCAACAGCAAAGTAGTGATGGAAGCCTTCCCTTCCCAAGATCATACCAGCGATTTAAGAGACTTGGATTTAGGAACCGATTCCCCACCAGCTCAACGTAGCCTTGGACTCTTGTGGGACTTAAAATCTGACACCTTTACCTTCCAAGTAAACAGCGAAGAAAGACCCTTCACTCGCAGAGGTGTTCTCTCTACTCTAAACAGCTTATACGACCCCTTAGGATTTGCAGCTCCTGTCACTATCCAAGGTAAAGCTTTGCTCAGAGACCTAACCTGTGAGTCAATTGACTGGGATGCCCCACTGCCTCCCCAGAAAAGAAACTTGTGGCAAGAGTGGAAAGATTCTCTATCTACCTTAACCAACCTCCGCATTACACGTCCATATGCCCCCGTGCCTTCTACAGCAGTACAAAACCAGAGACTATGTGTATTCTCTGATGCCTCAACCCAAGCAATTGCTGCAGTTGCATATCTTAAGACCATGGACATCAAGGGACAATGTCATATTGGATTTGTCATGGGCAAAGCAAAGTTAGCTCCACGTCCAGAACACACAGTGCCCAGACTTGAACTTTGTGCTGCAGTACTAGCTGTAGAATTAGCTGAGCTCATTTCATCTGAGTTACCAATTGGACTCTCTGAAGCAGATTTCTACACAGACAGTAAGGTAGTATTAGGCTACATATGCAACGAGACCAGACGGTTCCATGTTTATGTCAGCAATCGTGTGCTAAGAATCAGAAGATCCACCAATCCAAAACAGTGGCACTATGTATCTACTGCTCACAATCCAGCAGATCACGCTACAAGAGCTGTCCCAGCCAGTATCCTCAAAGACACTACATGGCTCAGAGGACCTGAATTCCTGTACAAGGCAGATTCGAACAATCCTGAAAGTAGCATATTCAAGCTAGTAGACGCAGACTCAGATGTTGAAATTCGTCCACAAATAACTACAATCCATACCGTAACTTCAGATTGTCAACTTCAGCCTCACAGATTCCAAAGATTTTCAACTTGGAAATCACTTGTCAGAGCCATTACCTGCTTAACTCACATAGTCCATTCATTTAAACGCAACGCATCTGCAAGTGTGAATGGATGTAAAGGTTGGCATCACTGTCAAAATGTTTACGCACCAGAAGAAACACAACGATCCAAGAGCCTTATCATCCGTGTTGTGCAGCACCAAATCTTTTCCGGAGAGATCGACTGCATTAACAGTGGAAATCCTATTCCCAAAGACAGCACCTTAAAAAAGCTAGACCCTTTTCTTGATGAAAATCATTTATTGAGAGTAGGAGGCCGTCTTCAAGAAGCAAACTTGGAGACAAATGAGAAAAATCCTTTAATCATTCCTGGGAGTCACCACATAGCTTCTTTAATTGTGCAACACTATCACAACGAAGTCAAACACCAAGGACGATTGTTTACCGAAGGAGCTCTACGATCAGCTGGGTTCTGGATTATTGGAGCGAAAAGGTGTGTAAGCAGCACAATCTTCAAATGTATCATTTGCCGTAGACTTCGTGGTACTTCCCAAACTCAGAAGATGGCTAATCTTCCAACAGACAGACTTAGTACAGACCCTCCTTTCTCCAATGTTGGTCTTGATGTATTTGGTCCATGGACTGTCATCACACGACATACTAGAGGTGTGAATGCGAACAGCAAGCGCTGGGCGGTTGTATTCACTTGTATGAGCATCAGAGCTGTTCACATCGAAGTTATAGAATCAATGGACACTTCAAGCTTCATCAATGCCTTTAGACGCTTCATTGCTATCCGTGGCCCAGTAAAACACATCCGGTCCGACAGAGGTACCAACTTCATTGGAGCAGCCAAAGAATTACAAATTAATTCGAACATTGACACTAAAAGCATAGAGAGATATCTCAGTGAGCAAGGTTGTACATGGACCTTCAACCCGCCTCATTCTTCTCATATGGGAGGTGCCTGGGAAAGGATGATCGGCATGATACGCAGAATCCTTGATTCCATATTCTTGCAAGTGGGAACTGCAAGACTTACTCACGAGAGCTTAACAACCTTCATGGCTGAAGTCTCAGCTATCGTCAACGGAAGACCATTGACTTCAGTGTCTAATGACCCAGAAGACCCACTTCTACTTACTCCGGCCACTCTTCTTACACAGAAGACCGGGATTACCTATGCTCCTCCTGGAGAATTCAATACCAAAGACCTGTTCAAACGTCAATGGAGACAAGTTCAAAGCCTTGCAAACACCTTTTGGGACAGATGGAAAAGACAATACCTTTCTACCCTGCAGTCAAGGAGCAAGTGGCAAGTTGCCAAACCCAACTTAAAACCAGGTGACATTGTGCTCGTCAGAGATTGCCAGTCACAACGCAACGAATGGCCTTTAAGTCTTGTCACCAAGACGTTCCCAAGCAAGGATGGGAAAGTTCGTAAGGTTGAGGTCAAGATCTGTAAGCGAGGAGAGACTAAGTTGTTCCTCAGACCAGTGACTGAACTATTCTTATTGTTATCTGTTTAGAGTTTAAAATATGGTACCAGTGATACCAGACGGGGAGTGTCATGCCTTCAGCATTTGCTTTGTGTAGATCTGATTACCTTTACTACAGAAAGTTGTATTATTGCCCCATCTAGTGGTCAGTCCCATCAATTAATTTGACCCTCATAGCCTCTTGTAGCCAGTCTTGCAATGCATTCTGGGATGAAGAAGCTGGGATCAGCCTTTCTACTTCCCTCATGGTCCCAGACAGTCATGCTTTACATGGGTCCAACTCTCATATAGCATTCGATGGTGAGTTTGTATATTAAATGTCTCATCTCAACCTGTTTAGCCAGTGAATAATGTTAGCTGCACTGTAGTTTATACTTGCACATGTAATCACATGTTTGCACAGCCCATGTTATATGTACTTGTGTATATCCATTTTGCTTTTCACATGCATATCATAATTGCATATTCTTGTTTCATTAACAGTTTTACCTCATTATCACACATCATCATATCGTATTGTACATCAAATCAACGCATCATATCTGTGATCCCTTTACTGAATAATAAAACACCGTTCTACAAACACCTCTTCTGAACAGATTATTGAAAAGTAAAGGTGGTTATACTGTAGGCTTCAAATTTGCCAGAAAGGGCTTAGTGAGAGGCTGAACATCCATGCTGACGCAATAGCTGGTCTAAGTATAATGCCTGTGTGTGTATATACAGACTTCAGGATCGCCTCCTGCTTTCTATCCGCAGGCTCCTTCAGGGCGGCCGTATCCGGAGACGGAAGTGCCACCTTTTTAGACAAACGTGTGAGCGCTTTATCCACCCTAGGGGGTGTTTCCCAACGTGCCCTATCCTCTGGCGGGAAAGGGAACGCCATTAGTAATTTTTTTGAGATTATCAATCTTTTATCGGGGAAAGCCCACGCTTCTTCACACACTTCATTTAATTCTTCAGATGGGGGAAAAACTACGGGTAGTTTTTTCTCCCCAAACATAATACCCTTTTTAGTGGTACCTGGGTTTATATCCGAAATGTGTAACACCTCTTTCATTGCCTCAATCATGCAACGAATGGCCTTAGTGGACATTAGATTAGACTCATCGTCGTCGACACTGGTATCAGTATCCGTGTCGACATCTGCGTCTGCCATCTGAGGTAGCGGGCGTTTTAGAGCCCCTGATGGCCTTTGAGACACCTGGGCAGGCACGAGCTGAGAAGCTGGCTGTCCCGCATTTGGCATGTCGTCAAATTTTTTGTGTAAGGAGTCGACACTTGCACGTAATTCCTTCCATAAAACCATCCACTCGGGTGTCTGTCCCGCAGGGGGTGACATCACTTCTATAGGCATCTGCTCCGCCTCCACATAATTTTCCTCCTCAAACATGTCGACACAGCCGTACCGACACACCGCACACACACCGGGAATGCTCTAACAGAGGACAGGACCCCACAGAAGCCCTTTGGGGAGACAGAGAGAGAGTATGCCAGCACACACCAGAGCGCTATATAATGTAGGGACTAACTGAATTATGTCCCCTATAGCTGCTATAGTATTTACTGCGCCTACATTTAGTGCCCCCCCCTCTCTTTTTTACCCTTTTCTGTAGTGTAGACTGCAGGGTAGAGCCAGGGAGCTTCCTTCCAGCGGAGCTGTGAGGGAGAAATGGCGCCAGTGTGCTGAGGGAGATAGCTCCGCCCCTTTTTCGCGGACTTTTCTCCCGCTTTTTTAAGGATTCTGGCAGGGGTAATTATCACATATATAGCCTCTGGGGCTATATATTGTGATTGTTTTGCCAGCCAAGGTGTTTTTATTGCTGCTCAGGGCGCCCCCCCGCAGCGCCCTGCACCCTCAGTGACCGGAGTGTGAAGTGTGTATGAGGAGCAATGGCGCACAGCTGCAGTGCTGTGCGCTACCTTGGTGAAGACAGAAGTCTTCATGCCGCCGATTTTCCGGACTTCTTCTTGCTTCTGGCTCTGTAAGGGGGACGGCGGCGCGGCTCCGGGACCGAACACCAAGGCCAGTTCCATGCGGTCGATCCCTCTGGAGCTAATGGTGTCCAGTAGCCTAAGAAGCCCAAGCTAGCTGCAAGCAGGTAGGTTCGCTTCTTCTCCCCTTAGTGCCTCGATGCAGTGAGCCTGTTGCCAGCAGGTCTCACTGTAAAATAAAAAACCTAAAATATACTTTCTTTCTAAGAGCTCAGGAGAGCCCCTAGTGTGCATCCAGCTCGGCCGGGCACAAAAATCTAACTGGGGCTAGGAGGAGGGTCATAGTGGGAGGAGCCAGTGCACACCAGGTAGTCTAAAAGCTTTCTTTTAGTTGTGCCCAGTCTCCTGCGGAGCCGCTATTCCCCATGGTCCTTACGGAGTCCCCAGCATCCACTACGGACTACGAGAAATAGAATTATCGGTAAGTAAATTCTTATTTTCTCTGACGTCCTAGTGGATGCTGGGAACTTTGTAAGGACCATGGGGATTATTCCAAAGCTCCCAAACGGCGGGAGAGTGCGGATGACTCTGCAGCACCGAATGAGCAAAGGCAAGGTCCTCCTCAGCCAGGGTATCAAACTTGTAGAACTTAGCAAATGTGTTTGAACTCGACCAAGTAGCAGCTTGGCAAAGCTGTAAAGCCGAGACCCCTCGGGCAGCCGCCCAAGAAGAGCCCACCTTCCTTGTGGAATGGGCTTTTACTGATTTAGGATGCGGTAACCCTGCCGCAGAATGAGCTTGCTGAATCGTGTTACAGATACAGCGCGCAATAGTTTGCTTTGAAGCCGGAGCACCCAGTTTGTTGGGTGCATGCAGGATAAACAGCGAGTCAGTTTTTCTGACTCCAGCCATCCTGACTACATAGATTTTCAAAGCCCTGATTACGTCAAGCAACTTGGAGGCCTCCAAGTCCCGAGTAGCCGCAGGCACCACAATAGGTTGGTTCAAATGAAACGCTGATACCACCTTTGGGAGAAATTGGGGACGAGTCCTCAATTCTGCCCTGTCCATATGGAAGATCAGATACAGGCTTTTACATGACAAAGCCGCCAATTCTGACACACGCCTAGCTGAAGCCAAGGCCAACAGCATGACCACCTTCCACGTGAGATACTTTAGCTCCACGGTCTTAAGTGGCTCAAACCAGTGTGATTTCAGGAAATCCAACACAACGTTAAGATCCAAAGGTGCCACTGGAGGCACAAAAGGGGGCTGAATATGCAGCACTCCCTTAACAAACGTCTGAACTTCAGGCAGTGAAGCCAGTTCTTTTTGAAAGAAAATAGATCGGGCCGAAATCTGGACCTTTATGGATCCTAATTTTAGGCCCATAGTCACTCCTGACTGTAGGAAGTGCAGGAATCGACCCAGCTGGAATTCCTCTGTAGGGGCCTTCCTGGCCTCACACCAAGCAACATATTTTCGCCATATACGGTGATAATGTTTTGCTGTCACGTCTTTCCTAGCCTTTATCAGCGTAGGAATAACTTCATCCGGAATGCCCTTTTCCGCTAGGATCCGGCGTTCAACCGCCATGCCGTCAAACGCAGCCGCGGTAAGTCTTGGAACAGACAGGGCCCCTGCTGTAACAGGTCCTATCTGAGAGGCAGAGGCCATGGGTCCTCTGAGATCATTTCTTGTAGTTCTGGGTACCAAGTTCTTCTTGGCCAATCCGGAACGATGAGTATAGTTCTTACTCCTCTCTTTCTTACTATCCTCAGTACCTTGGGTATGAGAGGAAGAGGAGGGAACACATAAACCGACTGGTACACCCACGGTGTCACTAGTGCGTCCACAGCTATCGACTGAGGGTCCCGTGACCTGGCGCAATATTTTTTAAACTTTTTGTTGAGGCGGGACGCCATCATGTCAACCTTTGGCAGTTCCCAACGGTTTACAATCTGTGATAAGACTTCTTGATGAAGTCCCCACTCAACCGGGAGGAGGTCGTGCCTGCTGAGGAAGTCTGCTTCCCAGTTGTCCACTCCCGGAATGAACACTGCTGACAGAGCTAGCACGTGATTCTCCGCCCATCGAAGAATCCTTGTGGCTTCTGCCATTGCCATCCTGCTTCTTGTGCCGCCCTGGCGGTTTACATGGGCGACCGCCGTGATGTTGTCTGACTGAATCAGTACAGATTGGTTTTGAAGCAGGGGCTCTGCTTGACTCAGGGCGTTGTAGATGGCCCTTAGTTCCAATATATTTATGTGTAGAGAAGTCTCCAGACTTGACCACTGTCCTTGGAAGTTTCTTCCCTAAGTGACTGCCCCCCATCCTCGGAGGCTTGCATCCGTGGTCACTAGGATCCAGTCCTGTATGCCGAACCTGCGTCCCTCGAGAAGATGAGCACTCTGCAGCCACCACAGCAGAGACACCCTGGCCCTTGGGGACAGGGTGATCAACAGATGCATCTGAAGATGCGATCCGGACCATTTGTCCAACAGATCCCACTGAAAGATCCTTGCATGGAACCTGCCGAAGGGAATTGCTTCGTAAGAAGCCACCATCTTTCCCAGGACTCGTGTGCAGTGATGCACCGACACCTGTTTTGGTTTCAGGAGGTCCCTGACCAGAGATGACAATTCCTCGGCCTTCTCCTCCGGGAGAAACACCTTCTTCTGTTCTGTGTCCAGAATCATTCCCAGGAAAAGCAGACGCGTCGTAGGGATCAGCTGCGACTTTGGGATATTCAGAATCCAGCCGTGCTGTTGCAACACTTCCTGAGAGAGTGCTACGCTGACCAACAACTGCTCTTTGGACCTCGCCTTTATGAGGAGATCGTCCAAGTACGGGATAATTGTGACTCCCTTTCTTCGAAGGAGTATCATCATTTCGGCCATTACCTTGGTAAATATTCTCGGAGCCGTGGAGAGACCAAACGGCAACGTCTGGAATTGGTAATGACAGTTCTGTACCACAAACCTGAGGTACTCCAGGTGAGGTGGGAAAATGGGGACATGCAAGTAAGCATCCTTGATGTCCAGCGACACCATAAAATCCCCCTCTTCCAGGCTTGCAATAACCGCCCTGAGCGATTCCATTTTGAACTTGAACTTCTTTATATAAGTGTTCAAGGATTTTAAATTCAGGATGGGTCTCACCGAACCGTCCGGTTTCGGTACCACAAACATTGTGGAATAGTAACCCCTGCCCTATTGAAGGAGGGGGACCTTGATTATCACCTGCTGGAGGTACAGCTTGTGAATTGCCGCCAGTACTACCTCCCTTTCCCTGGGAGCAGCTGGCAAGGCTGATTTGAGGTAACGGCGAGGGGGAGTCGCCTCGAACTCCAGCTTGTATCCCTGAGATACAATTTGTACAGCCCATAGATCCACTTGTGAGCGAACCCACTGGTTGCTGAAGTTTCGGAGACGCGCCCCCACCGCACCTGGCTCCGCCTGTGGAGCCCCAACGTCATGCGGTGGACTTAGTGGAAGCAGGGGAGGATTTTTGTTCCTGGGAACTGGCTGCCTGGTGCAGCTTCTTACCTCTACCCTTGCCTCTGGCCAGAAAGGATGCTCCTCTGACCCGCTTGCCTTTCTGAGGCCGAAAGGACTGCATTTGATAATACGGTGCTTTCTTAGGCTGTGAGGGAACCTGAGGTAAAAAGGTCGACTTCCCAGCAGTTGCTGTGGATACGAGGTCCGAGAGACCGTCCCCAAATAGTTCCTCACCCTTATAAGGCAAAACCTCCATGTGTCTTTTAGAATCAGCATCACCTGTCCACTGCCGAGTCCATAATACTCTCCTGGCAGAAATGGACATTGCATTAATTCTAGATGCCAGCAGGCAAATGTCCCTCTGTGCATCCCGCATATATAAGACGACGTCTTTTATATGTTCGATGGTTAGCAAAATAGTATCCCTGTCGAGGGAATCAATGTTGTCTGACAGGGTATCAGTCCATGCTGCTGCAGCACTACACATCCAGGCTGAAGCAATAGCAGGTCTCAGTAGAGTACCAGAGTGTGTATACACAGACTTCAGGATAGCTTCCTGCTTTCTATCCGCAGGATCCTTTACGGCGGCCGTATCCTGAGACGGCAGTGCCACCCTTTTAGATAAGCGTGTTAGCGCCTTGTCCACCCTAGGGGATGTTTCCCAACGTAACCTATCCGTTGGCGGGAAAGGGTACGCCATCAGTAACCTCTTAGAAATCACTAGTTTCTTGTCAGGGGAACTCCACGCTTCTTCACACAAATCATTTAATTCATCAGATGGGGGAAAAGTCACTGGCTGCTTTTTCTCCCCAAACATAATACCCCTTTTGGTGGTAACCGGGTTAATATCAGAAAATAAGAATTTACTCACCGGTAATTCTATTTCTCGTAGTCCGTAGTGGATGCTGGGGACTCCGTAAGGACCATGGGGAATAGACGGGCTCCGCAGGAGACTGGGCACTCTATAGAAAGATTTAGGACTATCTGGTGTGCACTGGCTCCTCCCCCTATGACCCTCCTCCAAGCCTCAGTTAGGAACTGTGCCCGGAAGAGCTGACACAATAAGGAAGGATTTTTGAATCCCGGGTAAGACTCATACCAGCCACACCAATCACACCATGTAACACGTGATAGGAACCCCGGTTAACAGTATGATAACAAATGGAGCCTCTGAAGAGATGGCTCACAACAAAACCCGATATTTGTAACAATAACTATGTACAGGTATTGCAGACAATCCGCACTTGGGATGGGCGCCCAGCATCCACTACGGACTACGAGAAATAGAATTACCGGTGAGTAAATCCTTATTTTCTCTGACATCCTAGTGGATGCTGGGGACTCCGTAAGGACCATGGGGATTATACCAAAGCTCCCAAACGGGCGGGAGAGTGCGGATGACTCTGCAGCACCGAATGAGAGAATTCCAGGTCCTCCTCAGCCAGGGTATCAAATTTGTAGAATTTTGCAAACGTGTTTGCCCCCGACCAAGTAGCTGCTCGGCAAAGTTGTAAAGCCGAGACCCCTCGGGCAGCCGCCCAAGATGAGCCCACCTTCCGTGTGGAATGGGCTTTTACAGATTTAGGCTGCGGTAAGCCTACCGCAGAGTGCGCCAGCTGAATAGTGCTACAAATCCTGCGCGCAATAGACTGCTTAGAAGCAGGAGCACCCAGCTTGGTGGGTGCATACAGGATAAACAGCGAGTCAGTCTTTCTGACTCCAGCCGTCCTGGAAATATAAATTTTTAGGGCCCTGACTACGTCCAGCAACCTGGAATCCTCCAAGTCCCTAGTAGCCGCAGGCACCACAATAGGTTGGTTCAAGTGAAAAGCTGAGACCACCTTTGGGAGAAACTGAGGACGAGTCCTCAATTCTGCCCTATCCATATGGAAAATCAGATAAGGGCTTTTACAAGACAAAGCCGCCAATTCTGAAACCCGCCTGGCCGACGCCAGGGCCAACAGCATGACCACTTTCCATGTGAGATATTTTAAATCCACAGTCTTAAGTGTTTCGAACCAATGTGATTTCAGGAATGCCAAAACCACATTGAGATCCCAAGGTGCCACTGGGGGCACAAAAGGAGGCTGAATATGCAGTACTCCTTTGACAAAAGTCTGAACTTCGGGCAGTGAAGCCAGTTCTTTTTGGAAGAAAATCGACAGAGCCGAAATCTGGACCTTTATGGACCCCAATTTGAGGCCCAACGTCACCCCTGCTTGCAGGAAGTGCAGGAATCGACCCAGTCGAAATTCCTCCGTCGGGGCCTTCATGGCCTCACACCAAGCAACATATTTTCGCCAAATGCGGTGATAATGTCTTGCGGTGACATCCTTCCTGGCTTTGATCAGGGTAGGGATGACTTCCTCCGGAATACACTTTTCCTTCAGGATCCGGTGTTCAACCGCCATGCCGTCAAACGCAGCCGCGGTAAGTCTTGGAACAGACAGGGACCCTGCTGCAGCAGGTCTTGTCTGAGCGGCAGAGGCCAAGGGTCCTCTGTAAGCATCTCTTGAAGTTCCGGGTACCAAGCTCTTCTTGGCCAATCCGGAACCACGAGTATGGTTTTCACTCCTCGCCTTCTTATTATTCTCAGTACCATGGGTATGAGAGGTAGAGGAGGAAACACATAAACCGACTGGTACACCCATGGTGTCACTAGAGCGTCCACCGCTATCGCCTGAGGGTCTCTTGACCGGGCGCAATATCTTTTCAACTTCTTGTTGAGGCGGGACGCCATCATGTCTACCTGTGGTTTTTCCCACCGGTTGACCAGCATTTGGAAGACTTCTGGATGAAGTCCCCATTCTCCCGGGTGGAGGTCGTGCCTGCTGAGGAAGTCTGCTTCCCAGTTGTCCACTCCCGGAATAAACACTGCCGTCAGTGCTAACACATGATTCTCTGCCCATCTGAGAATCCTTGTGGCTTCTGCCATCGCCATCCTGCTTCTCGTGCCGCCCTGTCTGTTTACATGGGCGACCGCCGTGATGTTGTCTGACTGGATCAGTACCGGCTGGTTTTGAAGCAGGGGTCTTGCCTGGCTTAGGGCATTGTAAATGGCCCTTAGCTCCAGGATATTTATGTGAAGAGAAATCTCCTGATTTGACCACAGTCCTTGGAAATTTCTTCCCTTTGTGACTGCCCCCCAGCCCCGAAGGCTGGCATCCGTGGTCACCAGGACCCAGTCCTGTATTCCGAATCTGCGGCCCTCTAGTAGATGAGCCCTCTGCAGCCACCACAGCAGCGACACCCTGGTTCTGGCCGATAGGGTTATCCGCTGTTGCATCTGGAGATGGGACCCGGACCATTTGTCCAACAGGTCCCACTGGAACGTCCTTGCGTGGAACCTTCCGAATGGAATTGCTTCGTACGAAGCTACCATTTTTCCCAGGACTCGTGTGCATTGATGTACCGAAACTTGGTTTTAGGATGTCTCTGACCAGAGATGACAATTCCTCGGCTTTTTCCAGTGGAAGAAACACTCTTTTCTGGTCTGTGTCCAGAATCATTCCCAGGAACAGAAGACGTGTCGTCGGGACCAGCTGTGACTTTGGAATGTTTAGAATCCAGCCGTGCTGTTGTAGCACTTCCTGAGAAAGTGCCACCCCCACCATCAACTGTTCTTTGGACCTCGCCTTTATCAGGAGATCGTCCAAGTATGGGATAATTAAAACTCCCTTCTTGCGAAGGAGTATCATCATTTCGGCCATTACCTTGGTAAAGACCCTCGGTGCCGTGGATAACCCAAACGGCAGCGTCTGGAACTGATAGTGACAGTCCTGTACCACAAATCTGAGGTACTCCTGGTGCGGAGGGTAAATGGGGACATGCAGGTACGCATCCTTGATGTCCAGGGATACCATGTAATCCCCCTCCTCCAGGCTCGCAATAACCGCCCTGAGCGATTCCATCTTGAACTTGAACCTTTTGATATAAGTGTTCAAGGCTTTTAAATTTAAGATGGGTCTCACCGAACCGTCCGGTTTCGGTACCACAAACATTGTGGAGTAGTAACCCTTTCCTTGCTGAAGGAGGGGTACTTTGACAATCACTTTCTGTGAATACAGTTTTTGAATAGCCACCAACACTGCCTCCCTGGCAGAGGGATTTGCCGGCAAGGCAGATTTTAGGAAACGGCGGGGGGGAGACGTCTCGAATTCCAGCCTGTACCCCTGAGATACTACTTGAAGGACCCAGGGATCCACTTGTGAGAGAGCCCACTGTGTGCTGAAAAACCTGAGACGTGCCCCCACCGTTCCCGATTCCGCCTGAGCAGCCCCAGCGTCATGCTGTGGACTTACCGGACGCAGGGGAGGACTTCTGCTCCTGGGAACTAGCTGTGTGCTGCAGCTTTTTCCCCCTTCCTCTGCCCCTCGGCAGAAAGGATGAGCCTCTAGCCCGCTTATTTTTCTGGGGCCGAAAGGACTGTACTTGATAATACGGTGCCTTCTTTTGCTGTGGGGTAGCCTGTGGCAAAAAAGTCGATTTCCCAGCAGTAGCTGTGGAAACGAGGTCTGAAAGACCTTCCCCAAAAAGTTCCACCCCTTTATAGGGCAAAACTTCCATGTGCCGCTTGGAGTCGGCATCACCTGACCATTGCCTAGTCCATAACCCCCGTCTGGCGGCAATGGACATAGCGCTTATTTTTGATGCCAGCCGGCAAATATCCCTCTGTGCGTCACGCATGTATAAGACCGCGTCTTTTATATGGTCAATCGTTAGCAAAATATTGTCCCTATCCATGGTATCAATGTTTTCCGAAAGGGAGTCTGACCACGCAGCAGCAGCACTGCACATCCAAGCTGATGCAATAGCGGGTCTCAATATAATGCCAGTGTGTGTGTATATAGCTTTTAGGGTACTTTCCTGCTTTCTATCAGCAGGTTCTTTTAGGGCGGCCGTATCCGGAGACGGTAGTGCCACCTTCTTTGATAAGCATGTCAGCGCTTTATCTACCCTAGGGGGTATTTCCCAGCGTGACCTATCCTCTGGTGGGAAAGGGTACGCAGCCATTAACCGTTTAGAAATGATCAATTTCTTATCTGGGGAAGTCCACGCTTTCTCACACACCTCATTTAGTTCGTCAGATGCAGGAAAAACTACTGGTAGTTTTTTCTCACCAAACATAATACCCTTTTTTGTGGTACCTGGGGTATCATCAGAAATGTGTAATACATTTTTCATAGCCTCAATCATATAACGGGTGGATCTATTGGAGGGTACACTCGTCTCATCATCGTCGACACTGGAGTCGGTATCCGTGTCGACATCTGTATCTGTCATCTGAGGTAGCGGGCGTTTTACAGCCCCTGATGACATTTGAGACGCTTGGACAGGCACAAGCTGAGTAGCCGGCTGTCCTATGTCGTCAAACCTTTTATGTAAGGAGCTGACACTGTCACGTAATTCCTTCCATAAGTCCATCCACACTGGTGTCGACCCCGCAGGGGGTGACATCACATTCACAGGCATTTGCTCCGCCTCCACATCATTATCCTCATCATACATGTCGACACAGCAGTACCGACACACAGCAGACACACAGGGAATGCTCTTACAGAGGACAGGACCCCACAAAGCCCTTTGGGGAGACAGAGGGAGAGTATGCCAGCACACACCAGGGCGCTATATAACACAGGGATATCACTATACAGAGTGTTTTCCCATATAGCTGCCTATATATATATATATATATATATATATATATATATACTGCGCCTAAATTGTGCCCCCCCTCTCTTTTTTACCCTTTCTGTAGTGCAGGACTGCAGGGGAGAGCCAGGGAGCTTCCTTCCAGCGGAACTGTGAGGGAATAATGGCGCCAGTGTGCTGAGGGAGTTGGCTCCGCCCCTTTTTCGGCGGGCTTTCTCCCGCTATTTTATCGTTTCTGGCAGGGGTTAATATACACCTATATAGCCTCTGGGGCTATATATGGTGTTAGTTTTGCCAGCCAAGGTGTTATTATTGCTGCTCAGGGCGCCCCCTCCCCAGCGCCCTGCACCCATCAGCGACCGCAGTGTGTGGTGTGCATGAGGAGCAATGGCGCACAGCTGCAGTGCTGTGCGCTACCTTGGAGAAGACAGAAGTCTTCAGCCGCCGATTTTCCGGACCACCTTCTTGTTTCTGGCTCTGTAAGGGGGACGGCGGCGCGGCTCCGGGAACGGACGACGAGGTCGGGTCCTGTGTTCGATCCCTCTGGAGCTAATGGTGTCCAGTAGCCTAAGAAGCCCAAGCTACCACCACTTAGGTAGGTTCGCTTCTTCTCCCCTTAGTCCCTCGTTGCAGTGAGCCTGTTGCCAGCAGGTCTCACTGAAAATAAAAAACCTAAACTATACTTTCTGCTAGGAGCTCAGGAGAGCCCCTAGTGTGCATCCAGCTCAACCGGGCACAGAAATCTAACTGAGGCTTGGAGGAGGGTCATAGGGGGAGGAGCCAGTGCACACCAGATAGTCCTAAATCTTTCTATAGAGTGCCCAGTCTCCTGCGGAGCCCGTCTATTCCCCATGGTCCTTACGGAGTCCCCAGCATCCACTAGGACGTCAGAGAAAATAAGAATTTACTCACCGGTAATTCTATTTCTCGTAGTCCGTAGTGGATGCTGGGAACTCCGTAAGGACCATGGGGAATAGCGGGCTCCGAAGGAGGCTGGGCACTCTAGAAAGATTTATGACTACCTGGTGTGCACTGGCTCCTCCCACTATGACCCTCCTCCAAGCCTCAGTTAGGACACTGTGCCCGGACGAGCTGACATAATAAGGAAGGATTTAGAATCCCGGGTAAGACTCTTACCAGCCACACCAATCACACCGTACAACTCGTGATACTATATCCAGTTTGACAGTACGAAAAACAACTGAGCCTCTCAACAGATGGCTCAACAATAACCCTTTAGTTAACAATAACTATATACAAGTATTGCAGACAATCCGCACTTGGGATGGGCGCCCAGCATCCACTACGGACTACGAGAAATAGAATTACCGGTGAGTAAATTCTTATTTTCTCTGACGTCCTAGTGGATGCTGGGAACTCCATAAGGACCATGGGGATTATACCAAAGCTCCCAAACGGGCGGGAGAGTGCGGATGACTCTGTAGCACCGAATGAGAGAACTCCAGGTCCTCCTCAGCCAGGGTATCAAATTTGTAGAATTTTGCAAACGTGTTTGCCCCTGACCAAGTAGCTGCTCGGCAAAGTTGTAAAGCCAAGACCCCTCGGGCAGCCGCCCAAGATGAGCCCACCTTCCTTGTGGAATGGGCATTTACAGATTTTGGCTGTGGTATGCCTGCCACAGAATGTGCAAGCTGAATTGTACTACAAATCCAGCGAGCAATAGACTGCTTAGAAGCAGGAGCACCCAGCTTGTTGGGTGCATACAGGATAAACAGCGAGTCAGATTTTCTGACTCCAGCCGTCCTGGAAACATATATTTTCAGGGCCCTGACAACGTCTAGCAACTTGGAGTCCTCCAATTCACTAGTAGCCGCCGGCACCACAATAGGCTGGTTCAGGTGAAACGCTGACACCACCTTAAGGAGAAATTGGGGACGAGTCCTCAACTCTGCCCTATCCATATGGAAAATCAGATAAGGGCTTTTATATGATAAAGCCGCCAATTCTGACACTCGCCTGGCTGAAGCCAAGGCTAATAACATGTAGAGATGAGCGCCTGAAATTTTTCGGGTTTTGTGTTTTGGTTTTGGGTTCGGTTCCGCGGCCGTATTTTGGGTTCGAACGCGTTTTGGCAAAACCTCACCGAATTTTTTTTGTCGGATTCTGGTGTGTTTTGGATTCGGGTGTTTTTTTCAAAAAACACTAAAAAACAGCTTAAATCATAGAATTTGGGGGTCATTTTGATCCCAAAGTATTATTAACCTCAAAAACCATAATTTACACTCATTTTCAGTCTATTCTGAATACCTCACACCTCACAATATTATTTTTAGTCCTAAAATTTGCACCGAGGTCGCTGTGTGAGTAAGATAAGCGACCCTAGTGGCCGACACAAACACCGGGCCCATCTAGGAGTGGCACTGCAGTGTCACGCAGGATGTCCCTTCCAAAAAACCCTCCCCAAACAGCACATGACGCAAAGAAAAAAAGAGGCGCAATGAGGTAGCTGTGTGAGTAAGATTAGCGACCCTAGTGGCCGACACAAACACCGGGCCCATCTAGGAGTGGCACTGCAGTGTCACGCAGGATGTCCCTTCCAAAAAACCCTCCCCAAACAGCACATGACGCGAAGAAAAAAAGAGGCGCAATGAGGTAGCTGACTGTGTGAGTAAGATTAGCGACCCTAGTGGCCGACACAAACACCGGGCCCATCTAGGAGTGGCACTGCAGTGTCACGCAGGATGTCCCTTCCAAAAAACCCTCCCCAATCAGCACATGATGCAAAGAAAAAGAAAAGAAAAAAGAGGTGCAAGATGGAATTGTCCTTGGGCCCTCCCACCCACCCTTATGTTGTATAAACAAAACAGGACATGCACACTTTAACCAACCCATCATTTCAGTGACAGGGTCTGCCACACGACTGTGACTGATATGACGGGTTGGTTTGGACCCCCCCCAAAAAAGAAGCAATTAATCTCTCCTTGCACAAACTGGCTCTACAGAGGCAAGATGTCCACCTCATCTTCACCCTCCGATATATCACCGTGTACATCCCCCTCCTCACAGATTATCAATTCGTCCCCACTGGAATCCACCATCTCAGCTCCCTGTGTACTTTGTGGAGGCAATTGCTGCTGGTCAATGTCTCCGCGGAGGAATTGATTATAATTCATTTTAATGAACATCATCTTCTCCACATTTTCTGGATGTAACCTCGTACGCCGATTGCTGACAAGGTGAGCGGCGGCACTAAACACTCTTTCGGAGTACACACTTGTGGGAGGGCAACTTAGGTAGAATAAAGCCAGTTTGTGCAAGGGCCTCCAAATTGCCTCTTTTTCCTGCCAGTATAAGTACGGACTGTGTGACGTGCCTACTTGGATGCGGTCACTCATATAATCCTCCACCATTCTATCAATGTTGAGAGAATCATATGCAGTGACAGTAGACGACATGTCCGTAATCGTTGTCAGGTCCTTCAGTCCGGACCAGATGTCAGCATCAGCAGTCGCTCCAGACTGCCCTGCATCACCGCCAGCGGGTGGGCTCGGAATTCTGAGCCTTTTCCTCGCACCCCCAGTTGCGGGAGAATGTGAAGGAGGAGATGTTGACAGGTCGCGTTCCGCTTGACTTGACAATTTTGTCACCAGCAGGTCTTTCAACCCCAGCAGACCTGTGTCTGCCGGAAAGAGAGATCCAAGGTAGGCTTTAAATCTAGGATCGAGCACGGTGGCCAAAATGTAGTGCTCTGATTTCAACAGATTGACCACCCGTGAATCCTTGTTAAGCGAATTAAGGGCTGCATCCACAAGTCCCACATGCCTAGCGGAATCGCTCCCTTTTAGCTCCTTCTTCAATGCCTCCAGCTTCTTCTGCAAAAGCCTGATGAGGGGAATGACCTGACTCAGGCTGGCAGTGTCTGAACTGACTTCACGTGTGGCAAGTTCAAAGGGCATCAGAACCTTGCACAACGTTGAAATCATTCTCCACTGCACTTGAGACAGGTGCATTCCACCTACTATATCGTGCTCAATTGTATAGGCTTGAATGGCCTTTTGCTGCTCCTCCAACCTCTGAAGCATATAGAGGGTTGAATTCCACCTCGTTACCACTTCTTGCTTCAGATGATGGCAGGGCAGGTTCAGTAGTTTTTGGTGGTGCTCCAGTCTTCTGTACGTGGTGCCTGTACGCCGAAAGTGTCCCGCAATTTTTCTGGCCACCGACAGCATCTCTTGCACGCCCCTGTCGTTTTTTAAAAAATTCTGCACCACCAAATTCAAGGTATGTGCAAAACATGGGACGTGCTGGAATTTGCCCATATTTAATGCACACACAATATTGCTGGCGTTGTCCGATGCCACAAATCCACAGGAGAGTCCAATTGGGGTAAGCCATTCCGCGATGATCTTCCTCAGTTGCCGTAAGAGGTTTTCAGCTGTGTGCGTATTCTGGAAAGCGGTGATACAAAGCGTAGCCTGCCTAGGAAAGAGTTGGCGTTTGCGAGATGCTGCTACTGGTGCCGCCGCTGCTGTTCTTGCGGCGGGAGTCCATACATCTACCCAGTGGGCTGTCACAGTCATATAGTCCTGACCCTGCCCTGCTCCACTTGTCCACATGTCCGTGGTTAAGTGGACATTGGGTACAACTGCATTTTTTAGGACACTGGTGAGTCTTTTTCTGACGTCCGTGTACATTCTCGGTATCGCCTGCCTAGAGAAGTGGAACCTAGATGGTATTTGGTAACGGGGGCACACTGCCTCAATAAATTGTCTAGTTCCCTGTGAACTAACGGCGGATACCGGACGCACGTCTAACACCAACATAGTTGTCAAGGACTCAGTTATCCGCTTTGCAGTAGGATGACTGCTGTGATATTTCATCTTCCTCGCAAAGGACTGTTGAACAGTCAATTGCTTACTGGAAGTAGTACAAGTGGGCTTACGACTTCCCCTCTGGGATGACCATCGACTCCCAGCGGCAACAACAGCAGCGCCAGCAGCAGTAGGCGTTACACGCAAGGATGCATCGGAGGAATCCCAGGCAGGAGAGGACTCGTCAGAATTGCCAGTGACATGGCCTGCAGGACTATTGGCATTCCTGGGGAAGGAGGAAATTGACACTGAGGGAGTTGGTGGGGTGGTTTGCGTGAGCTTGGTTACAAGAGGAAGGGATTTACTGGTCAGTGGACTGCTTCCGCTGTCACCCAAAGTTTTTGAACTTGTCACTGACTTATTATGAATGCGCTGCAGGTGACGTATAAGGGAGGATGTTCCGAGGTGGTTAACGTCCTTACCCCTACTTATTACAGCTTGACAAAGGGAACACACGGCTTGACACCTGTTGTCCGCATTTCGGGTGAAATACCTCCACACCGAAGAGCTGATTTTTTTGGTATTTTCACCTGGCATGTCAACGGCCATATTCCTCCCACGGACAACAGGTGTCTCCCCGGGTGCCTGACTTAAACAAACCACCTCACCATCAGAATCCTCCTGGTCAATTTCCTCCCCAGCGCCAGCAACACCCATATCCTCCTCATCCTGGTGTACTTCAACACTGACATCTTCAATCTGACTATCAGGAACTGGACTGCGGGTGCTCCTTCCAGCACTTGCAGGGGGCGTGCAAATGGTGGAAGGCGCATGCTCTTCACGTCCAGTGTTGGGAAGGTCAGGCATCGCAACCGACACAATTGGACTCTCCTTGTGGATTTGGGATTTCAAAGAACGCACAGTTCTTTGCGGTGCTTTTGCCAGCTTGAGTCTTTTCAGTTTTCTAGCGAGAGGCTGAGTGCTTCCATCCTCATGTGAAGCTGAACCACTAGCCATGAACATAGGCCAGGGCCTCAGCCGTTCCTTGCCACTCCGTGTGGTAAATGGCATATTGGCAAGTTTACGCTTCTCCTCCGACAATTTTATTTTAGGTTTTGGAGTCCTTTTTTTACTGATATTTGGTGTTTTGGTTTTGACATGCTCTGTACTATGCCATTGGGCATCGGCCTTGGCAGACGACGTTGCTGGCATTTCATCGTCTCGGCCATGACTAGTGGCAGCAGCTTCAGCACGAGGTGGAAGTGGATCTTGATCTTTCCCTAATTTTGGAACCTCAACATTTTTGTTCTCCATATTTTAATAGGCACAACTAAAAGGCACCTCAGGTAAACAATGGAGATGGATGGATTGGATACTAGTATACAATTATGGACGGGCTGCCGAGTGCCGACACAGAGGTAGCCACAGCCGTGAACTACCGCACTGTACTGTGTCTGCTGCTAATATATAGACTGGTTGATAAAGAGATAGTATACTCGTAACTAGTATGTATGTATAAAGAAAGAAAAAAAACCACGGTTAGGTGGTATATACAATTATGGACGGGCTGCCGAGTGCCGACACAGAGGTAGCCACAGCCGTGAACTACCGCACTGTACTGTGTCTGCTGCTAATATATAGACTGGTTGATAAAGAGATAGTATACTCGTAACTAGTATGTATGTATAAAGAAAGAAAAAAAAACCACGGTTAGGTGGTATATACAATTATGGACGGGCTGCCGAGTGCCGACACAGAGGTAGCCACAGCCGTGAACTACCGCACTGTACTGTGTCTGCTGATAATATATAGACTGGTTGATAAAGAGATAGTATACTCGTAACTAGTATGTATGTATAAAGAAAGAAAAAAAAACCACGGTTAGGTGGTATATACAATTATGGACGGGCTGCCGAGTGCCGACACAGAGGTAGCCACAGCCGTGAACTACCGCACTGTACTGTGTCTGCTGCTAATATATAGACTGGTTGATAAAGAGATAGTATACTCGTAACTAGTATGTATGTATAAAGAAAAAGAAAAAAACCACGGTTAGGTGGTATATACAATTATGGACGGGCTGCCGAGTGCCGACACAGAGGTAGCCACAGCCGTGAACTACCGCACTGTACTGTGTCTGCTGCTAATATATAGACTGGTTGATAAAGAGATAGTATACTCGTAACTAGTATGTATGTATAAAGAAAGAAAAAAAAACCACGGTTAGGTGGTATATACAATTATGGACGGGCTGCCGAGTGCCGACACAGAGGTAGCCACAGCCGTGAACTACCGCACTGTACTGTGTCTGCTGCTAATATATAGACTGGTTGATAAAGAGATAGTATACTCGTAACTAGTATGTATGTATAAAGAAAGAAAAAAAAAACCACGGTTAGGTGGTATATACAATTATGGACGGGCTGCCGAGTGCCGACACAGAGGTAGCCACAGCCGTGAACTACCGCACTGTACTGTGTCTGCTGCTAATATATAGACTGGTTGATAAAGAGATAGTATACTCGTAACTAGTATGTATGTATAAAGAAAGAAAAAAAAACCACGGTTAGGTGGTATATACAATTATGGACGGGCTGCCGAGTGCCGACACAGAGGTAGCCACAGCCGTGAACTACCGCACTGTACTGTGTCTGCTGCTAATATATAGACTGGTTGATAAAGAGATAGTATACTCGTAACTAGTATGTATGTATAAAGAAAGAAAAAAAAACCACGGTTAGGTGGTATATACAATTATGGACGGGCTGCCGAGTGCCGACACAGAGGTAGCCACAGCCGTGAACTACCGCACTGTACTGTGTCTGCTGCTAATATAGACTGGTTGATAAAGAGATAGTATACTCGTAACTAGTATGTATGTATAAAGAAAGAAAAAAAAACCACGGTTAGGTGGTATATACAATTATGGACGGGCTGCCGAGTGCCGACACAGAGGTAGCCACAGCCGTGAACTACCGCACTGTACTGTGTCTGCTGCTAATATAGACTGGTTGATAAAGAGATAGTATACTACTACTAATATTATATATACTGGTGGTCAGGTCACTGGTCACTAGTCACACTGGCAGTGGCACTCCTGCAGCAAAAGTGTGCACTGTTTTAATATAATATTATGTACTCCTGGCTCCTGCTATAACCTATAACTGGCACTGCAGTAGTGCTCCCCAGTCTCCCCCACAATTATAAGCTGTGTGAGCTGAGCAGTCAGACAGATATATAATATATATAGATGATGCAGCACACTGGCCTGAGCCTGAGCAGTGCACACAGATATGGTATGTGACTGACTGAGTCACTGTGTGTATCGCTTTTTTCAGGCAGAGAACGGATATATTAAATAAACTGCACTGTGTGTCTGGTGGTCACTCACTATATAATATATTATGTACTCCTGGCTCCTGCTATAACCTATAACTGGCACTGCAGTAGTGCTCCCCAGTCTCCCCCACAATTATAAGCTGTGTGAGCTGAGCAGTCAGACAGATATATATAATATTATATATAGATAATAGATGATGCAGCACACTGGCCTGAGCCTGAGCAGTGCACACAGATATGGTATGTGACTGAGTCACTGTGTGCTGTGTATCGCTTTTTTCAGGCAGAGAACGGATTATAAATAAAACTGGTGGTCACTATCAGCAAAACTCTGCACTGTACTGAGTACTCCTAATGCTCCCCAAAATTAGTAAATCAAGTGTCTCTCTAATCTATTCTAAACGGAGAGGACGCCAGCCACGTCCTCTCCCTATCAATCTCAATGCACGTGTGAAAATGGCGGCGACGCGCGGCTCCTTATATAGAATCCGAGTCTCGCGATAGAATCCGAGCCTCGCGAGAATCCGACAGCGTCATGATGACGTTCGGGCGCGCTCGGGTTAACCGAGCAAGGCGGGAAGATCCGAGTCGCTCGGACCCGTGAAAAAAAACATGAAGTTCTGGCGGGTTCGGATTCAGAGAAACCGAACCCGCTCATCTCTAATAACATGACCACTTTCCACGTGAGATATTTCAGTTCCACGGTTTTTAGTGGCTCAAACCAATGTGATTTTAAGAAACTCAACATCACGTTGAGATCCCAAGGTGCCACAGGAGGCACAAACGGGGGCTGAATATGCAGCACTCCTTTCACAAATGTCTGAACTTCAGGTACTGAAGCTAGTTCTTTTTGAAAGAAAATCGACAGAGCCGAGATCTGTACTTTAATGGAGCCTAGTTTTAGGCCCATATCCACTCCTGCTTGCAGGAAATGCAGAAATCGACCTAGTTGAAATTCCTCTGTTGGGGCCTTATTGGCCTCGCACCATGCAACATATTTCCGCCATATGCGGTGATAATGCGTTGCCGTAACATCTTTCCTGGCCTTAATAAGCGTAGGAATGACTTCTTCCGGAATACCCTTTTCCTTTAGGATCCGGTGTTCAACCGCCATGCCGTCAAACGCAGCCGCGGTAAGTCTTGGAACAGACAGGGCCCCTGCTGTATCAGGTCCTGTCTGAGCGGTAGAGGCCACGGGTCCTCTGAGAGCATCTCTTGAAGTTCCGGGTACCACGCTCGTCTTGGCCAATCCGGAACCACGAGAATTGTGTTTACTCCTCGCTTTCTTATTATTCTCAATACCTTTAGAATGAGAGGCAGAGGAGGGAACACATAAACCGACTGGTACACCCACGGTGTCACTAGAGCGTCCACAGCTATCGCCTGAGGGTCCCTTGACCTGGCGCAATATCTTTTTAACTTCTTGTTGAGACGGGACGCCATCATGTCCACCTGTGGTTTTTCCCAACGGTTTACCAGCATCTGGAAGACTTCTGGGTGAAGTCCCCACTCTCCCGGGTGGAGGTCGTGTCTGCTGAGGAAGTCTGCTTCCCAGTTGTCCACTCCCGGAATGAACACTGCTGACAGTGCTAGTACATGATTCTCCGCCCATCGGAGAATTCTTGTGGCTTCTGCCATCGCCATCCTGCTTCTTGTGCCGCCCTGTCGATTTACATGGGCGACTGCCGTGATGTTGTCTGACTGGATCAGCACCGGCTGGTGTAGGAGCAGGGATCTTGCTTGACTTAGGGCATTGTAGATGGCCCTTAGTTCCAGAATATTTATGTGAAGGGAAGTCTCCTGACTCGACCATAGTCCTTGGAAGTTTCTTCCCTGTATGACTGCCCCCCAGCCTCGAAGGCTGGCATCCGTGGTCACCAGGACCCAGTCCTGTATGCCGAACCTGCGGCCCTCTAGAAGATGGGCACTCTGCAGCCACCACAGTAGAGACACCCTGGTTCTTGGAGACAGGGTTATTAAGCGATGCATCTGAAGATGCGATCCGGACCACAGGTCCAACAGGTCCCACTGAAAGATTCTGGCATGGAACCTGCCGAAGGGAATTGCTTCGTAAGAAGCCACCATCTTTCCCAGGACCCGTGTGCAGCGATGCACTGATACCTGTTTTGGTTTCAGGAGGTCTCTGACTAGAGATGACAACTCCCTGGCTTTCTCCTCCGGGAGAAACACTTTCTTCTGGACTGTATCCAGAATCATACCCAGGAACAGTAGCCGTGTCGTCGGAACCAGCTGTGACTTTGGGATATTCAGAATCCAGCCGTGCTGGTGCAGCACCTCCTGAGATAGTGCTACTCCCACCAACAACTGTTCCTTGGACCTCGCTTTTATTAGGAGATCGTCCAAGTACGGGATAATTAAAACTCCCTTTTTTCGAAGGAGTATCATCATTTCCGCCATAACCTTGGTAAATACCCTCGGTGCCGTGGACAGGCCAAACGGCAGCGTCTGGAATTGGTAATGGCAATCCTGTACCACAAATCTGAGGTACTCCTGGTGAGGATGGTAAATGGGGACATGCAAGTAAGCATCCTTGATGTCCAGGGATACCATGTAATCCCCCTCGTCCAGGCTTGCAATAACCGCCCTGAGCGATTCCATCTTGAACTTGAATTTTTTTATGTACGTGTTCAAGGATTTTAAATTTAAAATGGGTCTCACCGAACCGTCCGGTTTTGGTACCACAAATAGTGTGGAATAATAACCCCGGCCTTGTTGAAGTAGGGGTACCTTGATTATCACCTGCTGGGAATACAGCTTGTGAATTGCCGCTAGCACCGCCTCCCTGTCTGAGGGAGCAATCGGCAAGGCAGATTTTAGGAACCGGTGGGGTGGGGACGCCTCGAATTCCAGTTTGTACCCCTGAGATACTATTTGCAGGATCCAGGGATCCACCTGTGAGCGAGCCCACTGATCGCTGAAATTCTTGAGGCGACCCCCCACCGTACCTGGCTCCGCCTGTGGAGCCCCACCGTCATGCGGCGGACTTGGAAGAAGAAGCGGGGGAGGACTTTTGCTCCTGGGAACCTGCTGTTTGTTGCAGCCTTTTTCCCCTACCTCTGCCTTTGGACAGAAAGGACCCGCCTTTTCCACGCCTGTTTTTCTGGGTCCGAAAGGACTGAACCTGATAAAACGGCGCCTTCTTAGGCTGTATGGGGACATGGGGTAAAAATGCTGACTTCCCAGACGTTGCTGTGGAAACTAGGTCCGAGAGACCATCCCCAAATAATTCCTCACCCTTATATGGCAACACTTCCATGTGCTTTTTAGAATCTGCATCTCCTGTCCACTGGCGAGTCCATAAGCCTCTCCTAGCAGAAATGGACAATGCACTTACTTTAGATGCCAGTCGGCAGATTTCCCTCTGTGCA
Organism: Pseudophryne corroboree; assembly: GCF_028390025.1. NCBI lineage: Eukaryota > Metazoa > Chordata > Amphibia > Anura > Myobatrachidae > Pseudophryne > Pseudophryne corroboree. The sequence goes on from NC_086449.1 coordinate 295,446,771, forward strand.
TCTCTCATATATAAGACTGAGTCTTTTATATGGTCTATGGTTAACAGGATCGTGTCTCTGTCTAATGTGTCAATATTTTCTGACAGTTTATCTGACCACGCAGCGGCAGCACTGCACATCCAGGCTGACGCAATAGCTGGCCTAAGTATAATGCCTGAGTGTGTATATACAGACTTCAGGATCGCCTCCTGCTTTCTATCAGCAGGTTCCTTGAGGGCGGCCGTATCCGGAGACGGTAGTGCCACCTTTTTAGACAAACGTGTGAGCGCTTTATCCACCCTGGGGGGTGTTTCCCAACGTGACCTATCCTCTGGCGGGAAAGGGAACGCCATTAGTACCTTCTTAGGAATTACCAATTTTTTTATCAGGGAAAGCCCACGCTTCTTCACACACTTCATTTAATTCATCTGATGGGGGAAAAACTACGGGTAGTTTTTTCTCTCCAAACATAATACCCTTTTTAGTGGTACCTGTAGTTATATCAGAAATGTGTAACACCTCTTTCATTGCCTCAATCATGCAGTGAATGGCCTTAGTGGGCATCAGGTTAGACTCATAGTCGTCGACACTGGTGTCAGTATTAGTGTCGACATCTGGGTCTGCTTGCGGTAGCGGGCGTTTTAGAGCCCCTGACGACCCATGCGACGCCTGGGCAGGCACGAGCTGAGAAGTCGGCTGTCCCACATTTGGCATGTCGTCAATTTTCTTATGTAAGGAGTCTATACGTGCACTCATTACTTTCCATAAGCTCATCCACTCAGGTGTCTGCCCCGCAGGGGGTGACATCCCTTCTAAAGGCATCTGCTCCGCCTCCACATCATTATCCTCATCAAACATGTCGACACAGCCGTACCGACACACCGCACACACACAAGGAATGCTCCGAATGAGGACAGGACCCACAAAGGCCCTTTGGGGGGACAGAGTGAGAGTATGCCAGCACACACCAGAGCGCTATATAATGCAGGGACTAACTGAGTTATGTCCCCTATAGCTGCTTTTTCTATATATTATATACTGCGCCTAAATGTAGTGCCCCCCCTCTCTGTTTTTACCCTGTTCTGTAGTGTAGACTGCAGGGGAGAGCCAGGGAGCTTCCTTCCAGCGGATCTGTGAAGGAGAAATGGCGCCAGTGTGCTGTGAGAGATAGCTCCGCCCCTTTTCCGCGGACTATTCTCACGCTTTTTTCCATATTCTGGCAGGGGTATTTTCCACATATATAGCCTCTGGGACTATATATTGTGGAATTTTTGCCAGCCAAGGTGTTATTATTGCTTCTCAGGGCGCCCCCCCCCCAGCGCCCTGCACCCTCAGTGACCGGAGTATGAAGTGTGTATGAGGAGCAATGGCGCACAGCTGCAGTGCTGTGCGCTACCTTGGTGAAGACTGATGTCTTCTGCCGCCGTTTTTCCGGACCTCTTCTTGCTTCTGGCTCTGTAAGGGGGACGGCGGCGCGGCTCCGGGACCGAACACCAAGGACTGGGCCTGCGGTCGATCCCTCTGGAGCTAATGGTGTCTAGTAGCCTAAGAAGCCCAATCCGGCTGCAAGCAGGCGAGTTCGCTTCTTCTCCCCTTAGTCCCTCGCTGCAGTGAGCCTGTTGCCAGCAGGTCTCACTGAAAATAAAAAACCTAAATCTATACTTTCTTTCTAAGGGCTCAGGAGAGCCCCTAGTGTGCATCCAACCTCGGCCGGGCACAAAATCTAACTGAGGCTTGGAGGAGGGTCATAGTGGGAGGAGCCAGTGCACACCAGGTAGTCATAAATCTTTCTAGAGTGCCCAGCCTCCTTCGGAGCCCGCTATTCCCCATGGTCCTTACGGAGTTCCCAGCATCCACTAGGACGTCAGAGAAATGTGTAATACATCTTTCATTGCAGTAATCATGCATCGGATGGCTTTTGTAGACTGTACATTTGTCTCATCCTCATCTACACTGGAGTCAGACTCCGTGTCGACATCTGTGTCTACCATCAGAGCTAGCGGGCGTTTATGAGCCCGACGGCTTCTGAGTCGCCTGGGCAGGCGCGGGCTGAGACCCCAGCTGTCCCAAGGCTGCTGCGTCATCAAACCTTTTATGTAAGGAGTTGACACTGTCGGTTAAGACCTTCCACATATCCATCCAATCAGGTGTCGGCCCCGTCGGGGGCGACACCACATGTATCTGCCCCTGCTCCGCCTCCACGTAACCCTCCTCAAACATGTCGACACAGCCGTACCGACACACCGCACACACACAGGGAATGCTCAGACTGAGGACAGGACCCCACAAAATCCTTTGGGGAGACAGAGAGAGAGTATGCCAGCACACACCACAGCGCTATATAACACAGGGATTTACACGCTTCTTCACACAAATCATTTAATTCATCAGATGGGGGAAAAGTCACTGGCTGCTTTTTCTCCCCAAACATAATACCCCTTTTGGTGGTAACCGGGTTAATATCAGAAAATAAGAATTTACTCACCGGTAATTCTATTTCTCGTAGTCCGTAGTGGATGCTGGGGACTCCATAAGGACCATGGGGAATAGACGGGCTCCGCAGGAGACTGGGCACTCTATAGAAAGATTTAGGACTATCTGGTGTGCACTGGCTCCTCCCCCTATGACCCTCCTCCAAGCCTCAGTTAGGAACTGTGCCCGGAAGAGCTGACACAATAAGGAAGGATTTTTGAATCCCGGGTAAGACTCATACCAGCCACACCAATCACACCATGTAACACGTGATAGGAACCCCGGTTAACAGTATGATAACAAATGGAGCCTCTGAAGAGATGGCTCACAACAAAACCCGATATTTGTAACAATAACTATGTACAGGTATTGCAGACAATCCGCACTTGGGATGGGCGCCCAGCATCCACTACGGACTACGAGAAATAGAATTACCGGTGAGTAAATTCTTATTTTCTCTGACGTCCTAGTGGATGCTGGGGACTCCGTAAGGACCATGGGGATTATACCAAAGCTCCCAAACGGGCGGGAGAGTGCGGATGACTCTGCAGCACCGAATGAGAGAATTCCAGGTCCTCCTCAGCCAGGGTATCAAATTTGTAGAATTTTGCAAACGTGTTTGCCCCCGACCAAGTAGCTGCTCGGCAAAGTTGTAAAGCCGAGACCCCTCGGGCAGCCGCCCAAGATGAGCCCACCTTCCGTGTGGAATGGGCTTTTACAGATTTAGGCTGCGGTAAGCCTACCGCAGAATGCAGAGTCGGCCATAGGCATAGGCAAACTAGGCAATTGCCTAGGGCATCTGATATGCCTAGGGGCATCAGCAGCTTCTGCTGATTAAAATGATATGTGGCATGCCTATATTCTGTGTGTAGCATTTCATATGCAGATACAGCCACAGTATCACACAATATATAGGCATGCTGCATATAATTTTTATCAGCAGAAGCTGCTTGTGCATCCTAGCCACACAGCAATGCAAGTAAGATGCATTTTCATAAAAAAAATGTACCTGACGTTAGCATTGAGGCAAGATTTATGAGGACACATCTGTATCCAAACAGAGGCAGAGGTCACAGTGTAATACCACTTTTACACTCGCACTCCCGGGTCACTCCCGGGATGCTTCCCGGGATGCGTCCCGGGATGCCTTCCCGGGACTGACCCCTTTCACACTGCACTAAGACCTTGGATCGACCCGGGACAGCCCCATTTACACTGATCCCGGGATATCCCTGCAAATGCACATGTGTGTCATTAGAAATGTCCTTTTCTGGCTCACATTGATGAGGTCACACTAGTCAACAAAGGGAGGGGTGGTGCCTGCTCACACCATTGCTGCAGTCATGGCCGACGGAGTACCAGTGTGTATGCCTGAGCTCATGATTCTTTCTGCTTTGCAGATGTTTCATACAGCCACTGACAGCATGATGCAGCTTATCACACTGTGCAGTATACTGCACATATATTTTATGAGGAGGAGGAGGGCGCAATTTATGCTGGATAGGGCTGCTAGTCGCCGCCAATATTTGCGCAGGAGGAGAGCCTTCATATCATCCAGGATGAGTATCATACTGAGCGTGAGTATGGGCCCTAACCGCTCATTTTGGTCCAGAGATCGCCGGCACGGAGAAGCCTTTATGAGGACCGTGGAAGCTTACCAGGATGAGGAGTGGATGTCTAACTTCCGTGTGTCTCGTGCAACCTTTAACTACATCCTGGAATTACTTACCCCAGCACTTGACATGCAGACCACCAGGCTTAGGAGACCCATCGAGGCACGCAGGAGATTAGCTATTGCATTGTGGTGGTATGCTACCCCAGGAGAGTACCGCTCAGTCTCATGCTTGTTCGGTGTTGCAATCTCCACCTGCTGTGTCATAGTCCACCAGGTGACTAAAGCAATTGTATCTACCTTATACAAGCGCTTCATATCTCTACCACAAGGACAGCGCTTACAGGATACCATCATTGGATTTGTGAAGCGAGGCTATCCGCAGTGTGGAGGAGCGATTGATGGGACACACATCCCCATTATTGCCCCACGTGACAACCATGCTGACTATTTTAATAGGAAGGGCTGGCACTCCATCATATTACAGGCTGTTGTGGACCACAAATATTGGTAAGTGTTTATTTTTGGGGTGGTGGGATGAGTTGCATGTGTGAGTTTTACATTCTAATTGTTTTCAATTTTACTGTTCTTTAGTTTCCTAGATGTGTTTATTGGCTGGCCAGGCCGATCTCATGACTCCCGAGTTCTTGCCAATTCTGACCTGTACAACATCGTAGAGGAGAAGCAGGGAGGCTGGCTGTACCCCAAAGAGTGTGCAAAGATTGTGAATGGGGTGGAGATCCCTGTCCACATCATCGGGGATGCTGCATACCCTTTACGCCCCTGGATTATGAAAGGCTACACCCAACAGGTCCAGTTAACCCCAGAGCAACAAACCTATACTCACACCCTGAGTTCAGCAAGGATGGTGGTTGAGAACGCCTTTGGCAGGTTAAAAGGAAGATGGCGTTGTTTGATGAAGCGCAATGATGTGGACCTTATGAATATGCCTAATGTAGTAGCTGCGTGCTGTATACTGCACAACATCTGTGAACTGCAAAATGAGCTATTCCTTCCTGAGTGGACTGTGCAGGACCCTGAGGTTATAAACCCACATGTGGAAGGTGCTTTGTTTGGGACTGCCTCAAACTCCGCTGCAGAACAAATACGCCACACTATTACGTCCAACCTTGCAGCACTGGTACAATAGTGTTTAAGAATCAGCACAACATGTTTGGTGAATGAAAATGTTTTTATTTTGTATTCCACCTTTGATCTTTGGGTTCATTATTTATGTTTTTCCAAAAAAAAACACATTGCCAGCAACTGTGTATATATGCATAAACAATGGCCCTCATTCCGAGTTGATCGCAAAGTTTTTCGGACGCACAACATATTCGCAAAGTTGCGTTAATTTAGTAAATTTGCGAACCTCCGCCCTCAACGTATTTTTGCAAATTCGCACGCAGTATTACACAAAGTGGGCGTACGCCAAATGACATCGCAGTAATGCGAAACCATCGCAGCATTGCGAAATCATCGCAATAACACATACTTAATCGTAAAAATACTAAGTTTGAGTATATTTACAAAGTTTTGCGTAAAAATGCACACTTTTAAGGTAAAACGCACAAAAATGTTTTTTTGGCCTATTAAGTGCAATGACACCTTTCCTTTTAAAGACCACAAGCCCTTTTCAATTACGAACCCAATTAGTGTAATGATTGATAATGTTCCAAAACAATTAAGTCTGAGAATAAAAAAAAATTAACACTTTGTTGCCATAATTGGCCATCAACATGTCAAAGTGTAATTTTTTTTTTTTTTTATTTCACTTTTTTAATTTTTAAAGGTGTTGTTTGTGAATGAAGGTGTTTACATGTTTCTTAACACAATAATCTCCTTTTTTTTTTGGTAAAAATGTAACGTTAGATGTGTGTAATTTTTTGTACAAAACAAATTCTGCCTGCCAATCTGCTGATCCTTTTTTGCATTAATAAACACAACACCCGGTTAACTTTAATCAACTTTTTTATTTTTGTATTTGTTAATTTTTTTTTTTTTTTTTAAATCAAAGAATAAAAGTCATGCAAATTTTTGCAAATGGTCCACACAATCCATCATTCCTTGCAGGTGTTGGCGCATGGTGTAAAGTATCCCTGAAAAACTTGTGGGATCTCCAACTGCAACATCTGAAATTAAGATGCAACACAAACATTAATAACTTAATTACATTACTTATTAGCCAAGCAAGGCGCAAAGCACACTTAAATGCTGGCATGTCCAAACTGCTGGACTCCAGCTGTTGTGAAACTACATATACCAGCATGCCTTTACACAGTTTTGTGGTCAGGGAATGGCAAAGCTGTGTCAGGGCATGCTGGGATGTGTAGTTTCTCAACAGTTGGAGTGCCGCAGTTTGGACAGGCCTGCTTTAATGTCAAAGTTACTACATCCTGCCTGTTTTATGGTACAATCATTAGCAGAACACACAAGCCTGCTCAGCCTTTTAATCAGATTTTAAAGTGTTCCAGACCATGTGTTACATTTACTACTATGTGAGTTATATTTAAGATGGAACGTTGCCCATAGCAATCAAGCAAAAATATGATTATTATATTGTAGAAGTGGATCCCAATTTTTTAAGTATAATCTTATTGGTTGCTATGTCCGACATCCCATGTTAAAGATAACTACCATCTTCGTCAATGTGACACCATGTTGGCATTCATTCCCATTTGTTGTTTTATTTGTTTTTTATTTTTAGTGGGTTGGTCCTGCATCATCACACTGCATATCCACATCTTCAGAAGGCCAACATATCATAGCATTCCCACACTCCATGAAAGCTGCCCTTACTAAATAAGTGCAAACATGTTTGACTCGAACACTTATTAATTTTGAGAATGTAACTTTCACACAAAAAAAACAGTGTGTCATTAGGCTGCATAACAAAGTGAAGCATGTGATTTTTAAGTGTAAATATTCAGACTACACAGGCCCAAGTGTAAAAGGCAAACATACTAAACTCCACTCAGGTCTAACTGTTTCCCAGAAAAAGTAACACATATAAACCCTGTTCTCCTGGCAACCCTGGCTACCTAATGAGTGTCAACCTAGAGTGGACACACAAAACATTGCACACATACACACTGTACATATAATGACACTCACAAATATGTAAAGGCAACATGTACACCATGATGAAATGTTAAAATATTTTTCCAGGGTCCAAGAATTCAAACAGTACAACACTGCATGTTTTGGCATTGTAAGTGTAAGTGGGTAATCTTATTGTATAAAATTTAAATAAACTTACTTTCCTCGGAAACATCCAGACTCCCGGAATGTTCTGCAGGGGCTTCCTCTGCCCATTCACTTGGTGGGGATGTTGCCTGGATGGGGGAAGGCGGCTGGATGGGGGAAGGATGAGGGATTGGGGAAGGAGGAGGGATTGGGGAAGGAGGAGGGATTGGGGCAGGAGGCTGGATGGGGGAAGGAGGCTGGATTAGTGCCGCAATTTCAGAGGGGGGGTCTGATTGAGAGGGCGAGGGGGGCGGAGAGAAATGTAAAGCAATAGAGGGTGAGGGGGGTTCAGATGGGGATGTCGAAGTGGAAGGAGAAGGGGTATGGGAAGGAGGAGAAGGGGTCCCAGAAAGAGATGGCGAGGTGTGGTGAGAAGGGGAATGGAAAGTGGAGTGGGCCAGGGAAGCTGAGGGGGACTGGGAAGCTGAGGGGGACTGTGAAGATGAGGGGGACTGGAAAGCTGAGGGGGAGTGTGAAGGGGAGGGGGAGTGAGAAGGGGAGGGGGAGTGAGAAGGGGAGGGGGAGTGAGAAGGGGAGGGGGAGTGAGAAGGGGAGGGGGAGTGGGAAGGGGAAGGGGGTGGGGAGTTGTGCCGTTGTTGTTGTCCTAGAATGAAAATATTGTCCACATTTTTTAATCATGCAAAATTACATAGTATTGATTTTTAAATATAAATGTTATGTTACATGTTTGTTTTTTTTAAATTTAAAATAGAAAATCAAACATGTTAAGATCCTCTTCATGTTGGCCATAGCAAACAAAATGAAGCCAAACTTTAACTTTGAAGCTCATTCCTTAATCTAGTCCATTGAGTCATAGTGATTTGTCTAGGCAACATCACCAGATTACTATTCAAGGGCCCTTATTATATAGCCAGCACTTATCAAGTATTTTGGACCAGTTTCCTGGCTGCTTCTTATTTCTTGGAAACATGCACTTGTTTCGTGTCACTTTACTACAGTCAGTACTGTTTCCCCTAACCACACACACTGACCTAATTTCCTAAAAAGGAGACTGAAGGTTGCAATTAGCCTACCACTTACTGTAAAATGTAGGTAATTCAAAGGGGATTACAGCTGGAATGTAGTTTGCAATTGTCCAAAAGCATGTGCTCTGCAGGGGTTGCATATATAACATGTGCAGAGAGAGTTAGATTTGGTGGACTTTTTCAATTATGGCCATGGAAAATACAGGCTGTTTAATTTTAACACAGCAAATTATTGAGATGCTTTAACACACCCCACCCAAATCTGACTCACTCTGCACATGTTACATATGCTTCCCCTGCAGTGCACATGGTTTTGCACAATGGTTTACAAAAAACCTTTTGCTAAAAATTTGGAAGATGAAGCATTATCACATTTTAAGCAAAAAATCTTATGTAATGTAACTTACTTCGGGTATGGAGAGCACGGATTTGCTGGCGGATCTCCGCCAACAAATCTGGAGTCCGCCTGCGGAGATCACTCCATCGCCTCTCGAGCTGGATGATTGTCCGCCTGCTGCGGACGCGAGTCCGCAGCAGGCGGCGGACCTCCGCGTAGGCCTCGCGCTTCACCCGATTGGGGATGAAGCGCCCAACGCGGCCTACGCGGCGGTCCATCACCGCTACCAGCACGCGGAGCTCCCGCCTGGAGAACGGTGCTGCACGCATCATGGCAATGGCGTTTTCCTTATTTGGGCATATATTTATAGTGTCTGTTAGCATGTGATTGGCCAAAAATATGTCATTTCTAATAACTTTATTGATCTTTGCAATGCTGTGAAGAGCAGAGTGTTATTTTGCACGAGCGGAAATTCGCATTAGCATAAGCAAAAATGTTTGTTAGAAACTATTAGAATAAACACACAGAGACACAGACTTTACTGAAAATTACTAAACATATCTGTGTACTCACCACAGGTCGTGTGATCATTCAGCTGGACAGTCACAAAGTGTCAAACATTGAGGATCATTTGTTTGTGTGTTTGTTTACATAATCAGTATTTGAGGATATAAAATAAATAAGGACACTATTTATTATCATTACAGTATTTAAATTATTACATAAACATTGTCAGCTTAACGTGTTTTTGTTTTTTGTGTTTAAAAAGAAAAAACCATTCAAACACAACAACAGCATTACCCAATCACTTTACAAGAACATACTAAATGCAATCATGTTTAAAAATACATAAGCATACTGGGTTGTATTATTTGTGCAAATATAAATGTTAAAAACACTATACCTGAAATGTTCTGCTACAATTCTTGCCCTCACTTGGCTCCCCCTCCGTGTCACACTCCCCCCACCGAAGCGTGGCACAACCCCTGGCTCCTCATCAGGCAATTCCTCTGCCTGAGGAAGCTCGACACTACTCCTTACCGCGATATTATGGAGTATTGCGCACAGGACCACTATTTTACTTGCCATCTCCGGCGAATACATGATGTCGCCACCCGTGCGGTGGAGCACACGAAAGCGCCCTTTCAGGACACCAATTGTGCGCTCCACCAGCTGCCTAGTGGCAGTAAGCGCGGAGTTAAATGCCATCTGTGGTCCTGGCCTGGGATTACGGTAAGGAGTCATGAGCCAGGGGGTGCAAGGATATCCACGGTCTCCTGTTGGAATAAAAGCAAAATTTTAGTTCACAATTTTCATATATTTTTGTAAGTTTGTAACTAAAATATTTGAGCAACAACTCACCCAATAACCACATGTCTGGTCGTTGACTTGATCTTAATCTCTGCCATATCCCTGATTGTCTAATGACATACGCATCATGGGAACTTCCTGTAAACTTTGCGTTCAGGGAAAGGATCTGGAGGGATGGCCCACAAACAACCATTACATTCAGAGAATGAAACAGTTTCCTGTTTCTATAAATTTCTTCATTATGTCTTGGTGGCTGAATAGCAACATGTGTGCCATCCACAACCCCAATAACATGTGGGAAGCGACTACCACCTTCCGCAAATTGCCGCTTCACCACATCTAGGGCACCAACATCCAAAGGCATAGCAATAAATTGCTTAACACGCTTGATGAAAGCCTGGCAGACACGTCGCAGGACCTTACTGAACTGGCCCTGCGACATGCCAACCAGGTCTCCAACAACATGCTGGAATGATCCTGTGGCCAAAAAATGTAACACTGCAAGGAATTGTGTCAATGGTGGTATTGCTGTAGGATACCGAATTTCAGACTCCAGATCACTCTCTATTATGGAGAGAGTGTCTAGGATTAGATGTGGTGGCAGCCGGTATCTACGCACCACCACATCATCTGGCATCCCAAAAAGTATGACACGGGTTCTGAAAATTGGTGGCCTAGCACGCCTCCGTTGCCTTGGTTGATGAGGAGCCGGCTGTGGTTGTGGGGCTGGCGGTTGGGGTGGGAGTGCTGGCGTGGGTTGGGGAGGTAGGGCTTCTGCCGCAATATGTATTGACATCACACACTTTTTGGAGAGAATGTTAAGAAATGTCAATTAAAAAAAAAACAAAGTTTTCCAAAATTTTACACAATAACTGTTTTTACAATTGTGGTGTCAACTTACTGCAGGAGCGTACATTTTTTCTGTGTTGAATTCATGTCAAAAATGCAAAAATAAAAAGCAAATAAAACTAAATTTAATATTTGGATATAAAAAACATATATTAATGCAAAAAATCTTTAGAAAAAAAATAAAAAAAAATAATAAGAAATTTAGTACCTAGTCCAGGAAAGACAAACACTACTTTGCAGATCAATCCTGGAAACCCCAAACACTTTGTTTAGCAAACTTTACACAAAAAATAAAAAAAATAAAAAAACACAAACAAGCACCAACACAGGCCAACGACACTTACCTGCTCCTAAAGAAATAAAGTCTTGTTTTTGTGGACCACACCCAAAAATAAAGACAAAATTGGTTTTTCTCACCAAAAAAAAAAAACCTACAAGAGAACACAAATGACAGTCAAAAACAGCATACAGACACTTCCAACAAACAAACTCCAACACAGGCCAACGACACTTACCTGCTCCTAAAGAAATAAAGTCTTGTTTTTGTGGACCACACCCAAAAATAAAGACAAAATTGGTTTTTCTCACCAAAAAAAAAAAACCTACAAGAGAACACAAATGACAGTCAAAAACAGCATACAGACACTTCCAACAAACAAACTCCAACACAGGCCAACGACACTTACCTGCTCCTAAAGAAATAAAGTCTTGTTTTTGTGGACCACACCCAAAAATAAAGACAAAATTGGTTTTTCTCACCAAAAAAAAAAAACCTACAAGAGAACACAAATGACAGTCAAAAACAGCATACAGACACTTCCAACAAACAAACTCCAACACAGGCCAACGACACTTACCTGCTCCTAAAGAAATAAAGTCTTGTTTTTGTGGACCACACCCAAAAATGAAGTCAAAATTGGTTTTGCTCACCAAAAAGTAGATTCCTACAAGAGAACACTAATGACAGTCAAAACAAAGAAGCACGGGAATATTTTCACAAATGGACTTGCAAAATATATATGTGTTATAAAAATTAAAACATTAAAATGTATTACAAAAACTTGCAAACACAAAAAAATAAAAAAAAAAACAGAATACTCACAAACGAAAATACACACAAAAAATGACTGTCTATATTCAAAACGCAAAGAAAAGGACAAAGGTATGCTTGACAATTACTCACTCTGCCAATTCCACTATCACCTTCCCGCACAAGCCAACAACTCAAACGCCAAACTACCAACACTTACAGCATGCACAGTAGGCCCTTAAATAAGCAGTGCAATCATTCAACAGAATAAGTGTACACCTGTGTGAATTAACGAGTCGCACGTAGGTATATAAGCGCACACACCTCGGCGTACACACGTCATCACAAACATGGCTTCTCGTGAGCAAATCGCAGCAGAGATAGACCGCATTGCAGAGCAGCAGATGGCATTGCAGAAACAACGGATAGAGTGTCAAAGGCGCTTGTTAGAATACGCCTCTGCGGAGGTTAATGCAGGACCTAGTACTCTGCAAATTTCTGCTTCTGAACCTCAAGAATTGAGTGTGGATACCCTGCCACACACACATAGTGAGCAAACTGAGGGAGAATTGACTTTAGCCACACAAACACAGCAGACAGAAGCTGCTAGTGAGGAGGAAGATGGAGATGACCAACCTGAAGAAACCTCACAGGCTACCTCCAGACGGAAAAAAAGACAGCCTGCATTCACTAAGAGGGAGTTGCGTGTCTTGGTCACGCAGGCCATGTCCAAAATACATAGGGGCCCCAAAAACATGGGGGCTGCTTCCAAAGAACGCATCTGGAGAGACATCACAAAATCTGTGAATGAAGTTGGCTCTGTCGTCAGAACATCACAGGAAGTGAGACGACGGTAAGTGCATCTTGACAATCCTTTTTCTGTGCTAAGTTGCCTAAAAAATGTAGTTACATGTCATGTTATGTCTAGCAAACACAAGCAGAACATGTGTGCTAGATATTTACTTTGAACAATAAGAAGACTCAACTTTTTCCCTCTTTCACAATATTTATGTAGGTGGGCCGACTTCAAATCCCGCCTGAAGGCAAAGAGGGCTGCGGAGTGGAATGCCTCAAGGGCAACAGGGGGGGGACCACCTGTCGCTGTGGAGTATACTGACTTGGAGGAGATGGCGATGGCCTGTGTGAGTTATGAGGAGGGCCAAGGGGTGTCTCATATGGACACGGACCTGCCTGAGATTGTGACGGGACATGACTTGGAAGGTAAGTTTACACATGTATTTGTCTGAAATTTGAACTGTATTAATAATCTTAAACTAATTTTGACTCCAACTTTTCCCCCACACATTCTTCTATTTGCTTGCCACAAAACACAGCACAGGGGGGTGAACAGTTTGAGTCACAGGCCGGTTATGTGGTTGAGGCTGAGGTGGAGGGACCTAGTGGGTCTGCCAGTGTGGGCCAACAAAACCCACCTATGCAGGTTCCTACTGGCCCCCCCACCCAACCCTCTGCTATCCCGGAGATCCTGCTTGAAATTGCTAGGTATGGTGAGAGCCTAAACACATTTCAAGACGGGGTCATCCGGGAGGTAAGCCAGATAACTGTCCGGCTCACTGAGATCCGAACCTGTGTTGAGCAAGGTGTTGCTCAACTCTGCCAAAGTCTGGCAGAGATCAGGCAGGCCCAAGAACAACTGGCCTCCTCAAACCAAAGCCTTGCAACTAACATCTTGCAAGGGCTCCAGGCCATCGCTGTCTCCCTTGCCCACAGTGGCAGAGAGCCAACCACATCGGCTCCCTCCCCTGCCCCTGCCCAGGAAGAACAGGACACTGGGCAGGCCCAACGAAGGTCACTCCGCAGACCAAGCAAAGAAGATCAGCCTCAGGCGGGGCCAAAAAGAAGAAAGTGATGTCTCTCCAGATGGGCAGCACCCATGTTTTTGTAGTTGCCTCTATGTTATTTTGGACTTGGCTTGTGTGGCCAGAATGGATCACTCCCTCTTAGTGAAATGTCTTTTTTTCTGTTTGGAGGAATTGTAGCCTGTGAGTTTCTTTTAAAAAACAACAGAGCCATCTTCCTCTCACTAGTGTGCTGTGTATTGTTGTGTTTGTGTGGTGGATACTAATTATTTCTCAGTTTGTGTCACATTTTTGTGTGGCAGGGTGTGAAATATGTTGAATTTATGAATTTATAAGATACTTTTGTCAGAAGCAGAAATTTGCAGAGTACTGAGTTCTGCAATATAATTTTTGTCAGTGCCATCTGCTTGGTGCTTGGTCTATCTCTGCCTGTGAGACTCATGTGGAGCCATGTTTAAATGTTGGATCATATTATTTCTGAAATAAAAAATATAATTTCAAAATGTGTGCAATTTCTTGAAGGTAATGCATTAGCAAAATCTTACTTACAAAAATATTATGTCAACATATAGACACTTGGTGACCAATCTGCTAATTCTCCTTCAAATTTTTTTTTAATAAAAAAAAAAGGTATGTTTTGCACCACACTTTAATGTCCATATTAATAAAACAGACACGACAACTTGATAAAATATCTTTGGACAACATGACATCATTGAAAACATTGACAGATGTTAAAAACCTATATTATTGTGACTTTGAAAAATAAATCATAGTGTATGCGGCATTATGTGGGTGTTGGTTAATTGATCAGAATGTTGCAGAATTATCTAACTTTAAATAAAAATGTAACTTGTTTGTATTTAGTAGTCTAACACACATTCAAACATTTCTGCACAATGCTTACACACCAAGTTAAACACAAATAACAACCTTATTTAACAGTGTGTGAGATTAATATGTGAGTAGAATAAACATGTAATGTGTGTTCAGTCAATTGCTGGTTGGTAACTTTCATGGGCTCAGTAATTAACAAGTAATTGAACATCAGATGAATGTGCTCTCCAATTAACTGCTAATTACTGCATACACACTTGTACCAGTACTTCGCAAATGTAGAGTAACTGCAGACCTACTCTGCTGCTGCGTGAATGTTGCTACGGTTTCCTATGTTAGTTTTAACAGCGACAAAGTTTATGTGCGAAAAACACGCCCATTGCAAGTTGCATACTCCCACACAGTACGCCCACTTTCACGCCCATGTCGGAGCATTGCGAAGTCTCGCCTCCGCCACGCCCACGCCACTCCTTGTTTTCGTTTGGCAGTTACGGCTTTTTTTGTCCAAAGTAATTTTGCACAGTTGTCGTACGTATGTCTTCGCGCATGCGTAATCACGCATTTGCGCATGCGCAGATACTTACATTTCGGACATTTGCGATGCGATGACTCTTAGCGATCAACTCGGAATGAGGGCCAATGTAGAAAACACTGTAAACATGGTCTACTTTACGCACAAATGGGAATGTTATGCCTAGATTTGCAAACAAGTTTTTATTGGCATAAAAAAAAAAAAAAAAACACTGGTAGGTTTGTAGATACAACACCATAAACCACAGTGTCCCTGCAGTATATTATCACTGTGTAAAAAATAAATAAAAAGTGCTTTAATGTAGACACTATACAAAACAGAACATAGAAAAAAATGAAGGAAGGCACAAACAGTTGTGCATAAACAATGACCACACTGTGGTTATTTAACAACAAATAACAACCAAAAAAAGCAATTCACTGTGTTTCACGGCAAATTGCGCAATACAGTAAACTCTGGGCTTGGCGCACTAGATGGTGCAGTATTTGGGGCATAGTATGGACCAGGATTAAATGATGAAAAACCCTGCTCAGGGGGGTATTGTGAGTTGTGGTGTTGGTTTGGTGCTCTTGAGGTATTGGTCATACGCTCATAGAACGCCATGTTCATTTGGTGCAATTCCCTGTGGCGGTCATACTGCTCTCTACTCATGCGTTCCTGCATTGTCATGACTTGGGAAAGGAATGCATCATGCATTTGGCGTTCTGCCTCTAGAAACCTGTCGAGCCTTGCATCCTCCTGTGCGGACATTGTAGCGTCCATCTCTCGGAGTTGGTCGACAAGGACATTTGACATGGCTTTAGCCACTTGCTCCGCTCTGTTCAATTTCTTCCTTCTAGGCGGTACGGTGTAAACTGTGAAGAGAAGAAATACAAAATGAGCGTATATAAAAATAGCAGCGTTAGCAAACATGTGTTTGTGGCATTAATCCACCTATACACTAGCTACTCTGCAACATTGAACTTTTTTTAAAAATGCAAAGCCCCCCTGCGTGGGGGCAGAAAATGCAAAGTGTGCCACCGTGCCAGCAGCGTGTTGAGCGCAGTGATCCTGCAAGGGGCTCATTAGCGCTCGCCACGCTGCCGCCACACTGGCCACTCATACTACACACATAACCGGATGATTAACAATTGTAAATTTGTGCTATGAGTGTTAATTTCTAAACATGTACTTACTGTTTTTCTGTAAAGTTGGGGTGACGGCACTTTGTACAGTCCCACTGTCACTGGTCTGAGCATCCACGACGTCTTCAATGGTTGCAGTTATGCTGTCGTCGTTTCTGGATGTGTTTATGGACGGCTGGGATGATGTGTCGCTGTCCTCAGGTGTGTCGTCAATTAACAACGGTGATGATGGACAGACGTCACTGCTTGTCTGTGTCTCTTCTGGAGTGCCTTCTGTAGCAGTGTACTGTGAACTGGAAGACAGACTCACCGGACTGCATATAGCTGTGTTTCCAAAGATATTGGCGCACATGTCATAGTACTGCCAGTCGATACGGCCAACACCGCTCTTTTTCCTGTTGTTGTCTTGCACCTTAAGGAAATGCTTTTTAAGAGTTTTCATTTTGTTTAACACTTGCTGCTGTGTGCGGATGATTCCCCTGGCTTGCAGCATCTTGGAGATGTTTTTATAAATGACTGCATCTTTGACTGTGCCTGTGATCTGCCTCATAATTTCCTCCTCTCCCCTAATGCTCAGCAACTCTCTCACCTCCTGGTCTGTCCAGGTCGCCATGCTGCCTTCCTCACACGCATCAAGGACGCTCCCCAGGGCTCTGAATGATGACATCATCTTTTCTGAGCCCATGAAAGCTCCAATCGGAGGCCTTTTAACAGTCCCGGGTAGTGAATCCCGGGACGGGCCCTTTCACACTACCCAGCTTCCCGGGACGGTCCCGGGTTCAACCCTGCTTTTGACCTGGGATGAAATCCCGGGATGCTCGTCCCGGGAAATTGTCCCTGTACCCATTTACACTGAGAAGAATCCCGGGATGATGCGCGTTCACGTGCAATATCCCGGGATTTTTATGCGAGTGTAAAAGGGGTATTAGTGGCAGTGTGAGTGCTGTGTGCATGTGAGTGGGTTGGTTGTGCAGTAGTGTTCTGAATATGTGTAAGGAGCATTATGTGTGTCATGTAAAAATGCATTAATAATGTGCAACATATGTGTAAGGGGTACTGTGCGGCATATGTGTAACACAGGGTACTACTGTATGTGTGTCATTATGTGTATAGGGGACTAATAATGTGCAGCAAATGTGTAGGGGGCACTATGTGTGTCATTATGTGTATAAGGGCATTATGAATGTGCAGCATATGTGTAGGGGACATTATGTGTAAAAGGGCATTAATAAAGGTTGTCATAATGTGTAAGGCGCATTATGTTTATAAGGACATTAATAATGTGTCTCATATGTGTAAGGGGCATTACTGTGTGGCATTATGTGTATAAGGTGCTCTACTATGTGGCATTGCGTATAGAAAGGTCACTACTGTGTCGTCTAATGTGAATAAGGAGCAATAGGGTGTGGTATAATGTGGATAAGGAGCAATTCAGTGTGATGTAATGTGAATAAGGGGCTCTAATGTGAGGAGTAATGTTTATAAGGTAAAGTGATACTACTGTGGGATGTAATATAAATTATGGACACTATCGCATGATCAAATGTGAATAAAGTTGCAGTACTGTGTGGCATAATTGGAATTGGGGTTACTATTGTGTGGCCATGCCCCTTGCCAGCAAAAACACACCCCTTTTTGGGCTGTGCGCCAAATGTGCGAACTGTTCCTATTTAAAATATAGGGGTACAAACACCAAATAAGGACTGCTATGGATGAGGGGTGATGGTGCTGGGAAAGAGGTGCAAGGTCAGAGGCGGAACCAGCAGTGGGGCTAGGGGGCACCAGCCAAAATCTTGCCTAGGGCATCGTATTGGTTAGGGCCGGCTCTGGCAGAATGCGCCAGCTGAATAGTGCTACAAATCCAGCGCGCAATAGACTGCTTAGAAGCAGGAGCACCCAGCTTGGTGGGTGCATACAGGATAAACAGCGAGTCAGTCTTTCTGACTCCAGCCGTCCTGGAAATAAAAAATTTTAGGGCCCTGACTACGTCCAGCAACTTGGAATCCTCCAAGTCCCTAGTAGCCGCAGGCACCACAATAGGTTGGTTCAAGTGAAAAGCTGAGACCACCTTTGGGAGAAACTGAGGACGAGTCCTCAATTCTGCCCTATCCATATGGAAAATCAGATAAGGGCTTTTACAAGACAAAGCCGCCAATTCTGAAACCCGCCTGGCCGACGCCAGGGCCAACAGCATGACCACTTTCCACGTGAGATATTTTAAATCCACAGTCTTAAGTGTTTCGAACCAATGTGATTTCAGGAATGCCAAAACCACATTGAGATCCCAAGGTGCCACTGGGGGCACAAAAGGAGGCTGAATATGCAGTACTCCTTTGACAAAAGTCTGAACTTCGGGCAGTGAAGCCAGTTCTTTTTGGAAGAAAATCGACAGAGCCGAAATCTGGACCTTTATGGACCCCAATTTGAGGCCCAACGTCACCCCTGCTTGCAGGAAGTGCAGGAATCGACCCAGTCGAAATTCCTCCGTCGGGGCCTTCATGGCCTCACACCAAGCAACATATTTTCGCCAAATGCGGTGATAATGTCTTGCGGTGACATCCTTCCTGGCTTTGATCAGGGTAGGGATGACTTCCTCCGGAATACACTTTTCCTTCAGGATCCGGTGTTCAACCGCCATGCCGTCAAACGCAGCCGTGGTAAGTCTTGGAACAGACAGGGACCCTGCTGCAGCAGGTCTTGTCTGAGCGGCAGAGGCCAAGGGTCCTCTGTAAGCATCTCTTGAAGTTCCGGGTACCAAGCTCTTCTTGGCCAATCCGGAACCACGAGTATGGTTTTCACTCCTCGCCTTCTTATTATTCTCAGTACCCTGGGTATGAGAGGTAGAGGAGGAAACACATAAACCGACTGGTACACCCATGGTGTCACTAGAGCGTCCACCGCTATCGCCTGAGGGTCTCTTGACCGGGCGCAATATCTTTTCAACTTCTTGTTGAGGCGGGACGCCATCATGTCTACCTGTGGTTTTTCCCACCGGTTGACCAGCATTTGGAAGACTTCTGGATGAAGTCCCCATTCTCCCGGGTGGAGGTCGTGCCTGCTGAGGAAGTCTGCTTCCCAGTTGTCCACTCCCGGAATGAACACTGCCGTCAGTGCTAACACATGATTCTCTGCCCATCTGAGAATCCTTGTGGCTTCTGCCATCGCCATCCTGCTTCTCGTGCCGCCCTGTCTGTTTACATGGGCGACCGCCGTGATGTTGTCTGACTGGATCAGTACCGGCTGGTTTTGAAGCAGGTGTCTTGCCTGGCTTAGGGCATTGTAAATGGCCCTTAGCTCCAGGATATTTATGTGAAGAGAAATCTCCTGATTTGACCACAGTCCTTGGAAATTTCTTCCCTTTGTGACTGCCCCCCAGCCCCGAAGGCTGGCATCCGTGGTCACCAGGACCCAGTCCTGTATTCCGAATCTGCGGCCCTCTAGTAGATGAGCCCTCTGCAGCCACCACAGCAGCGACACCCTGGTTCTGGCCGATAGGGTTATCCGCTGTTGCATCTGGAGATGGGACCCGGACCATTTGTCCAACAGGTCCCACTGGAACGTCCTTGCGTGGAACCTTCCGAATGGAATTGCTTCGTACGAAGCTACCATTTTTCCCAGGACTCGTGTGCATTGATGTACCGACACTTTTCCTGGTTTTAGGATGTCTCTGACCAGAGATGACAATTCCTCGGCTTTTTCCAGTGGAAGAAACACTCTTTTCTGGTCTGTGTCCAGAATCATTCCCAGGAACAGAAGACGTGTCGTCGGGACCAGCTGTGACTTTGGAATGTTTAGAATCCAGCCGTGCTGTTGTAGCACTTCCTGAGAAAGTGCCACCCCCACCATCAACTGTTCTTTGGACCTCGCCTTTATCAGGAGATCGTCCAAGTATGGGATAATTAAAACTCCCTTCTTGCGAAGGAGTATCATCATTTCGGCCATTACCTTGGTAAAGACCCTCGGTGCCGTGGATAACCCAAACGGCAGCGTCTGGAACTGATAGTGACAGTCCTGTACCACAAATCTGAGGTACTCCTGGTGCGGAGGGTAAATGGGGACATGCAGGTACGCATCCTTGATGTCCAGGGATACCATGTAATCCCCCTCCTCCAGGCTCGCAATAACCGCCCTGAGCGATTCCATCTTGAACTTGAACCTTTTGATATAAGTGTTCAAGGCTTTTAAATTTAAGATGGGTCTCACCGAACCGTCCGGTTTCGGTACCACAAACATTGTGGAGTAGTAACCCTTTCCTTGCTGAAGGAGGGGTACTTTGACAATCACTTTCTGTGAATACAGTTTTTGAATAGCCACCAACACTGCCTCCCTGGCAGAGGGAGTTGCCGGCAAGGCAGATTTTAGGAAACGGCGGGGGGGGAGACGTCTCGAATTCCAGCCTGTACCCCTGAGATACTACTTGAAGGACCCAGGGATCCACTTGTGAGAGAGCCCACTGTGTGCTGAAAAACCTGAGACGTGCCCCCACCGTTCCCGATTCCGCCTGAGCAGCCCCAGCGTCATGCTGTGGACTTACCGGACGCAGGGGAGGACTTCTGCTCCTGGGAACTAGCTGTGTGCTGCAGCTTTTTCCCCCTTCCTCTGCCCCTCGGCAGAAAGGATGCGCCTCTAGCCCGCTTATTTTTCTGGGGCCGAAAGGACTGTACTTGATAATACGGTGCCTTCTTTTGCTGTGGGGTAGCCTGTGGCAAAAAAGTCGATTTCCCAGCAGTAGCTGTGGAAACGAGGTCTGAAAGACCTTCCCCAAAAAGTTCCACCCCTTTATAGGGTAAAACTTCCATGTGCCGCTTGGAGTCGGCATCACCTGACCATTGCCTAGTCCATAACCCCCGTCTGGCGGCAATGGACATAGCGCTTATTTTTGATGCCAGCCGGCAAATATCCCTCTGTGCGTCACGCATGTATAAGACCGCGTCTTTTATATGGTCAATCGTTAGCAAAATATTGTCCCTATCCATGGTATCAATGTTTTCCGAAAGGGAGTCTGACCACGCAGCAGCAGCACTGCACATCCAAGCTGATGCAATAGCGGGTCTCAATATAATGCCAGTGTGTGTGTATATAGCTTTTAGGGTACTTTCCTGCTTTCTATCAGCAGGTTCTTTTAGGGCGGCCGTATCCGGAGACGGTAGTGCCACCTTCTTTGATAAGCGTGTCAGCGCTTTATCTACCCTAGGGGGTATTTCCCAGCGTGACCTATCCTCTGGTGGGAAAGGGTACGCAGCCATTAACCGTTTAGAAATGATCAATTTCTTATCTGGGGAAGTCCACGCTTTCTCACACACCTCATTTAGTTCGTCAGATGCAGGAAAAACTACTGGTAGTTTTTTCTCACCAAACATAATACCCTTTTTTGTGGTACCTGGGGTATCATCAGAAATGTGTAATACATTTTTCATAGCCTCAATCATATAACGGGTGGATCTATTGGAGGGTACACTCGTCTCATCATCGTCGACACTGGAGTCGGTATCCGTGTCGACATCTGTATCTGTCATCTGAGGTAGCGGGCGTTTTACAGCCCCTGATGACATTTGAGACGCTTGGACAGGCACAAGCTGAGTAGCCGGCTGTCCTATGTCGTCAAACCTTTTATGTAAGGAGCTGACACTGTCACGTAATTCCTTCCATAAGTCCATCCACACTGGTGTCGACCCCGCAGGGGGTGACATCACATTCACAGGCATTTGCTCCGCCTCCACATCATTATCCTCATCATACATGTCGACACAGCAGTACCGACACACAGCAGACACACAGGGAATGCTCTTACAGAGGACAGGACCCCACAAAGCCCTTTGGGGAGACAGAGGGAGAGTATGCCAGCACACACCAGGGCGCTATATAACACAGGGATATCACTATACAGAGTGTTTTCCCATATAGCTGCCTATATATATATATATATATATATATATATATATATATACTGCGCCTAAATTGTGCCCCCCCCCTCTTTTTTACCCTTTCTGTAGTGCAGGACTGCAGGGGAGAGCCAGGGAGCTTCCTTCCAGCGGAACTGTGAGGGAATAATGGCGCCAGTGTGCTGAGGGAGTTGGCTCCGCCCCTTTTTCGGCGGGCTTTCTCCCGCTATTTTATCGTTTCTGGCAGGGGTTAATATACACCTATATAGCCTCTGGGGCTATATATGGTGTTAGTTTTGCCAGCCAAGGTGTTATTATTGCTGCTCAGGGCGCCCCCCCCCCCAGCGCCCTGCACCCATCAGCGACCGCAGTGTGTGGTGTGCATGAGGAGCAATGGCGCACAGCTGCAGTGCTGTGCGCTACCTTGGAGAAGACAGAAGTCTTCAGCCGCCGATTTTCCGGACCACCTTCTTGTTTCTGGCTCTGTAAGGGGGACGGCGGCGCGGCTCCGGGAACGGACGACTGTTAGGCGCCGGGGTCCGCTCGTCGGTGCGGCCCGGCGCCTAGCAACCAGGGACGCCGTGCGCGTACAGCCGCCGGCTCCCTGGCAACGCTAGACGCCGGGCGCACGGAGCCGCTCAGACCCTAGCAACGGGGACGCCACGTTCGGGCCGCGTTCCCCGTTGCTGGGTCTTTTCTAATTGTATAATGGTGTGCTGGCCGTGCAGCATGCAAGCTGCACGGCATTACTTGTGATTACCCAGTCTGGCTCCTGATTGGGGAGCTCACAGTTATAAGCACCCTTTGGACTTCTCACAGACGCCGGTGATAGCTTCCTGTTTGCCTGTGTTGGTTACAGAGAGTTTCCAGTCCTGCTCAATCCGGTTGTTCCTGTCCTCAGTGATCCTGTACTCGGAAATTGTCATCTGTTCCTGGAGTCTGACCGAGCACCTTTAACATCCTGTGGTGTTCGTGAGTCGCGGCGTAGCCGTGTGTTGCGGCTTGACCGCTTACTGTTTATTATTTTGTATCTTTGTGTTCTGGAGCTTTTGCGGAGGATTTCGCTCCCCCTGATCCACTCTGGTATCCAGCGGTGCTGGATAGGAGTTACGGATCAGTGGATCTTTGGTTGTCCTTTTCCCTGGCGGCTAGTCCGCACATACTTTTTGGTTTAGTTAGTTAGCTTGTAACCCCTGGCCTGGTTGCTTAGTCAGAGGGCCCCTTGTTATCACCCTGTCTCGGATTTCCCTTTGTCTCCCATTAAGACCTGAGGGGGCATCGGGGTTGGGCAGACATAATCCGCCCTTCGAACGCGGCTGCCATGGGCTCAAGCAACCATAGTCTCGCAGGGGATTTCTGATAACACGGGCGAGACAACGGAGTTAGGGCGCCAGGGGTTACTAGGCTCTCCTGCTCCCACAACCAGTATATCTTTCCAGTACTCAGACCTCTGCCATAAGATCTCCTCTGGTCTGGAGTACGGGAATCATAACAACGACGAGGTCGGGTCCTGTGTTCGATCCCTCTGGAGCTAATGGTGTCCAGTAGCCTAAGAAGCCCAAGCTACCACCACTTAGGTAGGTTCGCTTCTTCTCCCCTTAGTCCCTCGTTGCAGTGAGCCTGTTGCCAGCAGGTCTCACTGAAAATAAAAAACCTAAACTATACTTTCTGCTAGGAGCTCAGGAGAGCCCCTAGTGTGCATCCAGCTCAACCGGGCACAGAAATCTAACTGAGGCTTGGAGGAGGGTCATAGGGGGAGGAGCCAGTGCACACCAGATAGTCCTAAATCTTTCTATAGAGTGCCCAGTCTCCTGCGGAGCCCGTCTATTCCCCATGGTCCTTACGGAGTCCCCAGCATCCTCTAGGACGTCAGAGAAAATAAGAATTTACTCACCGGTAATTCTATTTCTCGTAGTCCGTAGTGGATGCTGGGAACTCCGTAAGGACCATGGGGAATAGCGGGCTCCGAAGGAGGCTGGGTACTCTAGAAAGATTTATGACTACCTGGTGTGCACTGGCTCCTCCCACTATGACCCTCCTCCAAGCCTCAGTTAGGACACTGTGCCCGGACGAGCTGACATAATAAGGAAGGATTTAGAATCCCGGGTAAGACTCTTACCAGCCACACCAATCACACCATACAACTCGTGATACTATATCCAGTTTGACAGTATGAAAAACAACTGAGCCTCTCAACAGATGGCTCAACAATAACCCTTTAGTTAACAATAACTATATAAAAGTATTGCAGACAATCCGCACTTGAGATGGGCGCCCAGCATCCACTACGGACTACGAGAAATAGAATTACCGGTGAGTAAATTCTTATTTTCTCTGACGTCCTAGTGGATGCTGGGAACTCCATAAGGACCATGGGGATTATACCAAAGCTCCCAAACGGGCGGGAGAGTGCGGATGACTCTGTAGCACCGAATGAGAGAACTCCAGGTCCTCCTCAGCCAGGGTATCAAATTTGTAGAATTTTGCAAACGTGTTTGCCCCTGACCAAGTAGCTGCTCGGCAAAGTTGTAAAGCCGAGACCCCTCGGGCAGCCGCCCAAGATGAGCCCACCTTCCTTGTGGAATGGGCATTTACAGATTTTGGCTGTGGTATGCCTGCCACAGAATGTGCAAGCTGAATTGTACTACAAATCCAGCGAGCAATAGACTGCTTAGAAGCAGGAGCACCCAGCTTGTTGGGTGCATACAGGATAAACAGCGAGTCAGATTTTCTGACTCCAGCCGTCCTGGAAACATATATTTTCAGGGCCCTGACAACGTCTAGCAACTTGGAGTCCTCCAATTCACTAGTAGCCGCCGGCACCACAATAGGCTGGTTCAGGTGAAACGCTGACACCACCTTAGGGAGAAATTGGGGACGAGTCCTCAACTCTGCCCTATCCATATGGAAAATCAGATAAGGGCTTTTAGATGATAAAGCCGCCAATTCTGACACTCGCCTGGCTGAAGCCAAGGCTAATAACATGACCACTTTCCACGTGAGATATTTCAGATCCACGGTTTTTAGTGGCTCAAACCAATGTGATTTTAAGAAACTCAACATCACGTTGAGATCCCAAGGTGCCACAGGAGGCACAAACGGGGGCTGAATATGCAGCACTCCTTTCACAAATGTCTGAACTTCAGGTACTGAAGCTAGTTCTTTTTGAAAGAAAATCGACAGAGCCGAGATCTGTACTTTAATGGAGCCTAGTTTTAGGCCCATATCCACTCCTGCTTGCAGGAAATGCAGAAATCGACCTAGTTGAAATTCCTCTGTTGGGGCCTTATTGGCCTCGCACCATGCAACATATTTCCGCCATATGCGGTGATAATGCGTTGCCGTAACATCTTTCCTGGCCTTAATAAGCGTAGGAATGACTTCTTCCGGAATACCCTTTTCCTTTAGGATCCGGTGTTCAACCGCCATGCCGTCAAACGCAGCCGCGGTAAGTCTTGGAACAGACAGGGCCCCTGCTGTATCAGGTCCTGTCTGAGCGGTAGAGGCCACGGGTCCTCTGAGAGCATCTCTTGAAGTTCCGGGTACCACGCTCGTCTTGGCCAATCCGGAACCACGAGAATTGTGTTTACTCCTCGCTTTCTTATTATTCTCAATACCTTTGGAATGAGAGGCAGAGGAGGGAACACATAAACCGACTGGTACACCCACGGTGTCACTAGAGCGTCCACAGCTATCGCCTGAGGGTCCCTTGACCTGGCGCAATATCTTTTTAACTTTTTGTTGAGACGGGACGCCATCATGTCCACCTGTGGTTTTTCCCAACGGTTTACCAGCATCTGGAAGACTTCTGGGTGAAGTCCCCACTCTCCCGGGTGGAGGTCGTGTCTGCTGAGGAAGTCTGCTTCCCAGTTGTCCACTCCCGGAATGAACACTGCTGACAGTGCTAGTACATGATTCTCCGCCCATCTGAGAATTCTTGTGGCTTCTGCCATCGCCATCCTGCTTCTTGTGCCGCCCTGTCGATTTACATGGGCGACTGCCGTGATGTTGTCTGACTGGATCAGCACCGGCTGGTGTAGGAGCAGGGATCTTGCTTGACTTAGGGCATTGTAGATGGCCCTTAGTTCCAGAATATTTATGTGAAGGGAAGTCTCCTGACTCGACCATAGTCCTTGGAAGTTTCTTCCCTGTATGACTGCCCCCCAGCCTCGAAGGCTGGCATCCGTGGTCACCAGGACCCAGTCCTGTATGCCGAACCTACGGCCCTCTATAAGATGGGCACTCTGCAGCCACTACAGTAGAGACACCCTGGTTCTTGGAGACAGGGTTATTAAGCGATGCATCTGAAGATGCGATCCGGACCACTGGTCCAACAGGTCCCACTGAAAGATTCTGGCATGGAACCTGCCGAAGGGAATTGCTTCGTAAGAAGCCACCATCTTTCCCAGGACCCGTGTGCAGCGATGCACTGATACCTGTTTTGGTTTCAGGAGGTCTCTGACTAGAGATGACAACTCCCTGGCTTTCTCCTCCGGGAGAAACACTTTCTTCTGGACTGTATCCAGAATCATACCCAGGAACAGTAGCCGTGTCGTCGGAACCAGCTGTGACTTTGGGATATTCAGAATCCAGCCGTGCTGGTGCAGCACCTCCTGAGATAGTGCTACTCCCACCAACAACTGTTCCTTGGACCTCGCTTTTATTAGGAGATCGTCCAAGTACGGGATAATTAAAACTCCCTTTTTTCGAAGGAGTATCATCATTTCCGCCATAACCTTGGTAAATACCCTCGGTGCCGTGGACAGGCCAAACGGCAGCGTCTGGAATTGGTAATGGCAATCCTGTACCACAAATCTGAGGTACTCCTGGTGAGGATGGTAAATGGGGACATGCAAGTAAGCATCCTTGATGTCCAGGGATACCATGTAATCCCCCTCGTCCAGGCTTGCAATAACCGCTCTGAGCGATTCCATCTTGAACTTGAATTTTTTTATGTACGTGTTCAAGGATTTTAAATTTAAAATGGGTCTCACCGAACCGTCCGGTTTCGGTACCACAAATAGTGTGGAATAATAACCCCGGCCTTGTTGAAGTAGGGGTACCTTGATTATCACCTGCTGGGAATACAGCTTGTGAATTGCCGCTAGCACCGCCTCCCTGTCTGAGGGAGCAATCGGCAAGGCAGATTTTAGGAACCGGTGGGGTGGGGACGCCTCGAATTCCAGTTTGTACCCCTGAGATACTATTTGCAGGATCCAGGGATCCACCTGTGAGCGAGCCCACTGATCGCTGAAATTCTTGAGGCGACCCCCCACCGTACCTGGCTCCGCCTGTGGAGCCCCACCGTCATGCGGCGGACTTGGAAGAAGAAGCGGGGGAGGACTTTTGCTCCTGGGAACCTGCTGTTTGTTGCAGCCGTTTTCCCCTACCTCTGCCTCTGGACAGAAAGGACCCGCCTTTTCCACGCCTGTTTTTCTGGGTCCGAAAGGACTGAACCTGATAAAACGGCGCCTTCTTAGGCTGTATGGGGACATGGGGTAAAAATGCTGACTTCCCAGACGTTGCTGTGGAAACTAGGTCCGAGAGACCATCCCCAAATAATTCCTCACCCTTATATGGCAACACTTCCATGTGCTTTTTAGAATCTGCATCTCCTGTCCACTGGCGAGTCCATAAGCCTCTCCTAGCAGAAATGGACAATGCACTTACTTAAGATGCCAGTCGGCAGATTTCCCTCTGTGCATCTCTCATATATAAGACTGAGTCTTTTATATGGTCTATGGTTAACAGGATCGTGTCTCTGTCTAATGTGTCAATATTTTCTGACAGTTTATCTGACCACGCAGCGGCAGCACTGCACATCCAGGCTGACGCAATAGCTGGCCTAAGTATAATGCCTGAGTGTGTATATACAGACTTCAGGATCGCCTCCTGCTTTCTATCAGCAGGTTCCTTGAGGGCGGCCGTATCCGGAGACGGTAGTGCCACCTTTTTAGACAAACGTGTGAGCGCTTTATCCACCCTGGGGGGTGTTTCCCAACGTGACCTATCCTCTGGCGGGAAAGGGAACGCCATTAGTACCTTCTTAGGAATTACCAATTTTTTTATCAGGGAAAGCCCACGCTTCTTCACACACTTCATTTAATTCATCTGATGGGGGAAAAACTACGGGTAGTTTTTTCTCTCCAAACATAATACCCTTTTTAGTGGTACCTGTAGTTATATCAGAAATGTGTAACACCTCTTTCATTGCCTCAATCATGCAGTGAATGGCCTTAGTGGGCATCAGGTTAGACTCATCGTCGTCGACACTGGTGTCAGTATTAGTGTCGACATCTGGGTCTGCTTGCGGTAGCGGGCGTTTTAGAGCCCCTGACGACCCATGCGACGCCTGGGCAGGCACGAGCTGAGAAGTCGGCTGTCCCACATTTGGCATGTCGTCAATTTTCTTATGTAAGGAGTCTATACGTGCACTCATTACTTTCCATAAGCTCATCCACTCAGGTGTCTGCCCCGCAGGGGGTGACATCCCTTCTAAAGGCATCTGCTCCGCCTCCACATCATTATCCTCATCAAACATGTCGACACAGCCGTACCGACACACCGCACACACACAAGGAATGCGCCGAATGAGGACAGGACCCACAAAGGCCCTTTGGGGGGACAGAGTGAGAGTATGCCAGCACACACCAGAGCGCTATATAATGCAGGGACTAACTGAGTTATGTCCCCTATAGCTGCTTTTTCTATATATTATATACTGCGCCTAAATTTAGTGCCCCCCCTCTCTGTTTTTACCCTGTTCTGTAGTGTAGACTGCAGGGGAGAGCCAGGGAGCTTCCTTCCAGCGGATCTGTGAAGGAGAAATGGCGCCAGTGTGCTGTGAGATAGCTCCGCCCCTTTTCCGCGGACTATTCTCCCGCTTTTTTCCATATTCTGGCAGGGGTATTTTCCACATATATAGCCTCTGGGACTATATATTGTGGAATTTTTGCCAGCCAAGGTGTTATTATTGCTTCTCAGGGCGCCCCCCCCCAGCGCCCTGCACCCTCAGTGACCGGAGTATGAAGTGTGTATGAGGAGCAATGGCGCACAGCTGCAGTGCTGTGCGCTACCTTGGTGAAGACTGATGTCTTCTGCCGCCGTTTTTCTGGACCTCTTCTTGCTTCTGGCTCTGTAAGGGGGACGGCGGCGCGGCTCCGGGACCGAACACCAAGGACTGGGCCTGCGGTCGATCCCTCTGGAGCTAATGGTGTCCAGTAGCCAAAGAAGCCCAATCCGGCTGCAAGCAGGCGAGTTCGCTTCTTCTCCCCTTAGTCCCTCGCTGCAGTGAGCCTGTTGCCAGCAGGTCTCACTGAAAATAAAAAACCTAAATCTATACTTTCTTTCTAAGGGCTCAGGAGAGCCCCTAGTGTGCATCCAACCTCGGCCGGGCACAAAATCTAACTGAGGCTTGGAGGAGGGTCATAGTGGGAGGAGCCAGTGCACACCAGGTAGTCATAAATCTTTCTAGAGTGCCCAGCCTCCTTCGGAGCCCGCTATTCCCCATGGTCCTTACGGAGTTCCCAGCATCCACTAGGACGTCAGAGAAATGTGTAATACATCTTTCATTGCAGTAATCATGCATCGGATGGCTTTTGTAGACTGTACATTTGTCTCATCCTCATCTACACTGGAGTCAGACTCCGTGTCGACATCTGTGTCTACCATCAGAGCTAGCGGGCGTTTATGAGCCCGACGGCTTCTGAGTCGCCTGGGCAGGCGCGGGCTGAGACCCCGGCTGTCCCAAGGCTGCTGCGTCATCAAACCTTTTATGTAAGGAGTTGACACTGTCGGTTAAGACCTTCCACATATCCATCCAATCAGGTGTCGGCCCCGTCGGGGGCGACACCACATGTATCTGCCCCTGCTCCGCCTCCACGTAACCCTCCTCAAACATGTCGACACAGCCGCACCGACACACCGCACACACACAGGGAATGCTCAGACTGAGGACAGGACCCCACAAAATCCTTTGGGGAGACAGAGAGAGAGTATGCCAGCACACACCACAGCGCTATATAACACAGGGATTTACACTACTAATAAGTGATTTTCCCAATAGCTGCTTGTTTGTATCGATTTGCGCCTAAATTTATGTGCCCCCCCTCTCTTTTTAACCCGTCTTGTACCTGGATACTGCAGGGGAGAGCCTGGGGAGCGTGCTTCCAGCGGAGCTGTGAAGGGAAAATGGCGCTGGTGTGCTGAGGAAGAAGGCCCCGCCCCCTCAGCGCCGGGCTTCTGTCCCGTGTTTTCTTTAACTTAATGGCGGGGTTTTTTACACATATACAGTTTACTGACTGTATTATGTGTACATTTAGCCAAAGGTAATATAATTGCTGCACAGGGCGCCCCCCCCCCCCAGCGCCCTGCACCCTACAGTGACCGGAGTGTGTGGTGTGCTGTGGGAGCAATGGCGCACAGCTGCAGTGCTGTGCGCTACCTTAATGAAGACCGGAGTCTTCTGCCGCCGATTTCATCTCCTTCTTCTGGCTCTGCAAAGGGGACGGCGGTGCAGCTCCGGGAACGGACGATCGAGGTCAGGCCCTGTGTTCGAACCCTCTGGAGCTAATGGTGTCCAGTAGCCTAAGAAGCACAAGCTAGCTGCACGCAGGTAGGTTTGCTTCTCTCCCCTCAGTCCCACGTAGCAGTGAGTCTGTTGCCAGCAGATCTCACTGAAAATAAAAAACCTAACAAATACTTTCTTTCTAGCAAGCTCAGGAGAGCCCACTAGGAGCACCCAGCTCTGGCCGGGCACAGATTCTAACTGAGGTCTGGAGGAGGGGCATAGATGGAGGAGCCAGTGCACACCAGATAGTACCTAACCTTTCTTTTAGAGTGCCCAGTCTCCTGCGGAGCCCGTCTATTCCCCATGGTCCTTACGGAGTTCCCAGCATCCACTAGGACGTCAGAGAAATGGGGACATGAAGGTATGCATCCTTTATGTCCAGAGACACCATAAAATCCCCCTCTTCCAGGCTTGCGATGACTGTTCTCAGCGATTCCATCTTGAACTTGAACCTTTTCAGGGATTTTAAATTCAATATGGGTCTGACCGAACCGTCCGGTTTCGGGACTACAAACATGGTCGAATAATAACCCCTTCCCTGTTGAAGGAGGGTAACCTTGACCACCACCTGTTGAAGATACAATTTGTGAATTGCAGTTAACACTATTTCCCTCTCGTGGGGGGAAGCTGGTCGGGCCGATTTGAGGTATCGGTGAGGGGGCATCTCTTCGAATTCCAGCTTGTATCCCTGAGACACAATTTTTATTGCCCAGGGATCCACCTGGGAGTGAACCCACTTCTGGCTGAAATTTCAAAGACGTGCCCCCACCAGGCCTAGCTCCGCCTTTGGAGCCACAGCGTCATGCGGTGGATTTTGTAGAGGCCAGGGAGGACTTCTGTTCCTGGGAACTAGCTGTGTTGTGCAGCTTCTTTCCTCTGCCCCTGCCTCTGGTAAGAAAGGACGCACCTCGGACTTTCTTGCTTTGTGATCGAAAGGACTGCATTTGATAATGTCGTGCTTTCTTAGGCTGTGCGGGAATATAAGGCAAAAGATCAGAATTACCAGCTATAGCTATGGAGACCAGGTCCGAGAGCCCTTCTCCACACCATTCCTCAGCCTTGTAAGGTAAACCTTGCATATGCCTCTTTTAGTCGGCATCACCTGTCCATTGCATGTTCCAAAGAACACGTCTAGCAGAAATCGACATAGCGTTGACTCTAGAACCCAGTAGACTAATGTCTCTTTGGGCATGTTTTTAATATATATATATATATATATATATATATATATATATATATTATATATATATATATATGACAGCATCTTAGGGTCTCAATGTCTGCTGATAAGGTATCTGTCCACGCTGCTACAGCGCTATAAACCCATGCCGACACAATCGCCGGTC
This sequence comes from Pseudophryne corroboree, assembly GCF_028390025.1. Classification (NCBI taxonomy): domain Eukaryota; kingdom Metazoa; phylum Chordata; class Amphibia; order Anura; family Myobatrachidae; genus Pseudophryne; species Pseudophryne corroboree. The sequence goes on from NC_086449.1 coordinate 295,478,703, forward strand.
TGAGTAGTGTACCAGCATGTGTGTAAATGGACTTCAAAGTGCTTTTACTGCATGCTATCTGCAGGATCCCTGAGGATAGCTGTTAAGTCAGTGCTACCTTTTGGGTAAACGTGACAAGCTTTGTCCACCCTAGGGGAATATTCCCATTGTATCCTGGCCCTAGTAGGGAAAGGATACTCCCTGAGAATTCTTTGTGGGAAGCTGCAGCTTCTTGTCTGGAGATTACCGCTCTTTTTCTTCATGAGAGGAGGGAAATTTACCTCAGCTTTCTTCCCCTTAAACATGTGTACCCTTGTGTCAGGGACAGATGAGTCATCAGTGATATGCAAATCATCTTTTATTACAATAATCATATATTGAATACTTTTCTGCCATTTTGGCTGTAACTTTGCACTATCGTAGTCGACACTGGAGTCAGACTCCGTGTCGATATCAGTGTCTATTATTTTGGATAGTGAGCGTTGTGAGACTCTGAAGGTCTCTGCGACATAGGGACAGACATGGGTAGATTCCCTGTCTGTTCTCTAATCTTTTGTGCAATAAATTTACCTTAGCACTTAATTTTACGTATCCAAACAGGTGTCGGCGTTGTCGACGGAGACACCACTCACACACACACATTTGCTCCATCTCCTCCTCAGGGGAGCCTTTTACCTCAGACATGTCGACACACACGTACCGACACCACACACTCAGGGAATACTCATCTGAAGATAATTCCCCCACAAGGCCCTTTGGAGAGACAGAGAGAGAGAGTATGCCAGCACACACTCCAGCGCTATATGACCCAGGAAAAAACACAGCAATTTAATGTTTACCCAGTAGCGCTGTTATTATCTGCGCCGAATCATGTGCCCCCCCTCTTCTTTAAAACCCTCTCTTCTACCGTGGTATAAGCAGAGGAGAGACCGGAGAGCTTCCTCTCAGCGGTGCTGTGGAGAAAAAACATGGCGCTGGTGAGTGCTGAGGGAGAAGCCCCGCCCCCTCGACGGCGGGCTTCTGTCCCGCTAAAAGTGTAAAATTGGCGGGGGCTCCTGCATATATACAGTGTCCAGCTGTATATATGCTCCTTTTGCCAAATAAGAGGTTTATTTTGCTGCCCAGGGCACCCCCCCCCTGCGCCCTGCACCCTTACAGTGACCGGAGTATGTGAGGTGTGTGGGAGCAATGGCGCACAGCTGCAGTGCTGTGCGTTACCTCAGTGAAGACCATGGAGTCTTCTGCCGCCTGTGAAGTCTTCTTTGCTTCTCATACTCACCCGGCTTCTGTGTTCCGGCTCTGCGAGGGGGACGGCGGCGCGGCTCTGGGATCGGACGGCGAGGGTGAGATCCTGCGTACGATCCCTCTGGAGCTAATGGTGTCCAGTAGCCTAAGAAGCAGGACCTAGCTTCAGAGAGTAGGGCTGCTTCTCTCCCCTCAGTCCCACGATGCAGGGAGTCTGTTGCCAGCAGAGCTACCTGAAAATAAAAACCTAACAAAATACTTTCTCTCAGCAAACTCAGGAGAGCTCACTGAAAAGCACCCAGCTCGTCTGGGCACAGTATCACACTGAGGTCTGGAGGAGGGGCATAGAGGGAGGAGCCAGTGCACACCAGAACCTAAATTCTTTCTTAAAGTGCCCATGTCTCCTGCGGAGCCCGTCTATCCCCATGGTCCTTACGGAGTCCCCAGCATCCACTAGGACGTTAGAGAAATATTTATACTCGCGGGGGTCCGGAATTAGTGCCTTGGCACTTAAAACACTCCCTGCCAGTCTGATATGAGGTCTATATGCTACCCAGGGCGCGCCCCCCCCCCCCTGCACCCTGTAGTGCCGCTGTGTGTGGGAGCATGGCGTGCAGCTTGCGATCGCTGTGCGGTACCTCAAAGCCGTCACTGAAGTCTTCTGATCTTCTTCTACTCACCTGTCTTCTGGCTCTGCAAGGGGGGTGACGGTGGGCTCTGGGAATGAACCCCTAGGCGTACCTAGTGTTTCAAACCCTCAGGAACTAATGGTGTCCTGTAGCCAAAGAAGCAGAGCCTTTAAACTCACAGAAGTAGGTCTGACTTCTCTCCCCTAAGTCTCACGACGCAGGGAGACTGTTGCCAGCAGTTCTCCCTGAAAATAAAAAACCTAACAAAGTATTTTCCGAGAAACTCAGTAAAGCTCCTCAGTGTGCATCCAGTCTGCCTGGGCACAGATTCTAAACTGGAGTCTGGAGGAGGGGCATAGAGGGAGGAGCCAGGTCACACCATTTGAAAGTCTTAAAGTGCCCATGTCTCCTGCGGATCCCGTCTATACCCCATGGTTCTTGATGTGACCCCAGCATCCTCTAGGAAGTATGAGAAATAGCATACACACACACACAGGAAAATGTCAGACACGGTTTCCCCCAAGTACCTTTAGAGAAACACAGAGTTATACTAAAAATAATAAAACTAGAAAAACTCCTATGGAGCTCCTCTAGCTGTGACCGGTTCCTCCGGGCACATTTTCTAAACTGAGTCTGGTAGGGGGGGCATAGAGGGAGGAGCCAGCCCACACTATTAAACTCTTAAAGTGCCCTGGTGGACCCAACTTTACCCCATGATTCTAATGTGGACCCCAGCATCCTCTAGGACGTAAGAGAAATAACAATAACTTAACTCAAGATAAACATCTATTTTTTTTCCAGAGATACAGAAGGGATAAAAATAAGAATTTACTTACCGATAATTCTATTTCTCGTAGTCCGTAGTGGATGCTGGGGACTCCGTCAGGACCATGGGGAATAGCGGCTCCGCAGGAGACAGGGCACAAAAGCAAGCTTTTAGGATCACATGGTGTGTACTGGCTCCTCCCCCTATGACCCTCCTCCAAGCCTCAGTTAGGTACTGTGCCCGGACGAGCGTACACAATAAGGAAGGATCTTGAATCCCGGGTAAGACTCATACCAGCCACACCAATCACACCGTACAACTTGTGATCTGAACCCAGTTAACAGTATGATAACAAAGAAGTAGCCTCTTAAAAAAGATGGCTCACAACAATAATAACCCGATTTTTGTAACAATAACTATGTACAAGTAATGCAGACAATCCGCACTTGGGATGGGCGCCCAGCATCCACTACGGACTACGAGAAATAGAATTATCGGTAAGTAAATTCTTATTTTCTCTAACGTCCTAGTGGATGCTGGGGACTCCGTCAGGACCATGGGGATTATACCAAAGCTCCCAAACGGGCGGGAGAGTGCGGATGACTCTGCAGCACCGAATGAGAGAACTCCAGGTCCTCTTTAGCCAGAGTATCAAATTTGTAAAATTTTACAAACGTGTTCTCCCCTGACCACGTAGCTGCTCGGCAAAGTTGTAATGCCGAGACCCCTCGGGCAGCCGCCCAAGATGAGCCCACCTTCCTTGTGGAGTGGGCTTTTACAGTTTTAGGCTGTGGCAGGCCTGCCACAGAATGTGCAAGTTGAATTGTGCTACAGATCCAACGAGCAATCGTCTGCTTAGACGCAGGAGCACCCATCTTGTTGGGTGCATACAAGATAAACAACGAGTCAGATTTTCTGACTCCAGCTGTCCTTGAAATATATATTTTCAATGCTCTGACAACGTCCAGTAACTTGGAGTCCTCCAAGTCGCTAGTAGCCGCAGGCACCACAATAGGCTGGTTCAAGTGAAAAGCCGAAACCACCTTAGGGAGAAAATGAGGACGTGTCCGCAGTTCTGCCCTGTCCGAATGGAAAATCAGATATGGGCTTTTGTACGATAAAGCCGCCAACTCTGAAACTCTCCTGGCTGAAGCCAGGGCCAATAGCATGGTTACTTTCCATGTAAGATACTTCAAATCTACCGATTTGAGAGGCTCAAACCAATGAGATTTGAGAAATTCCAAAACTACGTTTAGATCCCACGGTGCCACTGGAGGCACAATTGGGGGTTGTATATGTAGTACACCCTTGACAAAAGTTTGTACTTCAGGCACTGAAGCCAATTCTTTCTGGAAGAAGATTGATAAGGCCGAAATTTGAACTTTAATAGACCCCAATTTGAGGCCCATAGACAATCCTGCCTGCAGGAAATGTAGGAATCGACCCAATTGAAATTCTTCCGTTGGGGCCTTCTTGGCCTCACACCACGCAACATATTTTCTCCAAATGCGGTGATAATGTTGTGCGGTCACTTCCTTCCTAGCTTTAATCAAGGTAGGAATAACTTCCTCTGGAATGCCCTTTTCTTTTAGAATCCGGCGTTCAACCGCCATGCCGTCAAACGCAGTCGCGGTAAGTCTTGGAACATACAAGGTCCCTGCTGAAGCAGATCCCTTCTTAGAGGTAGAGGCCACGGATCTTCCGTGAGCATCTCTTGAAGTTCCGGATACCAAGTTCTTCTTGGCCAATCCGGAGCCACTAGTATTGTTCTTACTCCCCTTTTCCGTATAATTCTCAGTACCTTTGGTATGAGAGGCAGAGGAGGAAACACATACACTGACTGGTACACCCACGGTGTTACCAGAGCGTCCACAGCTATTGCCTGAGGGTCTCTTGACCTGGCGCAATATCTGTCCAGTTTTTTGTTGAGGCGAGACGCCATCATGTCCACCTTTGGTTTTTCCCAATGGTTCACAATCATGTGGAAAACTTCCGGATGAAGTCCCCACTCTCCCGGGTGAAGGTCGTGTCTGCTGAGGAAGTCTGCTTCCCAGTTGTCCACTCCCGGGATGAACACTGCTGACAGTGCTATGACATGATTTTCCGCCCAGCGAAGAATCCTTGCAGCTTCTGTCATTGCTCTTCTGCTTCTCGTGCCGCCTTGTCTGTTTACGTGGGCGACTGCCGCGATGTTGTCCGACTGGATCAACACCGGCTGACCCTGAAGCAGCGGTTTCGCCAAGCTTAGAGCATTGTAGATCGCTCTTAGCTCTAGTATATTTATGTGAAGAGACGTCTCCAGGTTTGACCATACACCCTGGAAGTTTCTTCCCTGTGTGACTGCTCCCCAGCCCCGTAAGCTGGCATCCGTAGTCACCAGGACCCAGTCCTGTATGCCGAACCTGCGGCCCTCTAACAGATGGGCACTCTGCAACCACCACAGGAGAGACAACCTTGTCCATTGGTGACAGTGTTATCCGCTGATGCATGTGCAGATGCGATCCGGACCATTTGTCCAGCAGATCCCACTGAAATATTCGTGCATGGAATCTGCCGAATGGAATTGCTTCGTAAGAAGCCACCATCTTTCCCAGGACTCTTGTGCATTGATGTACTGACACATTTCCTGGTTTTAGGAGGTTCCTGACAAGTTCGGATAACTCCCTTGCTTTCTCCTCCGGGAGAAACACCTTTTTCTGAACCGTGTCCAGAATCATTCCCAGGAACAGCAGACGTGTTGTCGGGGACAATTGAGATTTTGGAAGATTCAGAATCCACCCGTGTTGTTGAAGCACTACTTGGGTTAGTGCTACACCGACTTCCAGCTGTTCTCTGGACTTTGCCCTTATCAGGAGATCGTCCAAGTAAGGGATAATTAATACGCCTTTTCTTCGTAGAAGAACCATCATTTCGGTCATTACCTTGGTAAAGACCCGAGGTGCCGTGGACAAACCAAACGGCAGCGTTTGAAACTGATAATGACAGTCTTGTATCACGAACCTGAGATACCCTTGGTGTGAGGGGTAAATTGGGACATGCAGATAAGCATCTTTTATGTCCAGGGACTCCATGAAGTCCCCTTCTTCCAGATTCGCTATCACTGCTCTTAGTGACTCCATCTTGAACTTGAATTTCTGTATGTACAGGTTCAAGGATTTCAGATTTAGAATAGGTCTTACCGAACCGTCCGGCTTCGGTAACACAAATAGTGTGGAATAATACCCCTTTCCCTGTTGTAGGAGGGGTACCTTGACTACCACCTGCTGAGAATACAGCTTGTGAATGGCTTCCAATACCGTCGCCCTTTCTGAGGGAGACGTTGGTAAAGCAGACTTTAGGAAACGGCGAGGGGGAGATCTTTCGAATTCCAACATGTAACCCTGAGATACTATCTGCAGGATCCACGGGTCCACCTGTGAGCGAGCCCACTGATTGCTGAAAATCTTTAGTCGACCCCCCACCGCTCCTGAGTCCGCTTGTAAAGCCCCAGCGTCATGCTGATGGCTTTGTAGAACCCGGGGCGGGCTTCTGGTCCTGGGCAGGGGCTGCTTGCTGCCCTCTCTTACCCTTTCCTCTGCCTCGTGGCAGATAAGACTGTCCTTTTGCCCGCTTGTTTTTATAGGAGCGAAAGGACTGCGGCTGAAAAGACGGTGTCTTTTTCTGTTGGGAGGGGGTCTGAGGTAAAAAAGTGGATTTGCCGGCAGTTGCCGTGGCCACCAGATCCGATAGACCAACCCCAAATAATTCCTTCCATATGCCTTTTGGAATCCGCATCACCTGACCACTGTCGCGTCCATAAACTTCTTCTGGCAGATATGGACATCGCACTTACTCTCGATGCCAGAGTGCAAACATCCCTCTGAGCATCTCGCATATAAAGAAACGCATCCTTTAATTGCTCTAGAGTCAATAAAATACTGTCCCTATCCAGGGTATCAATATTTTCAGTCAGGGAATCCAACCACACTACCCCAGCACTGCACATCCAGGCTGAGGCTATTGCTGGTCGGAGTATAACACCAGTATGCGTGTATATACTCTTCAGGGTAGTTTCCAGCCTCCTATCTGCTGGATCCTTGAGGGCGGCCGTATCTGGAGACGGCAACGCCACTTGTTTTGATAAACGTGTGAGCGCTTTATCCACCCTAGGGGGTGTTTCCCAGCGCGCCCTAACCTCTGGTGGGAAAGGGTATAATGCCAATAACTTCTTAGAAATTAGCAGTTTTCTATCTGGGTTAACCCACGCTTCATCACACACGTCATTCAATTCCTCTGATTCTGGAAAAGCTACAGGTAGTTTTTTCACCCCCCACATAATACCCCTTTTTGAGGTACCTGCAGTATCAGAGATCTGCAAAGCCTCCTTCATTGCCGTGATCATATAACGTGTGGCCCTATTGGAAAATACGTTTGTTTCTTCACCGTCGACACTAGATTCATCTGTGTCGGTACCTGTGTCGACTGACTGAGGTAAGGGACGTTTTACAGCCCCTGACGGTGTCTGAGACGCCTGAGCAGGTACTAACTGGTTTTCCGGCCGTCTCATTTCGTCAACTGACTTTTGTAATGTACTAACATTATCACGTAATTCCATAATTAAAGCCATCCATTCCGGTGTCGACTCCCTAGGGGGTGACATCACCATTACCGGCAATTGCTCCGCCTCCACACCAACATCGTCCTCATACATGTCGACACACACGTACCGACACACAGCAGACACACAGGGAATGCTCTTATCGAAGACAGGACCCCACTAGCCCTTTGGGGAGACAGAGGGAGAGTTTGCCAGCACACACCAAAAGCGCTATAAAATGTATATAAACAACCCTAAAAGGTGTTGTTTTTGTTATATGCGCTTTAAATATATAAATATCGCCAAAATATGCCCCCCTTCTCTTTGTTACCCTGTTTCTGTAGTGCAGTGCAGGGGAGAGTCCTGGGAGCCTTCCTCACAGCGGAGCTGAGCAGGAAAATGGCGCTGTGTGCTGAGGAGAATAAGCCCCGCCCCCTATCCGGCGGGCTTTTCTCCCGGGTTTTGAGATATCTGGCCTGGGTTAAATACATACATATAGCCTCAATGGCTATATGTGATGTATTCTTTGCCATCAAAGGTATTTAATATTGCTGCCCAGGGCGCCCCCAGCAGCGCCCTGCACCCTCCGTGACCGTTCAGTGTGAAGTGTGTAGCAACAATGGCGCACAGCTGCAGTGCTGTGCGCTACCTTCATGAAGGCTGAAGAGCCTTCTGCCGCCTGTTTCCGGACCCTCGATCTTCAGCATCTGTAAGGGGGATCGGCGGCGCGGCTCCGGGACGAACCCCAGGGTGACCTGTGTTCCGACTCCCTCTGAAGCTATGTCCAGTAGCCTAAGACTCCAATCCATCCTGCACGCAGGTGAGTTGAAAATCTCTCCCCTAAGTCCCTCGATGCAGTGAGCCTGTTGCCAGCAGGACTCACTGAAAATAATAAACCTAAAAACTTTTTCTAAGCAGCTCTTTAGGAGAGCCACCTAGATTGCACCCTGCTCGGACGGGCACAAAAACCTAACTGAGGCTTGGAGGAGGGTCATAGGGGGAGGAGCCAGTACACACCATGTGATCCTAAAAGCTTGCTTTTGTGCCCTGTCTCCTGCGGAGCCGCTATTCCCCATGGTCCTGACGGAGTCCCCAGCATCCACTAGGACGTTAGAGAAAGGAACTTAAGGGCTCCATACACTTATCCAACAGCATGTCGGAGGCAATCACCCCGGCAGCCTCCCGTGGGCAGGATCGCCCAAGATACATCAGATGCTGTCCTTTTGCATCCGATGTATCTTGGGTGATCCCAGCCATGCCCCCAGGTCGGACCTGATTGAATTTGCAGCACATTCAATCTGGAGGATCCGATGCTCACGGGAACGCGCATCGGAAACGCCTCAAAAATGCCCGATTTCATCCAATATATCGGGCCGAATGTCCAAAATCGGATGAAATTGGGCTTTATCGCTCTAGTGTATGGGGCCCTTTAGGGGTCTATCTACTAAGCCTTGGATGGAGATAAAGTACCAGCCAATCGGCTCCTGTCATTTCTCAAACACAGCCTGTGGCATAGCAGTTGGGAGCCGATTGGCTGGTACTTTATCTCCATCCAAGGATTAGTAAATAGACCCCTTAATTAAGATGCAGCACATAAGCGCTTGAATCCAAAAACATGTCACAGTGAGGCGTGTATATTGGTACAGTATGGGGGGTATTCAACCTAATAGGAAAAAACTGACACCCAACCGACTGTTAAAACAATTTAATTCTACCCTATATCTACTATTTATATACAGAATATTGAACATACATAGCTTTTAAAAGTAAAAAACTGCAATGTTTAAGTACACAATACGTATAATCGCAGTCCTCCTAGTACAAAGGATTGAGGTGCCGTGATCGGCATCCTCAGAGAGGAAGAGATACAGTAATAATCAGATACACGCAGGTTTGCAGGATGCCCTGGCCCGGCAGTGGGACTGCAGCGTACACCTGATGCAGCTGGAGGCTCAGGCGGCGCTGCTGCGTGCAATGCATCTGACCAGAGGAGCCTCAGCTGGCGCCCGGCCACCGGGGAAGGGGAGGGAAAAGGTCACGTGTCTAACTGCACGGGAGCGAACCTCGGTAACGCGAATGTCGCCCCTCCGTCTCCTGCCCTACGCGGGAGCGCGCACCCAGCCACTAACCACCAGTGGGGTCTCTCACCCGGGTGGGGTAAATAACAATAAAGTTGAAGGATAGCAGATAAACGTTGTCTCTGTATGTGCAGCACAGACGCTGCCAGGACTGTGTGTGTGGAAAGGGTGCCCAGCGTGATGGAGACAGGGGAGCTCATTGGCATTAATGAAGCCGCACGGTGCACTGACAGCGCATTTATCAACAATTTTTGACAGCATCGATCTGTGTCTGCCACAGGCAGCGGCTCTCCTCCAACCCCAGAGGGCCGCGGCTCTCGCAGCTGTGCTTGTGACCGACCCCTTCTAAGAAGGACGCATGTACACCGCCAATTAGCGGCGTCCTCAGACGGGCTGTAGAGTGAGGAGAATCCCGCCAGGGCCTAGAGACGCTGCTGTGGTGTCAGGAAGCTCATGCTGTTGCTGCTGCGCCGCCCTCCTCCTCATAGCTGCTAACTGTCCCCGAGGCGACTGCTCCGCTGTATCCTTCCGCCCCTTCCTTCGCTCCCTCTCAAGGGCCGCCGGATCTCAGTTGCACTGCAGGGGTTACGTGCGGGCAGCGGAAGAGTTAACAGGAGGGAAATAAGCGCCGGACCTGTTACTCTGGCGAGGCGGAGGGATATGCAGCTTGGCTTGGAGCTAGTGTGGTGCTGAGGACCGACGAGCGAGAAAAATGTCTGCCTGAGGGAGACCCACAAGTTCCTATCGGGTGGAAACCGAACCTCTCCTGGCGGTGCAAACACGCAAAGCCGCATAAAGCAGCAGCCCAGTGACGCCTGTCAGCCGCACACGGCCGCCAGAAGCCGGGGAGGGAGCTGCGCCGGGACTCCCGAAAACTTCAATCTAATTATTGGATGTTTAAACGGAAAAAAAAGGTAACCGTGGGCAGCTCTGTGTGGCCGTGCGTGTCATGGGGGCACCGGGAGCTGAGTAAGTCGCTGGCTGCTGCCCTCACTCACGGTGACACCTGGGCACAGACCCCTGACTCGCACTCCCTCTCTGCCCCCAGGCTGTGCATGTGTATAGGCTGTAGCTGGTGAGGGTCCCGCAGAGGTGCCCCCTGGGGTGTCAGTGCCCCCTGTCTCACAGCAGGAGAGGAACTTGAAGCCCTATTGTGGCAGCAGGCTGATGGGAGTCCCTGTGCCCCTCTCCCCTTGGCATGGCTGCACAGGGCAGCCTGGGGCACATAGGTGGTGTGTTCTGTTGGGCCAGCTCAGGATTGATGGCTGAAACTTATTCTCTGAGTGTTGCTACTTTTTTATTTTATTAATTTTTTATTCCATTTTTTTTAATAGATGTGCATCTCCCTGTGCCCTCCCACCCTCCATCCCAGTGTCAGATGGGCTGGTGAGGGCAGCCAGTGGGGTGCTGTGATGATGCAGATGGTGTAAGAGTCTCTCTGTCTTTCCCCAGGAGCTGATCTGAGTGGCTGGAGATGAATCCTCAGCAGCGGATGGCCGCTATAGGCACAGACAAGGAGCTGAGTGATCTCCTGGATTTCAGTGCGGTACGATATCCTCCTTCAGGGTCTTATGGCTTCTCCCACACGGTAAAAAGAGCACACAAGCGGGCAGCCTAAAGAGTCCTGGACACCTTCACTTTCATGTCTAGACTCTCAACATGTAATATCTTTAGACTGCTGGGGTCAATTAGTTAATAACTAGAATACTACACCATGACCCCAAAAGATGCAATACAATTACAGTACTTAAAACCTGATTAAGTCTACGTTTTGTCACCAAAATTGTAAAACTGTAGGAATAAGACGAATGATAATTAAATGGACAAATTGCTTAATGTACACTTGTTGCCCTATATTTTTCAGACCATGTGCTGCCTTGAAGTATCACAATCGTATTGGATAGTGTATGCTTGCATATTAGCAGTGATCTGTATGCTGTGATCTTCATTTTATTATATTTTTCTATTCCAGTATATTTGAATTCTTTCTAAATATAAATTAGTTGAGTTGCATCATTCTGCATCAGATTCTGGAGTGTTATTTGTTTTTCAAAGCAGCTTTTTAATTAACTTTACAGCAAAATGAAAATATCACTAAAAAGACATGTATCAAACAATTTCAACAGGCAGTCAGCTCTGTAATACAAGTGTTAGCTGCTGTGTCTGCAGTAGTACAGTAAACTTAAAACAGAATCCTTTTATGTTTTGCAGATGTTTTCCCCACCTGTTAATAGTGGGAAAACCAGACCGACCACGCTAGGAAGCAGCCAGTTCAGTGGATCTGGTAAGAAATGGGCAAAACCTGATATTGTGCTGCATGTATGAAGCATTTGTTCATATTAGCAATTTCCTTGAATTATAATTTTGTCGCTTGTTTCAGAACTACTTTAAAGTGCCTTGTTGAAATGTGTACACTATTTTTACACATCACCGTATCTCTAAATGTGCATGTTTCTAGTGGTTTTTTACCCCATAGGACTTCTGATTACATTTAAAGTGTTTTTGGTAATGTCTGTATCAGGTTAAGTGCAATAATTTATCAGGTGAGGGTATTTAATAATTTTAATTATGGAATGATGTTGCGGTGACTTTTTGTTCTATTTTAAAATCCATGTTTATATTCTGCAGAGAACATGTTATGCTAGTCGGTTGAAGAAATGAAGAAACAAAGAGTTGATTACTAAATCTGTTGGAATGAACATGGATAGCTTGTATATTGGTTCCACATGTTTTGCTATATGTAGCTAGCAGAGCCAGATGTAGCTCGCTAGACAAATTGTGTTATGACATTGTGAGATGTTTGTCTGAATGAATTTCACTATACATATATCTGCTGCTTTACTTTCTAATAATATTTGCATATTGCAGCTATGTTTGAAAGTATTTACGCAAGACCAGTGTATTTTATTTGGTTAGGTTTAAGGTCAATCAATAGGAGTATATTACAGATATTTTGCCTTGGGTAACTCTGATTTCATGTATCTTCATTCAAGTGTTTTTTTTAGACTTCCAAATTACTGTATATGGTATATTGAGCTTGGTGTATATTTTATTTTCCTTGAGCTATTGAGTATAAGGGATTTAGGAAACTTTTTGTTCTATAAATCATTTATTATAGACAATCTCATGTTTTATTTACATAGCATTTCTAACAGGGATTTGTGTTTCTCAACTTGTGCCTTAATTTTTTTGTTTAATAGGGAGTTGAGCATATTGTCATTACGCTCCATTAATACTCTGCTGCTTTAACCTGTTCTTTAATTTATTTTTTTTAAAGCTTTTTGTTTAATCCGCTAACTGATGTAAGATGGACTGAATGACCTCATATACTGTAAGGCTAACACTCCTGATCAGAAATGGATTATAGCAGAGTAATGATGCACCTAAATGTAGGGGCCCACTTTTTAGTCTGTGTTTAAATAAATGATTGACATTAGCACTTTATTGTTAATTTTTGATATGTCTTTGTACACTGCATCGCACAATTCCAAATATGGACCAAGTTCTGCATTTACATTGTACTGTCCACAGCTTGAGAAGCTGGAGCAAATCGTGAGAGTTTAAAATATGTATGTGTGTGTGTGTGTGTGTATGTATGTATGTATGTATATATATATATATATATATATATATATATATATATATATATATATATATACATACACACACACATATTGTAGCATTCAATGGTTGATTTAAGCATCTCTCACACACATACACATATATATATATATATATATATATATATATATATATATATATATATAATAAAATTTCCCAGTCAATGCACTTCCTCGTTTAAAAAACAAACAAACCAAAAACCTTGTAAGAAATCACACATCCCCCATATCATTCATTCACAAGTTATTAGAGAGATGCCGGTAGATTTGCAGAGGCACAATGCCTTCCAACACGTGGTGCTTAATCTAGTCTAGTATTTGTTATGGCTTACTAATCGTACTATAAGGAATTACAATATTATTAAAGCTAGAACAACAATTACTGTCATTTTAGCTGTTGTCTGGATGCAGAATGCATGCATATTTTAATAGATTTGTTATGGATTGGGAAATTGTTCCATGTTCACTTAATGAGTATAATTACACGTTTATTGTTAGCATAAAAGTTCAGTAGCGTCATTGGTAGGACTCCTGATTGCCTTTATGTAAAATTATTTAGGCATCATTTAAGACCAAGAAGCCTAAATGTTATTTATTTAAAAAAACATCTTTCTGTGGCACTTTTGACTAAATTAAAAACTGTAAAATAAACTGATTTTAGCTTCGTTGGTGAAATGGACAAACTTGTTATTGTGCATTGGTAGCTATGCGTCTTAACATAGCTTAAAATTGGTGTAGAGTTAAGGGTTTAAATACCCCCCCTCCCCTCCACAACACAATGTAATGCAGCTCTTCACTGAAAATTTTGGTTCTTCACAGGAGTCCCTTCCTTATTGGCACTGACTAGTAATTTGATTCTGATAAAATTAATCCTATTGTGGGCTAGGAAAACTAGACTATATATGTGAGTGTGTGTACATTTTAAAAAGAAGTGTGTTATTTATAAGCTTTGTTTTGATGCAGGTTGTTGATGGAGCATGAAGGTCACTAACAGTGGTAGTGTGGCTCTTAAGTGTAGACACATCTTGGAATCTTTGTTCAAATTTAAATATAGTTTATTTTTCCTCTGAAGAAGCATAAGTGTCTTTGTTTTGCCAGCCTTCTAATCCGTACATTAAGTGTATAATAACATTATCCTGTATAGATACAAGAGACAATATATTTTCAGAGTTCAATGTACCGACTTTTTGCAAGATCTAACGGTTTCTATGGCTGTCGGAGAAATGTATGGTTTGTTATGCTTGGTCTAGGATTTACACCCCTATAGATGTGGCCCTGAGGTCTGATTGATAGTGTGTGCATCTTTTATTAATATTAAAATCTAAACCTACAGTACTATGGTTAAGAAGGAGTTTGACAGCAAATTTCTCCCATAGATTTATTTTTTTATTTTTTTAATGTACATATGATTCTGTAGCTTTTGAAGAAAACTTCCTTTTTGTTCCTTCCTTTTAATAGTAGAACTGTCCCAAGAATGCATCCATAAGACAAGTGACCTTACAGTAAGGTTTACTCGCAACCTCTAAAACGGCTAACATTTGAACTGCTCTACTGGGAGTCCCGCAGCAAAATCCCAGATTATTTGCACATTCACATTAGATAGTGTTGGTTATTTGCACAGCTACCAGATGTTGAACACTAGATGAGACCCCCTTCCTCCCCACTCTAAATTGGAAATCTTATAACAAAATTTGGAACATTGCCACATTGGAAACATAGCTTATTTTAAAGAGGGTTTTTGTTTAGTTTTGTTTTTTAACAGAATCCATGTGATTTGGAAGCCTTGATTCTTCCTGGGCAGCCAGACCCTTATCACCTGATCTCTGGCATCCTATTTTGGGGCAGATGTATTAAGCCTGGAGAAGGCATAAAGAAGTGTTAAAGCGGTGAGAAGTGCAAGGTGATAACGCACCAGCCAATCGGCTCATAACTGTCAATTTACATAATGGAGCTGATTGGCTGGTGCGTTTATCACCTAGACTCATTGCAGACTTCTGAGGTGGAAGCAGAAATTTCTGTAAAGCAGGGCTTTGGGGCTGGTTGTAAGTGCCGGGTGCGCCTTAACCGCCCCGCATTTGACACTTTGTACTGGAGAAGCTGTTTAATCCCGGACATTTGGGTGTGAGTATGTGGCCACCACGACCAACTTGGGGCTGGTCATTCAAATAGTTGAATAACGGTGATCGCGAATCGCTCCCATAATGTGGTAATATTTATCAACGTGTTATGTAACCTTCCAACTAAATGAAGTGTGGATGTTGCAGGTTACAGTTTTGTTGTGTTTGTGCTTTTTACTATCCGAAAGCTCTCGCAACAAAAAGCTGGGTACTGCTGTATGTAATTGTACAGATGTTAATGGATATTGTACACCTTGCAGAAATTGTACTTTTCTAAAGTAAACATTTATGTGTAGCTTTATGGATAGTATGTGTTTCTGTGGATATATGTGAAATAATTCTGTGGCAAACAAGCCATGATTGCTTGTTAAGTAGCAAACCAGATGTAATTTTTAATTTGGAATTAAGGGGTAGATGTATTAAGCCTTGAGAAGTGATAAAGCAGTGATAAGTGGAAGGTGATAAGACAGCAGCCAATCGGCACCTAGCTGTCGTTTTTCAAACCCGTGATGATTGGCTAGTGCCTTATCACCTTCCACTTATCACTGCTTTATCACTTCTCCAGGCTTAATACATCTGCCCCTAATTTTTTTAATTTGCTGTAACTGAGTATGTAAATATGTAACAGTTGCATTGACATATACAATGTGGGGAACTGCTCAGCCATTCCTTTACTGGTTTCACAAAATATTAGCACCCAGAATTTATAGGAGTTAATGTTCATTCTGAATATGATGTCTGTGTGTTTGTGGGTAAGTGATTTTGCAACTGCAAAGAAATGTGTGAGAGTACCTGGTTCTGCGCTATTTGGCAAAAAATATATATAACTTTCAGGACTGTCAAATCACTCCATGACTCTAAAACAAATCATTCACTGTAGCTCTGGTGTTAATTGTTAGCTCTCCAAGAGATGCTGAACTGCAATTCTCATGTAATTTCTGGATTTTTATCCCAGCCTGCTTAAATGCCAATGTATGGTCTGAGCAATAATCTCTTTGAAACTTTTTATTGAGGTTGGGTTCTGTTTTCCTATGTGCATGTTGGTATGATCTTTATAACTTTCATATTTGTACTGGTTAAAGAAGCAGTAACGTTTTTTTTTTTTTTTTTTCTATCCAGAGGGCCAAAGGAAGTTGTGTGTGTATTCTGTAGCCCACCTGCTGTCATTGGTGTGCATGCCTGTAAAGTAAAAGGGAAACTTCAGTTCTGTATAGTTTTATGTTGGATTTTAAACTACCGGTAATTATTTTTAAATATAATAAAATACAAAAGGAAAATGTGAAGGGAGTTGACTTTTTAAATTCAATTTCTTTTTTAATTTCCCAGAATTGTAAATCAAATTTCATAGTACTCGGTTAATGGGAAATCTTGAATGATTGTAGGATTCCAGGAATCCTGAAGGCCAAAATTGAATGTTTGGTTAAAATGCAGCTCATAAGAATAGTATATTCATAATGGTAACGTGTTCAGGTGTTTGTAGTTCCTGCTACACCTACAACTCTAATAGGCCCTACACACTTGGCGATATTCTGAAAGATATGAACGATCTCGTTCATAAATGAACGAGAACTCGTTCATATCTTTCAGTGTGGAGACTTAAGCGATGAACGATGCGCGTCCCCGCGCTCGTTCATCGCTGGTCTCCCGTCGGCTGTGCATGCAGGCCAATATGGACGATCTCGTCCATATTTGCCTGCACTTCAATGCAGCAGCGTGACGGGGGGAGTGAAGAAACTTCACTCCCCCCGTCACTGCCCCCCCACCGCCGGGTCGCTCGTCGGCCGTATCGGCCGTCGGGCACCTCGGCGGCACATCGCCAAGTGAGTAGGGCCCATAAGAGTGTGGGAATAATGATAGGAATTGGTAGAGCTATAAAAATAAGAAAATGTTATGAGTTACTATACTGCACTTAAAATGTTATTTTAAAAATTTGACTGCGCAAGTGCAGGTTTGTGTTTGGATAATATATTTTTTTTAAATAATAAAAACCTTGATAAATAAGAATTTTTAGCCTTTTTTGACTTACTGTTTCTTGGTGATTTTTTTTTTCTTTCTATTTATGAAGGTTATATTTTATTTTGTTTACTGTGCATGATTGTTTTGCACTGTTTTGTTTGTCTGCAATATTGACAGTAAGAGGTGAGAAAAAAATACAGGCAAAATGTCTAAAAAGTTGTATTAACTATTTAAAGGCATCCTGTTCGACATCCAAACAAATAAAATCCTACTTTTATTTCAAGCATTTCAGAGATTTTTATTTGAACTGATAAGTGTTGTTAGGGACGCCAAAACATGTGAAAGCAGCAGTCACTACTTGTGATCTTCCTTAAAGATTAAAATATGTTAATCGGCTAAACACCTGCCCCAAAGGCATTAGGAGTGTGTTACAAATGCTGCTTTGTTAATTTGCAAAGAGCTTGAAACATTAATGTCTTATTCTAGTTAGAAAGTATGGCCACTGTTTGACTCTACTGCAGTAATTTGCCTGTGCAACTTTTGTTCTATTTGCCGAAAAACGTTTCTGCCAAGTGCCGTTTCTCATGCTGCACTCGGAACACGCATCACTGACATGATACATCTTCAGTACACAAATTAACATGGCTAATATGGGCCTGCTTCTTTATGGTAAAGTGCAAGACTGTCATACATCACTTACTAGTGATTCAGGGGAAAGGTTTCCTTCTATTATGTGATACTGGGATGAGATAATTGGTATTCTTCCGGAATAGATGCTTTGTATTGCAGTATCTATACAACAAAGCTGTGTTTGTAAACATAACTCGCAAAAAACATAAAGGACAGACTTTCTGGTGAAGATGTGAACTGAATACTGAGGGAGCATAGGGCAAAAAAAGAAACTTTTGTTTGCTGAATATAATAAAGTAGCCTAGATTTCACTGTATAATTGTACTACTAAATGTGCCTAATTTATAGTGCATTTTATTTTATTAATAAAGCCATTCCTTTTGCTTATCATAGCGTGTTTGAAGCCATGAAATCTCTTGCAAAATCTAATATTAATTCCTAATGTCCATTAAAGTAGTGTTCCTTCTAGAATTAATATGGGGCAGGACGCCGAACTCCGAGGACATATTGGCGCGCCCGCCAAAATGGGGGCGTGGCCATGTAATTTAGGGGGTGTAGCCACGCTAACATTATTTTCGTGGGCGGTGCGGCCCACAGACGTTGCTATACGGGGCGTCTGTGGCTGTTGACGTCACTGTTGGGGTCGTGCCCAGCACCTCCGTCGGTGCTGGGCTTCCCCCAGCTCTCTCCCATGGCGTGAATGGATGCCATGCGCATGCGCACAGCATCTTTACACGCTGGGAAGGCAGGAGGCGGGCGGCTGTTCTAGCAGGGCGCCGCAGAAGGGGCAGGGCGGATTTTGACTTTAAAAAATCGGGCAGGGTGTGGCGCCCTGCTAAAACAGCCTAGAGTGAACACTACTAAAGTATTAAGAGCCTTAATAACATTAATGCGATTCATATAGATACTTATTTTTCCCTCTTGGTAAAATCATAGTTATAGCATTCTTTTTAGGAGTGTAGTTAATTATGTAATAGTGTAATGTAGTTAAGTTGCTATGCAAAATTCATGTTTTTTTTTATTTTATTTTATGGATGTATGATCTGTCTGGAATATAGTAACTCCATAATGCATTTGAAATCTGCTGTTAAATTGGAATAACTTTACTGAACTGTCATTTAAGTAAATCTAAATATTGCTGAACTTCACTAGTTGTTTTTCTGCACAAAGTCTTGCTCTTTACAATTTTATTGTACAAAGCACTTCCAGTGACCTTCATATAGCATATTCCAGTGCTGTCTTATCAATTGAACATGACTAATTGGAGACATTTATGGGTTAACTTTACAATTTAAACACATTGGGCGCGATTCAATTCTATGACAGTTGAATAGCGCTATTCAATACAGCGCAGTGGTAAGTCGGATAATGCCAGCATTGCGTCTCCACTTTTGTCGGATTTCTGCTCGCACCCCTCCGTTGTTGGGTGTCAATGGTGCTGTATTGAATAGTGCCAGGGGCTAATTCCCAGCGCTATTCAGCTGTCATTGCATTGAATCGTGGCCATTGTTTTCATACTGCACATATTAGGGACAAATAAGGTGGAGAAATATATATATTAGTGTTCCCCCTAGGATGGGGCAGGGTGCCGGAGTTCGGGGGCACATTGGCAAGCGGCCGAAACGGGGGCAGGGACATGCAAATTAGGGGCGGTGCGGCCCACAGACGCTACTATAGAGGGCGTCTGTGGCCGCGGACAGCACTTTTGGGGGCGTGCAGAGGTGCTGGGCTTCCCCCAGCTCTCTTCTAATGCGTGAATGGATGCCGCACACATGCGCACGGCATCTTTACACGCTGGGAGGGCAAGAAGCGGGCGGCTGTTCTAGCAGGGCGCCACAAAAGGGGCAGGGTGGGTTTTGCCTTCTAAAAAAACGGGCAGGGCGCGGCGCCCTGCTAAAACAGCCTAGAGTGAACACTAATATGTGTGTGTTCTGGAAAAAGACCGCACTCAAAGCTATTGTAAATCATTGGCAGGGTGGTGGTGCAGGGTAAAAATTAATAATCACACTCACTTTATCAGCAATTTAGAAAAATAAATTACCAGCACTCACGGTTTAGATGAACGTGGAAAGAGTTGTATTCTTCAAGAAAAATCCATGTGAAGCACAAACTGGTAGCCATGGCTCAACAGCTGTTTCAACCAAAACGGTTTTCCTCGGGCTCCTGAGGAAGAAGTGAGTGTAGTATAATAAAAAAATAAATATGTATGTATGTGTATATATATATATATATATATATATATATATATATATATGTGTGTGTGTGTGTATGTATATTTCTCTGACGTCCTAGTGGATGCTGGGAACTCCGTAAGGACCATGGGGAATAGCGGCTCCGCAGGAGACTGGGCACAAAAGTAAAGCTTTAGGACTACCTGGTGTGCACTGGCTCCTCCCCCCATGACCCTCCTCCAAGCCTCAGTTAGATTTTTGTGCCCGGCCGAGAAGGGTGCATTCTAGGACTCTCCTGAGTTTCTAAGAAAAAGTTTAGTTTTAGGTTTTTTATTTTCAGTGAGACCTGCTGGCAACAGGCTCACTGCATCGAGGGACTAAGGGGATAAGAAGCGAACCTGCCTGCTTGCAGCCAGCTTGGGCTTCTTGGCTACTGGACACCATTAGCTCCAGAGGGACCGAACACAGGCCCAGCCTCGGAGTCCGGTCCCAGAGCCGCGCCGCCGGCCCCCTTACAGAGCCAGAAGCAAGAAGAGGTCCGGAAAATCGGCGGTAGAAGACATCAGTCTTCACCAAGGTAGCGCACAGCACTGCAGCTGTGCGCCATTGCTCCTCAGGCACACTTCACACTCCGGTCACTGAGGGTGCAGGGCGCTGGGGGGGGGGGCGCCCTGAGCAGCAATAAAAACACCTTGGCTGGCGAAAATACCTCGCATATAGCCCCCAGGGCTATATGGATGTATTTTAACCCCTGCCAGAATACAGCAAAAAGCGGGAGAAAAGTCAGCCGAGAAGGGGGCGGAGCCTATCTCCTCAGCACACAGGCGCCATTTTCCCTCACAGCTCCGCTGGAAGGACGTCTCCCTGACTCTCCCCTGCAGTCCTGCACTACAGAAAAGGGTAAAACAGGAGAGGGGGGCACTAATTGGGCGCAGTATTAACATAACAGCAGCTATAAGGGGAAAAACACTTATATAAGGTTATCCATATATATATATATATATATATATATATATATATATATATATATATATATATAGCGCTCTGGTGTGTGCTGGCATACTCTCCCTCTGTCTCCCCAAAGGGCTAGTGGTGTCCTGTCCTCTATCTGAGCATTCCCTGTGTGTGTGCTGTGTGTCGGTACGATTGTGTCGACATGTATGAGGAGGAAAATGATGTGGAGGCGGAGCAATTGCCGGTAATGGTGATGTCACCCCCTAGGGAGTCGACACCTGAGTGGATGAACTTATGGAAGGACTTACGTGATAGTGTCAGCTCTTTACAAAAGACAGTTGATGACATGAGACAGCCGGCTACTCAGCTTGTGCCTGTCCAGGCGTCTCAAAGGCCCGTTACCTCAGATGGCAGATACAGACGCCGACACGGATACTGACTCCAGTGTCGACGGTGAAGAGTCAAATGTGACTTCCAGTAGGGCCACACGTTACATGATTGAGGCAATGAAAGATGTTTTACACATTTCTGATAGTACAAGTACCACTAAAAAGGGTATTATGTTTGGTGAGAAAAAACTACCTGTAGTTTTTCCTGCATCTGATGAATTAAATGAAGTGTGTGATGAAGCGTGGGTTTCCCCCGATAAAAAACTGATAATTCCTAAAAAGTTATTGGCATCATACCCTTTCCCGCCAGAGGATAGGGCACGTTGGGAAACACCCCCTAGGGTGGATAAAGCGCTCACACGCTTGTCAAAACAAGTGGCACTACCGTCTCCTGATACGGCCGCCCTTAAGGAACCTGCTGACAGAAAGCAGGAGAATATCCTAAAATGTATATACACACATACTGGTGTTATACTGCGACCAGCAATCGCCTCAGCCTGGATGTGCAGTGCTGGGGTGGCTTGGTCGGATTCCCTGACTGACAATATTGATACCCTGGATAGGGATAGTATATTACTGACTATAGAGCATTTAAAAGATGCATTTTTATATATGCGTGATGCACAGAGGGATATTTGCCGACTGGCATCAAGAGTAAGTGCGCTGTCCATTTCTGCCAGAAGGGGTTTTTGGACGCGGCAGTGGTCAGGTGATGCGGATTCCAAAAGGCATATGGAAGTATTACCTTATAAAGGGGAGGAGTTATTTGGGGTAGGTCTATCAGACCTGGTGGCCACGGCGACTGCTGGGAAATCCACATTTTTACCCCAGGTAGCCTCTCAACATAAGAAGACGCCGTGTTATCAGGCGCAGTCCTTTCGGCCCCATAAGGGTAAGAGGGCAAAAGGCTCCTCTTTTCTGCCCCGTGGCAGAGGAAGAGGAAAAAGGCTGCAGCAGACAGCCAGTTCCCAGGAACAGAAGCCCTCTCCCGCTTCTGCCAAGTCCTCAGCATGACGCTGGGGCTTTACAAGCGGACTCGGGTACGGTAGGGGCCCGTCTCAAGAATTTCAGCGCGCAGTGGGCTCACTCACAAGTGGACCCCTGGATCCTTCAGGTGGTATCTCAGGGGTACAAATTGGAATTCGAGAAGTCTCCCCCCCGCCGTTTCCTAAAGTCTGCTTTACCGACGTCTCCCTCCGACAGGGAGGCGGTATTGGAAGCCATTCACAAGCTGTATTCCCAGCGGGTGATAATCAAGGTACCCCTCCTGCAACAGGGAAAGGGGTATTATTCCACACTGTTTGTGGTACCGAAGCCGGACGGCTCGGTGAGACCTATTTTAAATCTAAAATCTTTGAACACTTACATACAGAGGTTCAAATTCAAGATGGAGTCACTTAGAGCAGTGATCGCGAATCTGGAAGAAGGGGATTATATGGTGTCTCTGGACATCAAGGATGCTTACCTCCATGTCCCAATTTACCCTTCTCATCAAGGGTACCTCAGGTTTGTGGTACAGAACTGCCACTATCAGTTTCAGACGCTGCCGTTTGGATTGTCCACGGCGCCCCGGGTCTTTACCAAAGTAATGGCCGAAATGATGATACTCCTTCGAAAGAAAGGAGTTTTGATTATCCCTTACTTGGACGATCTCCTGATAAGGGCAAGATCCAGGGAACAGTTGGTAGTCGGAGTAGCACTATCTCAAGTAGTGCTGCGGCAACACGGTTGGATTCTCAATATCCCAAAATCGCAGCTGATCCCGACGACACGTCTTCTATTCCTTGGAATGATCCTGGACACAGTCCAGAAAAAGGTGTTTCTCCCGGAAGAGAAAGCCAGGGAGTTATCCGAGCTAGTCAGAAACCTACTAAAACCAGGCCAAGTATCAGTGCATCAATGCACAAGGGTCCTGGGAAAAATGGTGGCTTCCTACGAAGCAATCCCGTTCGGCAGATTCCACGC
Source organism: Pseudophryne corroboree (assembly GCF_028390025.1). Lineage (NCBI taxonomy): Eukaryota > Metazoa > Chordata > Amphibia > Anura > Myobatrachidae > Pseudophryne > Pseudophryne corroboree. Next base: position 295,501,778 of record NC_086449.1, read on the forward strand.
AAGAACATTCCAGTGGGACCTGCTGGACAAATGGTCCGGATCGCATCTTCAGATGCATCAGCGGATAACCCTGTCACCAAGGACAAGGGTGTCTCTCCTGTGGTGGTTGCAGAGTGCTCATCTTCTCGAGGGCCGCAGATTCGGCATTCAGGACTGGGTCCTGGTGACCACAGATGCCAGCCTGCGAGGCTGGGGAGCAGTCACACAGGGAAGAAATTTCCAGGGCTTGTGGTCAAGCCTGGAGACATCACTTCACATAAATATTCTGGAGTTGAGAGCCATTTACAATGCTCTAAGCCAAGCAAGACCTCTGCTTCAAGGTCTGCCGATACTGATCCAGTCGGACAACATCACGGCAGTCGCCCACGTAAACAGACAGGGCGGCACAAGAAGCAGGAGGGCAATGGCAGAAGTTGCAAGGATTCTTCGCTGGGCGGAAAATCATGTGATAGCACTGTCAGCAGTGTTCATCCCGGGAGTGGACAACTGGGAAGCAGACTTCCTCAGCAGGCACGACCTCCACCCGGGAGAGTGGGGACTTCACCCAGAAGTCTTCCACATGATTGTAAACCGTTGGGAAAAACCAAAGGTGGACATGATGGCGTCCCGCCTCAACAAAAAACTGGACAGGTATTGCGCCAGGTCAAGGGACCCTCAGGCAATAGCTGTGGACGCTCTGGTAACACCGTGGGTGTACCAGTCAGTGTATGTGTTCCCTCCTCTGCCTCTCATACCCAAGGTACTGAGAATTATAAGACGGAGAGGAGTGAGAACTATACTCGTGGCTCCGGATTGGCCAAGAAGGACTTGGTACCCGGAACTTCAAGAGATGCTCACAGAGGACCCATGGCCTCTACCTCTAAGAAGGGACCTGCTCCAGCAAGGACCCTGTCTGTTCCAAGACTTACCGCGGCTGCGTTTGACGGCATGGCGGTTGAACGCCGGATCCTTAAAGAGAAAGGCATTCCGGAGGAAGTCATCCCTACTCTGATCAAAGCCAGGAAGGATGTAACCATAAAGCATTATCACCGCATTTGGCGGAAATACGTTGCTTGGTGCGAGGCCAGGAAGGCCCCTACGGAGGAACTTCAACTGGGTCGATTCCTACATTTCCTGCAAACAGGAGTGTCTATGGGCCTCAAATTGGGATCCATAAAGGTTCAGATTTCGGCCCTGTCGATTTTCTTCCAGAAAGAACTGGCTTCAGTGCCTGAAGTTCAGACGTTTGTCAAGGGGGTGCTGCATATACAGCCTCCTTTTGTGCCTCCAGTGGCACCTTGGGATCTCAATGTCGTTTTGGGGTTCCTAAAATCACATTGGTTTGAACCGCTTAAATCTGTGGATTTAAAATATCTCACGTGGAAAGTGGTCATGTTGTTGGCCTTGGCTTCGGCCAGGCGCGTGTCAGAATTGCCGGCTTTATCCTGTAAAAGCCCTTACCTGATTTTTCATACGGACAGGGCAGAATTGAGGACTCGTCCTCAATTTCTCCCTAAGGTGGTTTCAGCGTTTCACCTGAACCAGCCTATTGTGGTACCTGCGGCTACTAGGGACTTGGAAGACTCCAAGTTGCTGGACGTAGTCAGGGTCCTGAAAATATGTTTCCAGGACGGCTGGAGTTAGAAAATCTGACTCGCTGTTTATTCTGTATGCACCCAACAAGCTGGGTGCTCCTGCTTCTAAGCAGACTATTGCTCGTTGGATTTGTAGTACAATTCAGCTTGCACATTCTGTGGCAGGCCTGCCACAGCCAAAATCTGTAAAAGCCCATTCCACACGGAAGGTGGGCTCTTCTTGGGCGGCTGCCCGAGGGGTCTCGGCTCTACAACTTTGCCGAGCAGCTACTTGGTCAGGGGCAAATACGTTTGCTAAATTCTACAAATTTGATACCCTGGCTGAGGAGGACCTGGAGTTCTCTCATTCGGTGCTGCAGAGTCATCCGCACTCTCCCGCCCGTTTGGGAGCTTTGGTATAATCCCCATGGTCCTTACGGAGTTCCCAGCATCCACTAGGACGTCAGAGAAAATAAGAATTTACTTACCGATAATTCTATTTCTCGTAGTCCGTAGTGGATGCTGGGCGCCCATCCCAAGTGCGGATTGTCTGCAATACTTGTACATAGTTATTGTTAACTAATTCGGGTTATTGTTATTGTGAGCCATCTTTCCAGAGGCTCCTCTGTTATCATGCTGTTAACTGGGTTCATATCACAAGTTGTACGGTGTGATTGGTGTGGCTGGTATGAGTCTTACCCGGGATTCATGAATCCTTCCTTATTGTGTACGCTCGTCCGGGCACAGTATCCTAACTGAGGCTTGGAGGAGGGTCATGGGGGGAGGAGCCAGTGCACACCAGGTAGTCCTAAAGCTTTACTTTTGTGCCCAGTCTCCTGCGGAGCCGCTATTCCCCATGGTCCTTACGGAGTTCCCAGCATCCACTACGGACTACGAGAAATAGAATTATCGGTAAGTAAATTCTTATTTATATATATATATATATATATATATATATATATATATATATATATATATATATATATATATATATATATATATATATATATATATATATATTCATATTTTTTTTCCCCAAATACTGAATTCTGTCTGTAAGCGGACAAATTATCTTCGTTTTGTGTTTAAAATTGTGTTGCTCCCTGAAGTACTGTAATACACCTATATTGCAGTCAGCTGTTTACAAGCGTATCGTGATCCTAGCAAGTATTTACACATGACAAGATCACCCTTTGCACTGCCGGTTGGTCTGTATTCTCTCAGTATTGTGCGAAAATTCTAGGCAGGTGTTGAAAAAATGCTGCAAAGTAAGAATGCTTTCAAAACTAGAAGCATTGATTGAATTTTATTAATTGATAAAAATACTAAGTGAATGAACAGAAGAGAAACCTAAATCAAATCAATATGTGGTGTGACCACCCTTTGTCTTAAAAACAGCATAAATTATTTGCGCACTGTTTTTGAAGGACCTCTGCAGGGAGGTTGTTCCAAACATCTTGGAGAACCAACCACAGATCTTCTGTGGATGTAGGCTTGCTCAAATTCTTCTGTCTCTTCATGTAAACCCAGACAGACTTGATGTTGAGGTCAGGGCTGCTGCAGAATAAATTTGGAGACACCTTTCTGATGGTATTGTTTGATGTATAAGTACCTGTCTTTATTTCTCAGCATTGTATTTCCTGCAGATACTCTATTATTGTACTGCTCTCTAGCCTTTTTGCGGACAAAATGCCTTCTATTAAAGCCAAGTACTTCAAAATTGGACTCCAGTCCAGAGCACCTACTGCCAATGTTTCTGAACTCCAGTTCTGATGTTTTCGTGGAAAGTTGAATTGCTTGGCATTGTTTCCTCGTCAAAGGTATGGCTTCTTGGCCGCAATTACTTTCATGAAGACCACGTCTGGCCAGTCTTCCCCGAACAGTAGATGGGTTTACCTGGGTCCTGCTGGTTTCTTCCAGTTCTGAGCTGATGGCACTGCTGGACATCTTCCGATTTTAGAAGAGAAGTAAGCATGTGTCTTTCATCTGATGCACTAAGTTTCTTTTGGCTGACCACTGCATCTACGGTCCTCAGCATTGCCCATTTGTTTGTGCATATTCAAAAGAGCTTAAACAGCACATCTTGAAACCCCAGTATGCCTTGAAAACTTTGCCTTGCTGATGCAGTGTAACTACCTTGTATGTTGTTGCTGTGCTCAGTCTTGCCATGGTGTGACCTGTGACATGAAGCTGCTTTCCACAACCCCTTTTGTAGTTCAGTTTGGCTGTTCCTCACACAGTTTTCAGCCTCCTACACAGTTGTTTCTGTTTAAGTTAATGACTCAACCTACACATGAAAATAATGATCGTTATCACCTGTTTCGTATGATTGGTTAATCATACACCTTACTGTAATACTACAAAATCCCTGACTTTGATGCTGCTTTGAAGGCAAAGGTTGGTCACGCAACATATTGATTTGATTTTAGATTTCTCTTCCTCTTCATTCACTTTGCATTTTGTTAATTGATATATTTTTTTTAGCATTCTTACTTTGCTCCATTTTTCCACACCTGCCTAAAACCTTTGCACGTTGTGTAGATGTGTCTGTATATATCTATCGATATATGCAATGCCGATGTTCACATACCGATGTTTGGCTACTAAATAACAAGACTGTACTTGAATATAAAATAAAAAGCAAAAAAAACAAAACGTACTGTGTTAGTTAAAAGAGTGGGTGAGCATTGACCTTGAACTATCCCAAAACGGTTTTGCAAGTTGCACCCCTCTCGCACAGATGGTTTGCTGTCAAACAGTGTTAGAAGAAGTTTTTTTTTTTTTCCCTGTGCATCGGAAAAGTGCTTAGTTCAAAAGTAGAGAAACAGGTGTTTTTATTTAAATTGAACAAAACGCCCACCAAATGTTGCTGTATGCTAACTGAGGCTTACGGGGCAGATTGTATGTCATGTGCACGTGTGTTTGAGAGGCGCACAAATTTTTGTGACGTTCGTGAGGATGTCGGAGATCATGTAAGTCCCGGAAGGCCTTGCACATCACAAACATATGAAAATGTGGGATCAAATTAGAAAATTGTGCGAATTGACCATTGACTCAGCATCCGAATGATAGCCGAAATGGTAAACATCGACAAAAACTGTTAGGTTTTTCATCAAGATCTTAAATTGACAAGTTTGTGTTACGATAGTTCCAAGGCTTCTTACTGCTGAGCAGAAAGAAAATCAAAAGAAAATTTTTGTACTGATATTTTGGTACAAATTCAAGCGGATTCACATTTTTTAGATGATCCTGGATTTCACAGTACGAACCGGAGATGCAATTCCTGTCCACACACAGGAAATCACCAAGAATGAACAAAGCACGCCAAAGCAAATCCAAATTCAAAGCAGAGTTTTGTGTGTGTGTTTTTTTTTTTTTTTTTTAAATCCAAGGATGTTATTTTGGAAGACTGGGTACCAGAAGGCACAACAGTGAATAAACAGTATTACAATAATGTTCTAGAAACTTTGTGAGAGAGAGTGGCCAGAGTTGTGGAAAAATGGTTTCATCTTCCATCAGGATAACACACACCTGCCCACACAGCTCTCTCTGTGAAGTTTTTGCCTGAGAAACTGATTGCAGTGCTAGAACACTCCATACTTGCCAGACCTAGCACCATATGACTTCTTTCTTTTGCTTTAAGTCAAATCTGTACTCAAGGGAACCTGTTTTGCATCAGTTACTGAGGTAATGAAGAAAATAATAGAGCTGTTGAGACATCTGACAGATAATGAGCTACAGCATGGCTTTGACCAAATGGAAATTAGGAATGCAGCAATGTGTGGATTCATAAGGGGAGTAAATAGAAGGAAAATGGAGTTTAAAATGTTCTTAATATAATTTAGACATGCATTATAGCACCAGGCTTGTTATTTAATAGCCATACCTCATATATAATACGTTTTTGTGACTGCACATGCAAGGTGTGGCTAGGTATGTGGTACAGAGTGTATGCAGAAACGTGCTGTTGCGATTGGGTAAGACTGTATTAGAAACAAGTGAGGATTTCCTGGGCAGTGACTGAGAAGTGGGTAGGAATGCTACCACAAAATTGTCTGTTCAGTGGGTATGTCATGAGCGTGTCAGTGCCAGCAGCTTCATTCACAGCTGCAGGCATAGCCATGGTCAAACTGAGAGGGATGGTGCAAGTTTCTATGGTGCAACCGATGGTTGGCTATAGTAACGCACCCATCGGTATTATAGCATGCATGGGTGCTAAAGGTGGATGCTCAGTCCTTGCCTATTCAGCCGCATGGAAGTACACAAGGGAAGGAATTTGTAGCGGCATTCACAGATGGGCGACTACCTATCCGATTCTCCTATGTGGGTTGGAATCGGGCCCATAATGTGTTTACTTATGTATTTAATACAGTATTTACATGGTCGAGTCACATAATAACAACCACCTCCTACATTTGAAGTCAGCAGCGCGTAGCCCATGAAGTACGTACTGTGTCATGCGCTGGCTTGGTGGGTATATAAGGTGTGCGATAGGCCGTCTGCACACATCACTTGTTGCGGTCATGGGTAAAAGGAGCTATTTTAACCGAGTTGCAAAAAGGGTGATTATCTGCTTTCGGGCCATAGGTGGCAGTATTTGCGAAACAGCGCAGTTTGTGAACTGTTCACATGCTGCTGTGGTGAAGGTGTATCATGACTGGACAAATGGCACCATTGCGAATAACTGTTGTGAAAATTGGGAAACACCACGTGCCATTGATGTGAGAGGTGAACTTCGGCTTGAGGTGCGCGAGGGCAGACCGACACACTACAGTGGAGCAGCTCCCTCTCAAAATGAACTGGGGGCTACCAGAAGTATGTCTGAAACGTCAGTTCGGCTGTCTAGCTGCTGTCCGTGCTGCACACGATGGTTACTCTGGCTATTAGCTGGTGGTCATAATAATGTGACTTGACTGTGTCATTCATTCATTCATTCATTCGCACTGGCAGAATAAGTTTTGCATTTTATTTTGTGGCATGCAGAAATGATGGTGCTTCTGCCCTCAGAGGGTGAACAGCATAATTTAGTACAGGTTGAGTTTCCCATATCCAAAATGGTTGGGACCAGAAGTATTTTGGATATCTAAGTTTTCCGTATTTTGGAATGATTGTATCGTATAATGAGAGATCATGGCGATGGGACCCAAGTCCAAGCACAGAATGCATTTGTTACATATACACCTTATACACACAGCCTGAATACAATATTTTGATTAACTTTGTGTATTAAACAAAGTTTTTGTACATTGAGCCATCAGAAAACAAAGGTTTCACTATCTCACTCTCACTCAGAAAATTCCGTGTTTTGTAATATTTGGATATGGGTTTCTCAACCTACATTTGCTTCTGGCATACAAACAGCTACTTTTTATTTAGTTGTGTGGTAAGGATATGGTTTCATTTACCTGACCAAAACAAAATCCAGGTATGATCTTAGCACATGTTCAAGCGTGGATGTAGCCGTGATAGTGAACTGCTAACACATTATATGGGCCACTCACTCACCATGGTCTGTACACAACCTTGATATTCAATTGTGCTTATTTATTGCATTTGCCACAACCAGAGAGGCAGAGTTTAGCCGCTTAAAGCGTCTGAACACCGACCAAACTAATGGCCATGCCAAGAAAAGTCCTGTTTGAACGATTAAACGGGTCACTTTTTGCTAATTTCATCTCTGCGCCCCCATGGGCGGCAAGCTGAGATGCAGGCTTGGCCAGCTGATGGCCCTAAACGGAGCTATTCAATTGTTGCTCCGTTCAGGTGCTATCTACTGGACACCATCAAGAAAACAATTAAATCTTTCTTTATGACACTTTCTTTCTAGCTTTAATCATAGTCTGAACTACTGCATCCGAAAATCTTTATTTTATGATCTTGGCTTCAAGGACCATGCCATTTAAATTTAACCAATGATTGTCCTAACAAACAATCATCCCCCAAGACAACAGGTCCTGTTAAAGAAGTCTGATAGCATGTTTAGTACCTAGCACAAACCTACTCTTTCAGCACTTAATTTAAATATGAAGAATTGGTTGGGGGGGGGATTAGCTTCAAACCGTTAACCTATTAATTCATCCCTCCCTTCACCTCACTCACAAGAAGTGATCCCCAGATTATTGACTCTGAGAAGGAAAGTTAACGGTAAGAGCTAAAAATCTTCTATTTCTGCAGTACTTGTTGTGTCCTAGTACTCTCCATTATACGTATAAGATAATTTATAATAAAACCTGTATTAAATTGTAAGTTCTTTTGTAAATCTTTTTTTGTTTTAAATGGTGGTACATCTTGCATTGAAGCTATATATTTGGTTAACTCTTCCTACGTTCTAATTCATCTGCCCTCACATTGTAAGCTTTCACTGATCTTTTGCATTCACATCTTGCCTTATGGCACTACTGTATTGCTGTCTGGTATCTTATTACAACAAATAGATTCATTGATCCTGAATTTTAGAAACAGGACTTAAAAGTTCTCGACCATTCTGTATATAGTGTTTATATTAAATATTGTACATGCGGTGCATGTGTTTGTGTAGTGTTCGCCTTGTGTGTTATCTGGTAACTTTTTTTTTTTATGTATATATTTTTTCTGCGTAAGCTTTCAAGTTCATATGGAAGTCTTTACTAGGGTATATTTGATATTGTAGTGTCAATGGAAAGTTAAAGGCAAACTAAGGGGGGTAATTAATTTAGCCAGGATAACGCATTAAGTTAATGCATTTATCCACTTATCACCAGTGTGTGTGTGTGTGTGTGTGTGTGTGTGTGTGTGTGTGTGTGTGTGTGTGTACGCTTCTGTTTACCATTCAATTAGATCATAACAAAAAAGACAGTCACTAATAATTCTTGCTTGTGTTACAGGTGTTAAGTATAGATGAAAATGGGGGAAATCTGCCTGTACCCCCCAAAAAAGACAAACTAATGTAGGGTAACAGTATATAAGTCTATTTTTGCCCATAAAAAAAAAAGTACTGGGGTTTCTTAAAATGTGTCAAATAGCTAAAGCTATGTTTTGGTGTAAAATAAAAGCTCTATTTAAATTAGGGATATATAAAAATGGTTGTGTAAATTGGTAATTCTTAAGCCATTTAAAAAAAATTGCATAAGGAAACTCATTAACTCCCACCTGCAAGCCTAAAACACCTGTCCTACTCATAAAGCACCATATACCTATCCCTTACCTTGTACCCCAATTTCCTGCATATTATATTACCTCAAAAATGACGTCATTATTGGCCAAATAAAAATAATTAAAAACTTGTAAGTGTCTAATTAGTCATTATGGGGTGTCCCCGTGTTTCTGAACGAAGTCCCGACATTTTTACCCTTTTTATACCGTGTTAAAACATATGGAGAATTTTCTCAAGTAGTTTTGCGAATAATTGGATAGGTCCATTTTCGTGAGTTGTGATTAAAATTGGAATATGCCACTCTTATACTGTCTTTTATGCCACACACTGTGCCAGTTGTGGCTTACGCTTTAAAATAGTGTCACATTTAATAAGTGTTCATCCATTTGGCATGTTTTTTTACTTTTTTTTTTGCATGGAATCCAAAAAGATTTCTTTGGGAATTCATACCACTCAACACACAATAGTCTGTAGTCAAAGCTTTTTCTTCATGATAAATGAATAATCAATTGATTACATAATGGCCCACCCATTTTAATAATTGGTAGAAACAAGTTTAGATAATTTTTTCATTGCTTACATATTTTCTTTATAAACCTACACCTAAATCAGTGTTTCCTAACTCCAGTCCTTATGCCGGACATACATTATGCAATTATTAGCTCAATCTGCAGATTGGCAGATCGGGATGAAAATTGCACAGTGCATGGTTGCGACTGATCGGCGATAATCTGATGGTTATGTATGAGAAATTTTCTAACATGCCCCTGTGAGCCAATCGTCAGTCGTCCTCATCTGGCAATATGCACTACCGCTGCCACCCACCCAATGTTTCCTCCGGTTCCTCTCCAGGGGAAGAGCCTAAGGGGTATATGCAATTCACGGCGAATCGCGGCAATTTTTCGCCGTTTTTTAATTCGACTTAATTTGACAGGTGAATTCCGGAAGGTGGCTTCCGGAATTCACCATATTCAATGAAAAACGGATTCGATTTGGCGGATTTTGCCGCGATTTTAAAAAACGGGAAAAAACGGGAAAAACCCGGAAACAAAAATGGCGTGGGGTCCCCCCTCCAAAGCATAACCAGCCTCGGGCTCTTCGAGCTGGTCCTGGTTCTAAAAATGCAGGGGAAAAATTGGGCAGGGATCCCCCGTATTTTTAAAACCAGCACCGGGCTCTGCGCCTGGTGCTGGTGCCAAAAATACGGGGGACAAAAAGAGTAGGGGTCCCCCGTATTTTTAACACCAGCATCGGGCTCCACTAGCTGGACAGATAATGCCACAGCCGGGGGTCACTTTTATGCCGTGCCCTGCGGCCGTGGCATTAAATATCCAACTAGTCACCCCTGGCCGGGGTACCCTGGGGGAGTGGGGACCCCTACAATCAAGGGGTCCCCCCCCCAGCCACCCAAGGGCAAGGGGGTGAAGCCCGAGGCTGTCCCCCCCCATCCAATGGGCTGCGGATGGGGGGGCTGATAGCCTTTTGTGATAATAAAAAGATATGTTTTTTTCCAGTAGTACTACAAGTCCCAGCAAGCCTCCACCGCAAGCTGGTACTTGGAGAACCACAAGTACCAGCATGCGGGAGAAAAACGGGCCCGCTGGTACCTGTAGTACTACTGGAAAAAAAATACCCAAATAAAAACAGTACACACACACCTTGATAGTAAAACTTGATTACACACTACCGACACACACATACTTACCTATGTTGACACGCCGACTGCCACGGTCTCCGACGATCCGAGGTACCTGTGAAAAAATTATACTCACCTTCCAGCGTCCAGAGGTAAATCCAGGTCCAGAGATAATCCACGTACTTGGCAAAAAAAAAAAACGAACACCGATCCACCGGACTAAGAAAGGGGTCCCATGCTTTCACATCAGACCCCTTTCTCCCGAATGCCGGGACATCACGTGACTCCTGTCACTGAAGTCCCTTCAGCTAATCAGGAAGCGCTACTTCCGTGGCGCTCACCTGATTGGCTGTGCGCTGTCTGTGCTGTGACAGCGCATCGCAAAGCCGCTCCATTACTTTCAATGGTGGGAACTTTGCGGGTAGCGGGGGGGTTAACCCGCGGTCAGCGGCTGACCGGCGGGTGACCTCACCGATAGCCGCTAAGTTCCCACCATTGAATATAATATGGACGGAGCTGTGCGATGCGCTGTCTGAGTTCAGACAGCGCACAGCCAATCAGGTGAGCGCAACGAAGTTGCGCTTCCTGATTGGCTTTAGAGACCTTTATGTGACAGCTGTCACTGACAGGTCTCATTCGTGGAAAGGGGTCTCATGTGTCAGCATGGGACCCCTTTCAGTCCGGCATGGAGCGGGTGTTCGCTTTGTTTTTTTGCCAAGTACGTGGATGTATCTCTGAACCATGGCTGAGGTGAGTATATTGAACTTTTCTTTTCAGGTATCTGTGGATTCTACATGGAGAAGAGGACCGATGTCGGCGTGTGAACATAGGTAAGTATGTGTGTCGACGTATGAAATAAAGTTTTACTGTCGACGGTGTGTGTGTCCTGTTTTTATTTGGGTATTTTTTCCCCAGTAGTACTACAGGTACCAGCGGGCCCGTTTTTCTCCCGCATGCTGGTACTTGTGGTTCTCCAAGTACCAGCTTGCGGGGGAGGCTTGCTGGGACTTGTAGTACTACTGGAAAAAACAATATCTTTTTATTATCACAAAAGGCTATCAGCCCCCCCATCCGCAGCCCATTGGATGGGGGGGACAGCCTCGGGCTTCACCCCTGGCCCTTGGGTGGCTGGGGGGGGGGACCCCTTGATTGAAGGGGTCCCCACTCCCCCAGGGTACCCCGGCCAGGGGTGACTAGTTGGATATTTAATGCCACGGCCGCAGGGCACGGCATAAAAGTGACCCCCGGCTGTGGCATTATCTGTCCAGCTAGTGGAGCCCGATGCTGGTGTTAAAAATACGGGGGACCCCTGCTCGTTTTGTCCCCCGTATTTTTGGCACCAGCACCAGGCGCAGAGCCCGGTGCTGGTTTTAAAAATACGGGGGATCCCCTGTCAATTTTCCCCCCGCATTTTTAGAACCAGGACCAGCTCGAAGAGCCCGAGGCTGGTTATGCTTTGGAGGGGGGACCCCACGCCATTTTTTTTAAGGATTTTACCGTTCCAGCAATAAAAAAAAAAATAAATAAATTTTTTTTTAAAAATATAAATAATATTTGTGCCTCCCCCCCCCCCCCCAAAAAAAAAAGTACCTAATCCCTTCTAATATAAATAGATATGCTATTCCTAAAAAAAAAAAAACACCAAAAAAACATGTTTAAATTTTTTTTTATTGTTTTCACCCTCCAAAGTGTGGCGGATTGAAAATGACGAATTTGCTGTCTAAAAGCACTGCTGTCGAATTTCCAAACTTGAATTGAATATGCTTTGGTCGAATTGCAGCACTTGTATCATTGCAGAAAAGTCGAATTTGCAAAAATTCGAATTTCAAAAAGTCGAATTTTGAAAGTCCGTTTTTTGGTCGGAAAGCACTGAATTGCATAGGCGAATTTTTTTTTGGGTCGAAAATGACCAGAAATTCGACAATTTCGGGAATTCGACCGCAATTGCATATACCCCTAAATATTGTGTGGTCATACACTGTGAAATATCTCATTGTGTAGGACCATGATATCTGATGGGTTGAAGCTGTTTTTCTGACAGGTGTTTTATCTGACAACATATGCTCGGTTTTAGGGATTCCTCTAACAGTGCAGGTTTTTCAAATCTCCAGTTTGGTGTAGAGGTTTATTCATTACTAACTGACCTGTTTTAAAAGAATCACATAAAACTAATTTCTCTATCGTCCTAAGTGGATGCTGGGGTTCCTGAAAGGACCATGGGGAATAGCGGCTCCGCAGGAGACAGGGCACAAAAGTAAAGCTTTTACAGGTCAGGTGGTGTGTACTGGCTCCTCCCCCCATGACCCTCCTCCAGACTCCAGTTAGATTTTTGTGCCCGGCCGAGAAGGGTGCAATTCTAGGTGGCTCTCATAAAGAGCTGCTTAGAGAGTTTAGCTTAGGTTTTTTATTTTACAGTGATTCCTGCTGGCAACAGGATCACTGCAACGAGGGACAGAGGGGAGAAGAAGTGAACTCACCTGCGTGCAGGATGGATTGGCTTCTTGGCTACTGGACATGAAGCTCCAGAGGGACGATCACAGGTACAGCCTGGATGGTCACCGGAGCCACGCCGCCGGCCCCCTCACAGATGCTGAAGCAAGAAGAGGTCCAGAATCGGCGGCTGAAGACTCCTGCAGTCTTCTTAAGGTAGCGCACAGCACTGCAGCTGTGCGCCATTTTCCTCTCAGCACACTTCACACGGCAGTCACTGAGGGTGCAGGGCGCTGGGGGGGGGGCGCCCTGGGAGGCAAATGAAAACCTTTAAAAAGGCTAAAAATACCTCACATATAGCCCCAGAGGCTATATGGAGATATTTACCCCTGCCTAAATGTACTAAATAGCGGGAGACGAGCCCGCCGAAAAAGGGGCGGGGCCTATCTCCTCAGCACACGGCGCCATTTTCTGTCACAGCTCCGCTGGTCAGGAAGGCTCCCAGGTCTCTCCCCTGCACTGCACTACAGAAACAGGGTATAACAGAGAGGGGGGGCAAAATAAATGGCAATATATTAATATAAAAGCAGCTATAAGGGAGCACTTAATCATAAGGCTATCCCTGTCATATATAGCGCTTTTTGGTGTGTGCTGGCAGACTCTCCCTCTGTCTCCCCAAAGGGCTAGTGGGTCCTGTCTTCGTATAGAGCATTCCCTGTGTGTCTGCTGTGTGTCGGTACGTGTGTGTCGACATGTATGAGGACGTTATTGGTGTGGAGGCGGAGCAATTGCCAAATATGAGGATGTCACCTCCTAGGGGGTCGACACCAGAATGGATGCCTTTATTTGTGGAATTACGGGATAGCGTCAACTCGCTTAAGCAGTCGTTTGCCGACATGAGGCGGCCGGACACTCAATTAGTGCCTGTCCAGGCGCCTCAAACACCGTCAGGGGCTGTAAAACGTCCCTTGCCTCAGTCGGTCGACACAGACCCAGACACAGGCACTGATTCCGGTGGTGAAGGTGACGAATCAACCGTATTTTCCAGAAGGGCCACACGTTATATGATTTTGGCAATAAAGGAGATGTTACATTTAGCTGATACTACAGGTACCACTAAACAGGGTATTATGTGGGGTGTGAAAAAACTACCAGTAGTTTTTACCGAATCAGAAGAATTAAATGACGTGTGTGATGAAGCGTGGGGTGCCCCGATAAAAAACTGCTAATTTAAAAGAAGTTATTGGCTTTATACCCTTTCCCGCCAGAGGTTAGGGAGCGCTGGGAAACACCTCCTAGGGTGGACAAAGCGCTAACACGCTTATCAAAACAAGTGGCGTTACCCTCTCCTGAGACGGCCGCACTTAAAGATCCATCAGATAGGAGGATGGAAAATATCCAAAAAGGTATACACACATGCAGGTGTTATACTACGACCAGCTATTGCGACTGCCTGGATGTGCAGTGCTGGGGTAGTTTGGTCAGAGTCCCTGATCGAAAATATTGATACCCTGGACAGGGACAATATTTTACTGTCGTTAGAACAAATAAAGGATGCATTTCTTTATATGCGTGATGCACAGAGAGATATCTGCACACTGGCATCACGGGTAAGTGCTATGTCCATTTCGGCCAGAAGAGCTTTATGGACACGACAGTGGACAGGCGATGCGTAGAGGAGTTATTTGGGGTCGGTCTATCGGATTTGGTGGCCACGGCTACGGCCGGGAAATCCACCTTTCTACCTCAAGTCACTCCCCAACAGAAAAAGGCACCGACCTTTCAACCGCAGCCCTTTCGTTCCTTTAAAAATAAGAGAGCAAAGGGCTATTCATATCTGCCACGAGGCAGAGGACGAGGGAAGAGACAGCAACAGGCAGCTCCTTCCCAGGAACAGAAGCCCTCCCCGGCTTCTACAAAAGCCTCAGCATGACGCTGGGGCTTCGCAAGCGGACTCGGGGGCGGTAGGCGGTCGTCTCAAGAATTACAGCGCGCAGTGGGCTCACTCGCAGGTAAATCCCTGGATCCTGCAGATAATATCTCAGGGGTACAGGTTGAAATTAGAGACAGAGCCACCTCGCCGTTTCCTGAAGTCTGCTTTACCAACGTCCCCCTCAGAAAGGGAGACGGTTTTGGAAGCCATTCACAAGCTGTATTCTCAGCAGGTGATAGTCAAGGTACCTCTTCTACAACAAGGGAAGGGGTATTATTCCACTCTTTTTGTGGTACCGAAGCCGGATGGCTCGGTAAGGCCTATTCTAAATCTGAAGTCCTTGAACCTGTACATAAAGAAGTTCAGGTTCAAGATGGAGTCACTCAGAGCAGTGATAGCGAACCTGGAAGAAGGGGACTTTATGGTATCCTTGGACATCAAGGATGCGTATCTCCACGTTCCAATTACCCCTCACACCAGGGGTACCTCAGGTTCGTTGTACAAAACTGTCACTATCAGTTTCAGACGCTGCCGTTTGGTCTGTCCACGGCACCTCGGGTCTTTACAAAGGTAATGGCCGAGATAATATTTCTTCTTCGAAGAAAAGGCGTATTAATTATCCCATACTTGGACGATCTCCTAATAAGGGCAAGGTCCAGAGAACAGCTAGAGATGGGTTTAGCACTATCTCAAGAGGTGCTAAAGCAGCACGGATGGATTCTGAATATTCCAAAATCCAAATTAATGCCGACAACTCGTCTGCTGTTCCTGGGGATGATTCTGGACACAGTTCAGAAAAAGGTTTTTCTTCCCGAAGAAAAAGCCAAGGAGTTATCTGACCTGGTCAGGAACCTCCTAAAACCAGGAAAGGTGTCTGTACATCAATGCACAAGAGTCCTGGGAAAAAATGGTAGCTTCTTACGAAGCAATCCCTTTCGGCAGATTCCATGCAAAGGGATCTGTTGGACAAATGGTCAGGGTCGCATCTTCAGATGCACCTGCGGATAACCCTGTCGCCGAGGACAAGGGTATCCCTTCTGTGGTGGTTGCAGGAGGCTCATCTATTGGAGGGCCGCAGATTCGGCATGCAGGATTGGATCCTGGTGACCACGGATGCCAGCCTGAGAGGCTGGGGAGCAGTCACACAGGGAAGAAATTTCCAGGGAGTGTGGTCGAGCCTGAAAAAGTCTCTTCACATAAGCATTCTGGAACTAAGAGCAATCTACAATGCTCTAAGCCAGGCGGAACCTCTGCTTCAAGGAAGACCGGTGTTGATCCAGTCGGACAACATCACGGCAGTCGCCCATGTAAACAGACAGGGCGGCACAAGAAGCAGGAGGGCAATGGCAGAAGCTGCCAGGATCCTTCGCTGGGCGGAGAATCACGTGATAGCACTGTCAGCAGTATTCATCCCGGGCGTGGACAACTGGGAAGCAGACTTCCTCAGCAGACACGACCTTCACCCGGGAGAGTGGGGACTTCATCCAGAAGTTTTCCACATGCTATTAAACCGTTGGGTAAAACCAATGGTGGACATGATGGCGTCTCGCCTCAACAAAACACTGGACAGGTATTGCGCCAGGTCAAGAGATCTGCAGGCAATAGCTGTGGACGCGCTGGTAACACCTTGGGTGTACCAGTCGGTATATGTGTTTCCTCCTCTGCCTCTCATACCAAAGGTATTGAGGATTATACGGCAAAGAGGAGTAAGACTAGTGGCTCCGGATTGGCCAAGAAGGACTTGGTACCCGGAACTTCAAGAGATGGTCACGGACGATCCGTGGCCTCTACTTCTGAGAAGGGACCTGCTTCAGCAGGGTCCTTGTCTTTTTCAAGACTTACCGCGGCTGCGTTTGACGGCATGGCGTTTGAATGCCAGATCCTAAAAGGAAAAGGCATTCCAGAAGAAGTCATTCCTACCTTGATAAAGGCAAGGAAGGAAGTCACCGCGAAGCATTATCGTCGTATTTGGCGAAAATATGTTGCGTGGTGCGAGCAGCGGAGTGCTCCGATGGAGGAATTTCAACTGGGTCGTTTTCCTACATTTCCTGCAATCAGGATTGTCTATGGGTCTCAAATTGGGATCTATTAAGGTTCAAATTTCGGCCCTATCAATATTCTTCCAAAAAGAATTGGCCTCAGTCCCTGAGGTCCAGATTTTTATCAAAGGAGTACTGCATATACAGCCTCCTGTGGTGCCTAAGGTGGCACCGTGGGATCTAAATGTAGTTTAGATTTCCTCAAATCCAATTGGTTTGAACCACTAAAGAATGTGGATTTGAAATATCTCACATGGAAAGTGACTATGTTACTGGCCCTGGCTTCGGCCGGGAGAGTATCTGAACTGGCGGCTTTGTTTTATAAAAGCCCTTATTTAATTTTCCATTCGACATAGGGCAGAGCTGCGGACGCGTCCGCATTTTCTCCCTAAGGTGGTATCAGCGTTTCACCTGAACCAGCCTATTGTAGTGCCTGCGGCTACAGACGACTTGAAGGACTCCAAGTTGTTGGACGTTGTCAGAGCCTTAAAAATATACATTTAAAGGACGGCTGGAGTCAGAAAATCTGACTCGCTGTTTATACTGTATGCACCCAACAAGTTGGGTGCACCTGCTTCTAAGCAGTCGATTGCTCGTTGGATTTGTAACAAAATTCAACTTGTACATTCTGTGGCAGGCCTGCCACAGCCTAAATCTGTTAAGGCCCATTCCGCAAGGAAGGTGGGCTCATCTTGGGCGGCTGCCCGAGGGGTCTCGGCATTACAACTCTGCCGAGCAGCTACGTGGTCAGGGGAGAACACGTTTGTAAATTTTTACAAATTTGATACCCTGGCAAAGGAGGACCTGGAGTTCTCTCATTCGGTGCTGCAGAGTCATCCGCACTCTCCCGCCCGTTTGGGAGCTTTGGTATAATCCCCATGGTCCTTTCAGGAACCCCAGCATCCACTTAGGACGATAGAGAAAATAAGAATTTACTTACCGATAATTCTATTTCTCGGAGTCCGTAGTGGATGCTGGGCGCCCATCCCAAGTGCGGATTATCTGCAATACTTGTACATAGTTATTGTTAACTAATTCGGGTTATTGTTTAGGAAGCCATCTTTCAGAGGCTCCTCTGTTATCATACTGTTAACTGGGTTTAGATCACAAGTTGTACGGTGTGATTGGTGTGGCTGGTATGAGTCTTACCCGGGATTCAAAATCCTCCCTTATTGTGTACGCTCGTCCGGGCACAGTACCTAACTGGAGTCTGGAGGAGGGTCATGGGGGGAGGAGCCAGTACACACCACCTGACCTGTAAAAGCTTTACTTTTGTGCCCTGTCTCCTGCGGAGCCGCTATTCCCCATGGTCCTTTCAGGAACCCCAGCATCCACTACGGACTCCGAGAAATAGAATTATCGGTAAGTAAATTCTTATTTTTAATTATAATACTGAGGAGATCTATAAAACATGCTCTGTTTGGGGTCCCTGAGAACTGGAATTGGCCTAAATAAACAATGGTGCAATCGATTGTCTTCAGAGGTTACATCCTCCGAGAAACTCCCTTTTGAAGATTTTGTGTTTTCATTGATTTAATAATAGGTCAATCTGAGAGAGGATCTACAGTACAGTTGGTTATTGCATTTGCAAGCAAGAACTTCAAGAAGAGTCAAGAATATTTCAGGCAGAGGCGGTCGCTGGGCGGGAGGGGGCTGTACGGCGTCGATAAGCCGCCGTTTAGGGGGTGCGGCCCGGCCAACGCAGGCGTGGCCGGACCGTTGGGGGAGGGGCGGGCCGCGGCGGCTGCGTGACGTCACACGCGGCTGCTGCGGGCCGGGGAGCGACGAGTAGCTCCCGGCCAGCATGCTAAAGCTGCGCTGGTCGGGAGCTACTCTTGAAGTGCAAAGGCATCGCCGCTGTGCGATTCCTTTGCACTTCTGTGTGTGTGTGGGGGGGGGGGGGCGGCTGCACTGACATGCGGGGCAGACTAGCCCTGTACTGGGCGTCCCCCCGCATGTCAGTGTGAATGATTGTAGCTGTGCCAAATTTACCACCGCTACGATCAACTCGGAATGACTCCCTTAATGCGACCAGTCAGATACACACTTTGTGCAGCTGCAATGAAGAGAAATTTGCCGCAGCTCTCAGAGGGACCTTCTGGTACCTCTGCTTCTTTACGCCAATGTTTACTGTGCTGCTGATCACTGCCGATTGATCTGCATGGCAGGACCTCCCAACCAGCGACTGCAGACAACAGCAGCTGCTGGGGTAATATAAATGAACACCCCCAGCCCCCCAGTGTATACCTGTTGGTTGCGCTGCTAGAAAAATGAAAGTTCTGATGGTGCCGATCCAATGTTTGAAAAAAACAAACCTTTTTTACAAACATGAAAGAAAATATAATTTTAATTTATTTATTTTTAAATAGTCATTTTGGATACGTTTAAATACATGTTCTTCACCTAATTCACTCATTTAAAAAAACATATTATGAGTAGTTTTGGAGGGAAAAAATTGTCAGTTAGGTGGTTAACAGATTTTAATGAAAAACTATGAACATAATAAAGAGTTAGCTTTGCATGAAATGCAGACACCATGAAGATAATACAAAGGGTGTGGCAGCCATTTTGGGTCATTAGGATTATTCAGACTACCCACAAAGGATCCAGGTGATACAGCCATGTTGGGTACCTTCCATGGTGGAATATATAACCCAAAGCGTTTATTTCCCAAAATTACTGCACTATTATGATTATTGTGCTCTCTATGAGCGGTATCCTATTTACCCGTGGTATAACATTGGTGTAGAAAAAGTCCTGTTTTCCCCGATGCTCACTGATTTATTTTTTTTTTTATTTTCCTTTACAGGTTAGCCAATTAGATCGCCCGTAAAAAAAAGCTTTTTTTCACTGAACCTGTGTGTTTTCGTGAGAAACAGCGGGGTTGTTTCCAGGGGCTTTTGCCAGGCTTATCAAGGTTAATTGGATAGCTCCCGGTGAGACCCTTCTAGGATACCGCCTTAGGTGGTGTGTGTGTGGTGTTGTGTTTTTTTTTTTTTTTTTATTTTTTTTTTCTTCTGTATGGTTTTCTACTTGCAGTAATACAAAATCTTTTATAAAAATTTGTTTTTTAATGCCTGTAAAGCAGTTTTGAGTCTTGCTGGAGAAAAGCGCTGTATAAATAAAAATTATTATTTTAGGTATATTACATAGGATTACACTGGGCAGAGTAGACAAAGCTAGGAACTGGTGACACATAATGGGAAAGCGATAATAGGACAAGTCCTTGCAAGTTCATCAGAACCATGCATTTTTCATTTTATATGGAGCACCAGGCAAGGCAGCCATGGTGAGCGCACTACATTGTTTACAATGTGCGAATAAGCACTACGTGGAGATAAGGCATACAAGGATAAATTGAACAGTGAAGAGAATACTCGCTGCATAGATAATTAAGTGGATTGCTCATCCCGCCCTTGAAAGTACCAGGTAAGGTGCACAACATAGATTACAGTGGGAAAGGATAAGTAATTCACAGAAGTGTACCATGCAGTGGGAAAGTACAGTTGAGTGGAGTCCATGATGCAGCAGTAAGGAGAGACAGTTGGTTGCAGTATCCGCATAGGGCATTTAAAAATACAACCAAATTTAAACAGAAATTATAGTTCTAGATTAATATGTTTCAAATGGCATAAAATAGAATGCTAAATTATGTGAACGAAACCAGTGGGCAGCATATAAAGGTGAGTTCAGTAATACAAAGTCTGCAGAATCCAAATACAGGTTGAGTATCCCATATCCAAATATTCCGAAATACGGAATATTCTGAAATACAGACTTTTTTGAGTGAGAGTGAGATAGTGAAATCTTTGTTTTTTGATGGCTCAATGTACACAAACTTTGTTTAATACACAGTTATTAAAAATATTGTATTAAATTACCTTCAGTCTGTGTGTATAAGGTGTATATGAAACATAAATGAATTGTGTGAATGTCGACACACTTTGTTTAATGCACAAAGTTATAAAAAATATTGTCTAAAATTACCTTCAGGCTGTGTGTATAAGGTGTATATGTAACATAAATGCATTCTGTGCTTAGATTTAGGTCCTATCACCATGATATCTCATTATGGTATGCAATTATTCCAAAATACCTCTGGTCCCAAGCATTTTGGATAAGGGATACTCAACCTATATAACAGTGGGAGCAGATATGGGGATGAGAAGACACAATAAGAGGGTAAGGGGTAAAATGTTAAAAATTAAAATAAGTTGGCCAGAGTCCAAATCCAGTTCAAACTCTGGTTTCAACTTCATGCTTAAGATGTATGCTTGAAGATGACAGGTCAAGCCTGTGCGTGAAGTCATTTCTGAATAATGCACTTTTGTAGTAGATACTGGGTCAGTTGATACAGGGGGAGGGAGCGTTTGAATAATTTGTTTAGTAATCTAATGGTGGGGAATGGTGCAGGATCACAGATGAAAGATGATTTTTAAACACCTGTTAAGTAGCAGGCTTAAAGATGGCAGGCCAAGCCTGTATGCGTCACTGTTGGTCAGAATTAATATTGGAGATACTATCAAGTGGAAGAGTAATCTATTGTTTCATACGATAAGTGGCAATATTTAGCATCTGTGCTATATTCTGTTTAAGCTAAAATCGCATCATGCCAAGAACAGTGGCCCTATTTTTTAAACACCAGGTGGCAGAAACTTATCTTTAAATGGAACAAGATACAGACATGTTGGGGGGATACTCTGCTGTCTATGGGAGACCTAGAACAATGGGCTATGGGTCATTAGGTCGATCACTGTTGGTCAACATGCATTAGGTTGATGTGGAAAAAGGTCAACGAGTTTTTGAAACTTTTTTTTTTTTTGTCGTTTTCTTTGTAAAGTGACTTGGAACCCCAATTAGTGCACTGTATCACCTTGCTTTGCTCGCTATGCTTCGGGCAAGGTGCCTCTCTTTGCTAACGCTGCACTCAGCACAGGTTACTATTCCCAATCGTAGTCCACGTGGATCATAAAGTATGAATAAGTTCAAAAAATGAAAAAAAAAAGAAGTGAAAAACTGATGTCGACCTAGTGACCATGTCTACCTAATACATGTCGACCAATAGTGGTCGACCTAATGACCATATCCCGGACAATGACCCAAAGCATAGAGCAACAGCTACACTTACTACAAAAAAGTAAAATGTTCTGGAGTTGCTCAGTCAAAGCCTAGACACTGAGAATCTGTGTAATAGTTTGAAATTTGCTGTTCAGCCAGATGGAACACTTCTTAGTATTGCAATGACTGGGTGGAAAAATTAATTGTACTTAGCTGGTGTTCTACTCAAGATCAGTAGCGGATCTTGCCACGGGCAAGCAGGACTTTTGCCCGGGGCGCCGCCTTCCGGAGGGCGCTGCACCACGGCAAGATCCGCTGCCCGCTGTCCCGCTGCCCGCTGTGAAGGGAATAGACGCGTAGCGTCTAGTTTCCCTTCGTGGGGAGGACCTTTTCTGTAATGATGCGTAGCGTCTAGTTTTCCTTCGTGGAGAGGACCTTTGCTGTGCGGTGCGCGATGACGTCATCACGCACCGCACATCATTTCAGCGGTGCTACTACTGTACAGGGGGCGTAACTGACCACGTCCCCTGTATGAAGCCACGCCCCCTATGGCCGCCCGGGGCGCAAAAAGCCCCTGAGCCGGCCCTGCTCCAGATATGCCCAAAGCTGTAATTGAGAGTGAACTTACTAATGAAACCAGGAAATACCTTATTCTATCTTTAACGTATGAACTGTGCTGTTTTATATAGTGGTAATAACTCGGTGATGTAAGAAAATTTGAAAAACTCTGAAGGGAATTAATTTTCTCTAACGTCCTAAGTGGATGCTGGGGACTCCGTAAGGACCATGGGGAATAGCGGCTCCGCAGGAGACTGGGCACATCTAAAGAAAGCTTTAGGACTATCTGGTGTGCACTGGCTCCTCCCCCTATGACCCTCCTCCAAGCCTCAGTTAGATCTCTGTGCCCGAACGAGAAGGGTGCACACTAGGGGCTCTCCTGAGCTTCTTAGTGAAAGTTTTAGTTTAGGTTTTTTATTTTCAGTGAGACCTGCTGGCAACAGGCTCACTGCATCGAGGGACTAAGGGGAGAAGAAGCGAACTCACCTGCGTGCAGAGTGGATTGGGCTTCTTAGGCTACTGGACATTAGCTCCAGAGGGACGATCACAGGCCCAGCTTGGATGGGTCCCAGAGCCGCGCCGCCGGCCCCCTTACAGAGCCAGAAGGCAGAAGAGGTCCGGAAAATCGGCGGCAGAAGACGTCCTGTCTTCAACAAGGTAGCGCACAGCACTGCAGCTGTGCGCCATTGCTCTCAGCACACTTCACACTCCGGTCACTGAGGGTGCAGGGCGCTGGGGGGGGCGCCCTGAGACGCAATAAAAACACCTTGGATGGCAAAAAAAATGCATCACATATAGCTCCTGGGCTATATGGATGCATTTAACCCCTGCCAGAATACATAGAAAAACGGGAGATAGGCTCCGCCCCCTTATCGGCGGCCTTATCTCTTCAGCACACTGGCGCCATTTTCCCTCACAGCTCCGTTGGAGGGAAGCTCCCTGGCTCTCCCCTGCAGTCACTACACTACAGAAAGGGTTAAAAAAGAGAGGGGGGCACTAATTAGGCGCAGTATTAACTATACAGCAGCTATAAGGGGAAAAACACTTATATAAGGTTATCCCTGTATATATATAGCGCTCTGGTGTGTGCTGGCAAACTCTCCCTCTGTCTCCCCAAAGGGCTAGTGGGGTCCTGTCCTCTATCAGAGCATTCCCTGTGTGTGTGCTGTATGTCGGTACTTTTGTGTCGACATGTATGAGGAGAAAAATGATGTGGAGACGGAGCAGATTGCCTGTAATAGTGATGTCACCCCCTAGGGGGTCGACACCTGAGTGGATGAACTGTTGGAAGAAATTACGTGACAGTGTCAGCTCTGTATAAAAGACAGTGGTTGACATGAGACAGCCGGCTACTCAGCTTGTGCCTGTCCAGACGTCTCATAGGCCGTCAGGGGCTCTAAAGCGCCCGTTACCTCAGATGGCAGATATAGACGCCGACACGGATACTGACTCCAGTGTCGACGGTGAAGAGACATATGTGACTTCCAGTAGGGCCACACGTTACATGATTGAGGCAATGAAAAATGTTTTACACATTTCTGATAATACGAGTACCACCAAAAAGGGGTATTATGTTCGGTGAGGAAAAACTACCTGTAGTTTTCCTGAATCTGAGAAATTAAATGAGGTGTGTGATGATGCGTGGGTTGCCCCCGATAACAACTGATAATTTCTAAAATGTTATTGGCATTATATCCTTTCCCGCCAGAGGTTAGGGTGCGTTGGGAAACACCCCCTAGGGTGGATAAAGCGCTCACACGCTTGTAAGGGCTCTACCCTCTCCTGAGATGGCCGCCCTTAAGGATCCTGCTGATAGAAAGCAGGAGGGTATCCTAAAATGTATTTACACACATACTGGTGTTATACTGCGACCAGCAATCGCCTCAGCCTGGATGTGCAGTGCTGGGTTGGCGTGGTCGGATTCCCTGACTGAAAATATTGATACCCTAGATAGGGACAGTATATTTTTGCCTATAGAGCATTTAAAAGATGCATTTCTATATATGCGTGATGCACAGCGGAATATTTGCCGACTGGCATCAAGTCTAAGTGCGTTGTCCATTTCTACCAGTAGAGGGTTATGGACACGTCAGTGGTCAGGTGATGCGTATTCCAAACGGCATTTGGAAGTATTGCCTTATTAAGGGGAGGAGTTATTTGGGGTCGGTCTTTCAGACCTGGTGGCCACGGCAACAGCTGGGAAATCCACGTTTGTACCCCAGGTCGCCTCTCAACATGAGAAGACGCCGTATTATCAGGCGCAGTCTTTTCGTGGACAAGCGGGCAAAAGGTTCCTCATTTCTGCCCCGTGACAGAGGGAGAGGAAAAAGGCTGCAGAAATCAGCCAGTTCCCAGGAACAGAAACCCTCTCCCGCCTCTGCCAAGCCCTCAGTATACGCTGGGGCTTTACAAGCAGAATCAGGCACGGTGGGGGGCCCGTCTCAATGAATTTCAGCGCGCAGTGGGCTCACTCGCAAGTAGACCCCTGGATCCTTCAGGTGATATCTCAGGGGTACAAATTAGAATTCGAGACGTCTCCCCCTCGCCGTTTCCTAAAGTCGGCTTTACCGATGTCTCCTTCTGACAGGGAGACAGTTTTGGAAGCCATTCACAAGCTGTATTCCCAGCAGGTGATAATCAAGATACCCCTCCTGCAACAGGGAACGGGGTATTATTCCACACTGTTGTGGTACCGAAGCCGGACGGCTCGGTGAGACCGATTCTAAATCTAAAATCTTTGAACACTTACATACAGAGGTTCAAATTCAAGATTGAGTCACTCAGAGCAGTGATTGCGAACCTGGAAGAAGGGGACTACATGATGTCTCGGGACATCAAGGATGCTTACCTTCATGTCAAAATTTACCCTTCCCAACAAGGGTACCTCAGGTTTATGGTACAGAACTGTCACTATCAGTTCAGACGCTGCCGTATGGATGGTCCACGGCACCCCGGGTCTTTACCAAGGTAATGGCCGAAATGATGATATTCCTTCGAAGGAAGGGAATTTTAGTTATCCCTTACTTGGACAATTCCCTGATAAGGGTAAGATCCAGGGAACAGTTGGAGGTCGGTGTAGCACTATCTCAGGTAGTGTTGCGGCAGCACGATTTGATTCTCAATATTCCAAAATCGCAGCTGGTTCCGACGACTTGTCTTCTGTTCCTAGGGATGATCCTGGACACAGTCCAGAAAAAGGTGTTTCTCCCGGAGGAGAAAGCCAGGGAGTTATCCGAGCTAGTCAGGAACCTCCTAAAACCGAGCCAAGTCTCAGTGCATCAATGCACAAGGGTTCTGGGAAAAATGGTGGCTTCCTACGAAGCAATCCCATTCGGCAGATTCCACGCAAGAACTTTCCAGTGGGACCTGCTGGACAAATGGTCCGGGTCGCATCTTCAGATGCATCAGCGGATAACCCTGTCACCAAGGACAAGGGTGTCCCTCCTGTGGTGGTTGCAGAGTGCTCATCTTCTAGAGGGCCGCAGATTCGGCATTCAGGACTGGGTCCTGGTGACCACGGATGCCAGCCTGCGAGGCTGGGGAGCAGTCACACAGGGAAGAAATATCCAGGGCTTATGGTCAAGCCTGGAGACATCACTTCACATAAATATCCTGAAGCTAAGGGACATTTACAATGCTCTAAGCTTAGCAAGACCTCTGCTTCAAGGTCAGCCGGTGTTGATCCAGTCGGACAACATCACGGCAGTCACCCACGTAAACAGACAGGGTGGCACAAGAAGCAGGAGGACAATGGCAGAAGCTGCAAGGATTCTTCGCTGGGCGGAAAATCATGTGATAGCACTGTCGGCAGTATTCATTCCGGGAGTGGACAACTGGGAAGCAGACTTCCCCAGCACGACCTCCACCCGGGAGAGTGGGGACTTCATCCAGAAGTCTTCCACATGATTATAAACCGTTGGGAAAAACTCGACAGGTATTGCGCCAGGTCCAGGGACCCTCAGGCAATAGCTGTAGACGCTCTGGTAACACCGTGGGTGTACCAGTCAGTGTATGTGTTCCCTCATCTGCCTCTCATACCCAAGGTACTGAGATTGATAAGATGGAGAGGAGTAAGCACTATATTCGTGGCTCCGGATTGGCCAAGAAGGACTTGGTAACCGGAACTTCAAGAGATGCTCACGGAGGATCCGTGGCCTCTACCTCTAAGAAGGGACCTGCTCCAGCAAGGACCCTGTCTGTTCCAAGACTTACCGCGGCTGCGTTTGACGGCATGGCGGTTGAACGCCGGATCCTGAAGGAAAAAAGGCATTCCGGATGAAGTCATCCCTATCCTGATCAAAGCCAGGAAGGATGTAACCGCAAAAACATTATCACCGCAATTGGCGAAAATATGTTGCGTGGTGCGAGGCCAGTAAGGCCCGACGGAGGAAATTCAACTGGGTCGATTCCTACATTTCCTGCAAACAGGAGTGTCTATGGGCCTGAAATTGGGGTCCATTAAGGTTCAAATTTCGGCTCTGTCAATTTTCTTCCAAAAAGAACTAGCTTCAGTCCCTGAAGTTCAGACGTTTGTAAAAGGGTTACTGCATATACAGCCTCCTTTTGTGCCTCCAGTGGCACTTTGGGATCTCAATGTAGTTTTGGGTTCCAAAAGTCACATTGGTTTGAACCACTTAAATCTGTGGAGTTAAAATATCTCACATGGAAAGTGGTCATGCTGTTGGCCCTGGCCTGGGCCAGGCGCGTGTCCGAATTGGCGGCTTTATCCTGAAAAAGCCCTTATCTGATTTTCCATTCGGACAGGGCGGAATTGAGGACTCGTCCTCAGTTTCTTCTTAAGGCGGTTTCAGCGTTTCACCTGAACCAACCTATTTGTGGTGCCTGCGGCTACTAGGGACTTGGAGGACTCCAAGTTGCTAGACGTTGTCAGGGCCCTGAAAATATATGTTTCCAGGACGGCTGGAGTCAGGAAATCTGACTCGCTGTTTATCCTGCTTCTAAGCAGACTATTGCTCGTTGGATTTGTAGTACAATTCAGCTTGCACATTCTGTGGCAGGCCTGCCACAGCCAAAAATCTGTAAATGCCCACTCCACAAGGAAGGTGGGCTCATCTTGGGCGGCTGCCCGAGGGGTCTCGGCTTTACAACTTTGCCGAGCAGCTACTTGGTCAGGAGCAAATACGTTTGTAAAATTCTACAAAATTGATATCCTGGCTGAGGAGGACCTGGAGTTCTCTCATTTGGTGCTGCAGAGTCATCCGCACTCTCCCGCCCGTTTGGGAGCTTTGGTATAATCCCCATGGTCCTTACGGAGTCCCCAGCATCCACTTAGGACGTTAGAGAAAATAAGAATTTACTTACCGATAATTCTATTTCTCATAGTCCGTAGTGGATGCTGGGCGCCCATCCCAAGTGCGGATTGTCTGCAATACTGGTACATAGTTATTGTTGCCAAAAAAAATCGGGTTATTGCTGTAGTGAGCCATCTTTTCTAGAGGCTCCTCTGTTATCATGCTGTTAACTGGGTTCAGATCACAAGTTGTACGGTGTGATTGGTGTGGCTGGTATGAGTCTTACCCGGGATTCAAAATCCTTCCTTATTGTGTACGCTCGTCCGGGCACAGTATCCTAACTGAGGCTTGGAGGAGGGTCATAGGGGGAGGAGCCAGTGCACACCAGATAGTCCTAAAGCTTTCTTTAGATGTGCCCAGTCTCCTGCGGAGCCGCTATTCCCCATGGTCCTTACGGAGTCCCCAGCATCCACTACGGACTATGAGAAATAGAATCATCGGTAAGTAAATTCTTATTATTTCTCATACGTACTAGAGGATGCTGGGGTTCACTTCATGACCATGGGGGGTATAGACGGTTCCGCAGGAGCCATGGGCACTCTTTAGACTTTTCAAGGGTGTGAACTGGCTCCTCCCTCTATGCCCCTCCTCCAGACCTCAGTTTTAGAAATGTGCCCAGACAGACTGGATGCACTCTGAGGAGCTCTACTGAGTTTCTCTGAAAAGACTTATGTTAGGTTTTTCTCTAACGTCCTAGTGGATGCTGGGGACTCCGTCAGGACCATGGGGAATAGCGGCTCCGCAGGAGACAGGGCACAAAAGCAAGCTTTTAGGATCACATGGTGTGTACTGGCTCCTCCCCCTATGACCCTCCTCCAAGCCTCAGTTAGGTTTTTGTGCCCGTCCGAGCAGGGTGCAATCTAGGTGGCTCTCCTAAAGAGCTGCTTAGAAAAAGTTTTTAGGTTTTTTATTTTCAGTGAGTCCTGCTGGCAACAGGCTCACTGCATCGAGGGACTTAGGGGAGAGATTTTCAACTCACCTGCGTGCAGGATGGATTGGAGTCTTAGGCTACTGGACATAGCTCCAGAGGGAGTCGGAACACAGGTCACCCTGGGGTTCGTCCCGGAGCCGCGCCGCCGATCCCCCTTACAGATGCTGAAGATCGAGGGTCCGGAAACAGGCGGCAGAAGGCTCTTCAGTCTTCATGAAGGTAGCGCACAGCACTGCAGCTGTGCGCCATTGTTGCTACACACTTCACACTGACCAGTCACGGAGGGTGCAGGGCGCTGCTGGGGGCGCCCTGGGCAGCAATATTTAATACCTTTTATGGCAAAGGAATACATCACATATAGCCATTGAGGCTATATGTATGTATTTAACCCAGGCCAGATATCTCAAAACCCGGGAGAAAAGCCCGCCGAAAAGGGGGCGGGGCTTATTCTCCTCAGCACACAGCGCCATTTTCCTGCTCAGCTCCGCTGTGAGGAAGGCTCCCAGGACTCTCCCCTGCACTGCACTACAGAAACAGGGTAACAAAGAGAAGGGGGGCATATTTTGGCGATATTTATATATTTAAAGCGCATATAACAGAAACAACACCTTTTAGGGTTGTTTATATACATTTTATAGCGCTTTTGGTGTGTGCTGGCAAACTCTCCCTCCCCAAAGGGCTAGTGGGGTCCTGTCTTCGATAAGAGCATTCCCTGTGTGTCTGCTGTGTGTCGGTACGTGTGTGTCGACATGTATGAGGACGATGTTGGTATGGAGGCGGAGCAATTGCCGGTAATGGTGATGTCACCCCCTAGGGAGTCGACACCGGAATGGATGGCTTTAATTATGGAATTACGTGATAATGTTAGTACATTACAAAAGTCAGTTGACGAAATGAGACGGCCGGAAAACCAGTTGGTACCTGCTCAGGCGTCTCAGACACCGTCAGGGGCTGTAAAACGTCCCTTACCTCAGTCAGTCGACACAGGTACCGACACAGATGAATCTAGTGTCGACGGTGAAGAAACAAACGTATTTTCCAATAGGGCCACACGTTATATGATCACGGCAATGAAGGAGGCTTTGCAGATCTCTGATACTGCAGGTACCTCAAAAAGGGGTATTATGTGGGGGGTGAAAAAACTACCTGTAGCTTTTCCAGAATCAGAGGAATTGAATGACGTGTGTGATGAAGCGTGGGTTAACCCCGATAGAAAACTGCTAATTTCAAAGAAGTTATTGGCATTATACCCTTTCCCACCAGAGGTTAGGGCGCGCTGGGAAACACCCCCTAGGGTGGATAAAGCGCTCACACGTTTATCAAAACAAGTGGCGTTGCCGTCTCCTGATACGGCCGCCCTCAAGGATCCAGCAGATAGGAGGCTGGAAACTACACTGAAGAGTATTTACACACATACTGGTGTTATACTCCGACCAGCAATAGCCTCAGCCTGGATGTGCAGTGCTGGGGTAGTGTGGTTGGATTCCCTGACTGAAAATATTGATACCCTGGATAGGGACAGTATTTTATTGACTTTAGAGCAATTAAAGGATGCGTTTCTTTATATGCGAGATGCTCAGAGGGATATTTGCACTCTGGCATCGAGAGTAAATGCGATGTCCATATCTGCCAGAAGAAGTTTATGGACGCGACAGTGGTCAGGTGATGCGGATTCCAAAAGGCATATGGAAGTATTGCCATATAAAGGAGAGGAATTATTTGGGGTCGGTCTATCGGATCTGGTGGCCACGGCAACTGCCGGCAAATCCACTTTTTTACCTCAGACCCCCTCCCAACAGAAAAAGACACCGTCTTTTCAGCCGCAGTCCTTTCGCTCCTATAAAAACAAGCGGGCAAAAGGACAGTCTTATCTGCCCCGAGGCAGAGGAAAGGGTAAGAGAGGGCAGCAAGCAGCCCCTGCCCAGGAACAGAAGCCCGCCCCGGGTTCTACAAAGCCATCAGCATGACGCTGGGGCTTTACTAGCGGACTCAGGAGCGGTGGGGTGTCGACTAAAGATTTTCAGCAATCAGTGGGCTCGCTCACAGGTGGACCCGTGGATCCTGCAGATAGTATCTCAGGGTTACATGTTGGAATTCGAAAGGTCTCCCCCTCGCCGGTTCCTAAAGACTGCTTTACCAACGTCTCCCTTAGAAAGGGCGACGGTATTGGAAGCCATTCACAAGCTGTATTCTCAGCAGGTGATAATCAAGGTACCCCTCCTACAACAGGGAAAGGGGTATTATTCCACACTATTTGTGGTACCGAAGCCGGACGGTTCGGTAAGACCTATTCTAAATCTGAAATCCTTGAACCTGTACATACAGAAATTCAAGTTCAAGATGGAGTCACTAAGAGCAGTGATAGCGAATCTGGAAGAAGGGGACTTCATGGTGTCCCTGGACATAAAAGATGCTTATCTGCATGTCCCAATTTACCCCTCACACCAAGGGTATCTCAGGTTCGTGATACAAGACTGTCATTATCAGTTTCAAACGCTGCCGTTTGGTTTGTCCACGGCACCTCGGGTCTTTACCAAGGTAATGACCGAAATGATGGTTCTTCTACGAAGAAAAGGCGTATTAATTATCCCTTACTTGGACGATCTCCTGATAAGGGCAAGGTCCAGAGAACAGCTGGAAGTCGGGGTAGCACTAACCCAAGTAGTGCTTCAA
This sequence comes from Pseudophryne corroboree, assembly GCF_028390025.1. Lineage (NCBI taxonomy): Eukaryota > Metazoa > Chordata > Amphibia > Anura > Myobatrachidae > Pseudophryne > Pseudophryne corroboree. The sequence continues at coordinate 295,533,033 of NC_086449.1, forward strand.
CAACACGGGTGGATTCTGAATCTTCCAAAATCTCAATTGACACCGACAACTCGTCTGCTGTTCCTGGGAATGATTCTGGACACTGTTCAGAAAAAGGTGTTTCTCCCGGAGGAGAAAGCAAGGGAGTTATCCGAACTTGTCAGGAACCTCCTAAAACCAGGAAATGTGTCAGTACATCAATGCACAAGAGTCCTGGGAAAGATGGTGGCTTCTTACGAAGCAATTCCATTCGGCAGATTCCACGCACGAATATTTCAGTGGGATCTGCTGGACAAATGGTCCGGATCGCATCTGCACATGCATCAGCGGATAACACTGTCACCAAGAACAAGGTTGTCTCTCCTGTGGTGGTTGCAGAGTGCCCATCTGTTAGAGGGCCGCAGGTTCGGCATACAGGACTGGGTCCTGGTGACTACGGATGCCAGCCTACGAGGCTGGGGAGCAGTCACACAGGGAAGAAACTTCCAGGGTGTATGGTCAAACCTGGAGACGTCTCTTCATATAAATATACTGGAGCTAAGAGCGATCTACAATGCTTTAAGCCTGGCGAAACCGCTGCTTCAGGGTCAGCCGGTGTTGATCCAGTCGGACAACATCACGGCAGTCGCCCACGTAAACAGACAAGGCGGCACGAGAAGCAGAAGAGCAATGACAGAAGCTGCAAGGATTCTTCGCTGGGCGGAAAATCATGTCATAGCACTGTCAGCAGTGTTCATCCCGGGAGTGGACAACTGGGAAGCAGACTTCCTCAGCAGACACGACCTTCACCCGGGAGAGTGGGGACTTCATCCGGAAGTTTTCCACATGATTGTGAACCATTGGGAAAAACCAAAGGTGGACATGATGGCGTCTCGCCTCAACAAAAAACTGGACAGATATTGCGCCAGGTCAAGAGACCCTCAGGCAATAGCTGTGGACGCTCTAGTAACACCGTGGGTGTACCAGTCAGTGTATGTGTTCCCTCCTCTGCCTCTCATACCAAAGGTACTGAGAATTATACGGAAAAGGGGAGTAAGAACAATACTAGTGGCTCCGGATTGGCCAAGAAGAACTTGGTACCCGGAACTTCAAGAGATGCTCACGGAAGATCCGTGGCCTCTACCTCTAAGAAGGGATCTGCTTCAGCAGGGACCTTGTATGTTCCAAGACTTACTGCGACTGCGTTTGACGGCATGGCGGTTGAACGCCGGATTCTAAAAGAAAAGGGCATTCCAGAGGAAGTTATTCCTACCTTGATTAAAGCTAGGAAGGAAGTGACCGCACAACATTATCACCGCATTTGGAGAAAATATGTTGCGTGGTGTGAAGCCAAGAAGGCCCCAACGGAAGAATTTCAATTGGGTCGATTCCTACATTTCCTGCAGGCAGGATTGTCTATGGGCCTAAAATTGGGGTCTATTAAAGTTCAAATTTCGGCCTTATCAATCTTCTTCCAGAAAGAATTGGCTTCAGTGCCTGAAGTACAAACTTTTGTCAAGGGTGTACTACATATACAGCCCCCAATTGTGCCTCCAGTGGCACCGTGGGATCTAAACGTAGTTTTGGATTTTCTCAAATCTCATTGGTTTGAGCCTCTCAAATCGGTAGATTTGAAGTATCTTACATGGAAAGTAACCATGCTACTGGCCCTGGCTTCAGCCAGGAGAGTTTCAGAGTTGGCGGCTTTATCGTACAAAAGCCCATATCTGATTTTCCATTCGGACAGGGCAGAACTGCGGACACGTCCTCATTTTCTCCCTAAGGTGGTTTCGGCTTTTCACTTGAACCAGCCTATTGTGGTGCCTGCGGCTACTAGCGACTTGGAGGACTCCAAGTTACTGGACGTTGTCAGAGCATTGAAAATATATATTTCAAGGACAGCTGGAGTCAGAAAATCTGACTCGTTGTTTATCTTGTATGCACCCAACAAGATGGGTGCTCCTGCGTCTAAGCAGACGATTGCTCGTTGGATCTGTAGCACAATCCAACTTGCACATTCTGTGGCAGGCCTGCCACAGCCTAAAACTGTTAAAGCCCACTCCACAAGGAAGGTGGGCTCATCTTGGGCGGCTGCCCGAGGGGTCTCGGCATTACAACTTTGCCGAGCAGCTACGTGGTCAGGGGAGAACACGTTTGTAAAATTTTACAAATTTGATACTCTGGCTAAAGAGGACTTGGAGTTCTCTCATTCGGTGCTGCAGAGTCATCCGCACTCTCCCGCCCGTTTGGGAGCTTTGGTATAATCCCCATGGTCCTGACGGAGTCCCCAGCATCCACTAGGACGTTAGAGAAAATAAGAATTTACTTACCGATAATTCTATTTCTCATAGTCCGTAGTGGATGCTGGGCGCCCATCCCAAGTGCGGTTTGTCTGCAATACTTGTACATAGTTATTGTTACAAAAATCGGGTTATTATTGTTGTGAGCCATCTTTTTTTAGAGGCTACTTCTTTGTTATCATACTGTTAACTGGGTTCAGATCACAAGTTGTACGGTGTGATTGGTGTGGCTGGTATGAGTCTTACCCGGGATTCAAGATCCTTCCTTATTGTGTACGCTCGTCCGGGCACAGTACCTAACTGAGGCTTGGAGGAGGGTCATAGGGGGAGGAGCCATTACACACCATGTGATCCTAAAAGCTTGCTTTTGTGCCCTGTCTCCTGCGGAGCCGCTATTCCCCATGGTCCTGACTGAGTCCCCAGCATCCACTACGGACTATGAGAAATAGAATTATCAGTAAGTAAATTCTTATTTTTTGTTTTCAGGGAGAACTGCTGGCAACAGTCTCCCTGCTTCGTGGGACTGAGGGGGCAGAAGTAGGAACCAACTCCTGAAGAGTTTCATGGCTCTACTTCTGGCTGACAGGACACCATTAGCTCCTGAAGGGAACTGAACGCTAGCCGTGTCTAGATGCTCACTCCTACAGCATGTCACCCCCCTCGCAGAGCCAGAAGTCAGAAGACAGGGGAGTGTAAGAAGACAGATCTTTAATCAAGTAAAGTGACTGCTGAGGTACCGCGCGGCTGGAGCGCAGCGCGCCATTGCTGTCCACACATACGCAGACACTGCAGGGCGCTGGGGGGCGCCCTGGGAAGCAAATAACCTCATAAACTGGATAAAAGGGGGCATAAGATACCAAGGCACAGCCCTACCCACGCCAGTATAAATATTATGTGAAAAATCTCTAAGGAGAAACGCGCCATTGCGGGGGCGGAGCTTCCTCCTCAGGCTGCCAGCACACTGTTCAGCACCATTTTCTCTCATTCACAGACTGCACAGAAGAGGCTAGTCCTCCTCCACTTCTGAACAAGTATCAGGGTGAAAAAAGGGGGGGGGGGGCTGGGTGCTAAATCATATTGTTCATAATATAATAGCGCTTAAAGGTTTCTGTGTACGGAGTACGCGACACAGGGATTTTGTCTCTGTGTACAAAGTACACGGCACGGGGATTTTTTCTTTGGCACTGTATAAGTTCTAGGGCACTGTATAAAAGTGACCACCGGCTGTGGCATTATCTGTCCAGCTAGTGGAGCCCGATGCTGGTGTAAAAAATACGGGGGACCCCTACTCGTTTTGTCCCCCGTATTTTTTGCACCAGCACCAGGCAGAGCCCGGTGCTGGTTTTAAAAATACGGGGGATCCCCTGTCAATTTTTCCCCCGCATTTTTAGAACCAGGACCAGCTCGAAGAGCCCGAGGCTGGTTATGCTTTGGAGGGGGGACCCCACGCCATTTTTTTCAGGGATTTCACCATTCCATCTATAAAAAAAAAATATATATTTTTAAAAATATATAAATAATACTTGTGCCTCCCAAAAACACAAACCAAGTACCTAATCCCTTCTAATATAAATAGATCTGATATTACCACGAAAAAAACCCACAAAAAAAACATGTTTTAAATTTTTTTTATTGGTTTCACCCTCCAAAGTGTGGCGGATTGAAAATGACGAATTTGCTGTCTAAAAGCACTGCTGTCGAATTTCCAAACTTGAATTGAATATGCTTTTGTCGAATTGCAGCACTTGTATCATTGCAGAAAAGTCGAATTTGCAAAAAGTCGAATTTCAAAAAGTCGAATTTTGAAAGTCCGTTTTTTTGACGGAAAGCACTGAATTGTATTGACAATTTTTTTTTTTGGCGGAAAATACCCGAAATTCGACAATTTCGGGAATTCGACCGCAATTGCATATACCCCATAGTATGCATTATATCAATAGGAGATTAGATAAGTCTGAATCTCATGCTGAGTGCTGGAGAAAATCTGTGGAAGATGTGATTTTTCAGGGCTCTGTTCATCCATCCGCAGACGACCCTTCTGGTCACATAAGAGACCATTTGCGAATATTGTGAATACTGATACCGACACGTACACTGATTCTTGTGTCGACGATAGTGACTCCAGAGAAATAGATCATAAATTGGCAAAAAATATACAATATATGATTGTAGCTATACAGGAAGTGCTGGAAGTCACAGAAGCCACTCCTGTACCTCAGGAGAAGTCTTATTTCTATAAAGAAAAGAAATCCAAGGTCACCTTCCCTCTTTCCCACGAGCTTAATACTCTCTTTGAAGGGATGTGGGTGAATTTCGAAAATAAATTTCGTATTCCCAAGAGAATTCAGATAGCTTATCCTTTCCCGGTGGAGGACAGGAAAAAATGGGAGACACCCCCTGTGTTAGACAGTGCACTATCCAGGTTGACAAAGAAAGTAATTCTTCCTGCACCTGGCACGGCTTCACTAAAAGAGCCGGCAGACCGAAAATGGAAACTACACTGAAATCCATTTATGTTGCCAATGGTACGCTGCTCAGGCCCACTATTGCTTGCGCGTGGGTGAGTCGTGCTATTGAAAAATGGTCCGAAAGCGTGTCATCAGAAATTGACACGATTGATAAAGATGAGATACTCCTTAAGTTAGGGAATATCAAAGACACTGCCGCATACATGCTAGAAGAGATGAAAGATATTGGACTTTTGAGTTCACAAGCCGCTACCATAGCAGTATCGGCTCGGCGGGCGTTGTGGATTCGCCAATGGAACGCGGATGCAGATTCCAAAAGAAATATGGAGGCTCTCGCATATAAAGGTGAGGCCTTATTTGGCGATGGACTGGATGCGCTAGTCTCGGCGGCTACCGCAGGTAAGTCGACATTTTTGCCCTCTGCGCCTGCATCGGCAAAAAACACATATCGCCCACACATGCAGTCCTTTCGGCCCAATAAATACAAAAAAGCAAGAGGTTCCCCCTTCTTTGCAGGAAGGGGAAGAGGAAAGGGAAAGAAGTCCACAGCGACTTCAGGTTCCCAGGAGCAGAAGTCTACCCCTACTTCTGCCAAATCTTCAGCATGACGCTGGGGCTCCTATGCTGGAGGCAGCTCGGGTGGGGGCACGTCTCAAACTGTTCAGCCAAGGTTGGATTCTGTCTGGCCTGGATCCCTTGCATCGTCTTGCAAATAGTGTCCCAGGGATACAAGCTGGAGTTGAAAGACGTTTTCCCATGCCGATTTTTCAAATCGACCTTGCCAGCTTCTCTTCCAGAAAGGGAAGCAGTAATGGCAGCAATCCAAAAATTATGTCAGGATCAGGTCATAGTCCTGGTACCTTTGTCACAACAAGAAGAAGGTTTTTATTCAAGCCTTTTTGTAGTTCCGAAACCGGACCGCTCGGTCTGACCGATCCTAAACCTAAAAAATCTGAATCTCTACTTAAAGCGATACTGAGGGAAGTGATTTCCAATCTGGAGGAGGGGGACTACATGGTGTCTGTAGACATAAGGGATGCTTACCTGTATGTTCCCATTTATCCTCCTCACCAGGATTATCTGAGATTCGCGGTTCAGGATTGCCATTACCAATTCCAAACGTTGCCTTTCGGTCTCTCCACGGCACCGAGGGTATTCACCAAGGTGATGGCTGAGATGATGGTACTCTTGCGTCAAAAGGGAGTCAATATAATTCCTTATCTAGACGATCTCCTGATAAAGGCGACATCCAGGGAACAGTTGTTACAAAACATCACTCTCTCCCTGTCAATACTCCAACTACACGGTTGGATCATAAATTATCCAAAGTCACAGTTGGAACTGACGACAAGATTGTCTTGTCTCGGGATGATTCTGGACACAGAAGTTCAGAGAGTTTTTCTTCCTGTGGAAAAGGCTCTGGAAATCCAGAAAATGGTAAAACAAATATTGAAACCATCAAGTGTGTCGATCCATCAGTGCATTCGGTTGTTGGGGAAGATGGTGGCAGCCTACGAGGCCATACAGTTTGGCAGGTTCCATGCCAGAATATTCCAGTGGGACCTGTTGGACAAGTGGTGCGGATCCCACCTTCACATGCACCAGCAGATAATCCTGTCGTCAAAGGCCAGGATTTCGCTCCTGTGGTGGCTACACAGTTCTCACCTACTAGAGAGACGCAGGTTCGGGATTCAGGACTGGCTCCTGGTAACCACGGATGCAAGTCTCCGAGGCTGGGGAGCTGTCACTCAGGGAGAAAGCTTCCAGGGAAAATGGTCAAGTCAGGAAGCCTGCCTTCACATAAACGTGCTGGAATTGAGAGCCATTTACAACGGCCTTCAACAAGCAGTACATCTTCAAGATCATCCCGTGCAGATCCAGTCGAACAATGTAACAGCAGTCGCGTACATAAACAGGCAGGGTAGAACGAAAAGCAGAGCGGCAATGGCAGAGGTGACAAATATCCTCCTCTGGGCAGAAAGACATTTAAAGGCTCTGTCTGCAATTTTCATTCCGGGAGTAGACAACTGGGAAGCAGACTTCCTCAGCAGACACGATCTCTATCCAGGAGAGTGGAGCCTCCACCAGGAAGTCTTCACAGAGGTGACAAGTCTTTGGGGAGTTTCTCAAGTAGACCTGATGGCATCTCGTCTCAACAAGAAGCTTCAGAAATATTGTTCCAGGTCGAGAGACCCTCAAGCAATAGCAGTTGATTCGCTGGTGGCCCAGTGGGTGTTCCGGTCGGTGTATGTCTTCCCTCCACTTCCACTGATCCCAAAAGTGCTCAGGATCATAAGATGAACAAGAGTTCGAGCAATCTTCATTGCCCCAAGATGGCCAAGGAGGGCTTGGTACCCAGATCTTCAGGAGTTGCTCATAGAAGATCCTCTGCCTCTTCCTCTTCGCGAGGACCTGCTGCAGCTGGGGCCGTGCGTGTATCAAGACTTACCGCGGCTACGTTTGATGGCATGGCTGTTGAGCGCTGGATCCTAGCCCGAAAGGGTATTCCCAAGGAAGTCATTCCCACCCTCATTCAGGCCAGGAAAGGAGTAACGTCGAAACATTACCACCGTAATTGGAGAAAATGTGTCTTGGTGTGAATCCAAGAAGGCTCCTACGGAAGAGTTTCAGCTGGGACGTTTTCTCCTTTTTCTGCAGGCTGGTGTGGAGGCGGGCCTCCGATTGGGATCAATCAAGGTCCAGATTTCAGCCTTGTCAGTGTTCTTACAAAAACAATTGGCCACTCTTCCAGAGGTTCAGACCTTCGTGAAAGGGGTTCTGCACATCCAGCCTCCATTTGTGCCTCCAGTGGCACCATGGGACCTTAATGTGGTGTTGCTGTTCCTTCAATCGGATTGGTTTGAGCCTCTACAAGAGAGAGAGTTTAAGTTTCTCACTTGGAAAGTCGTGATGCTTTTGGCATTGGCATCCGCACGGCGGGTGTCTGAATTGGGGGCCTTGTCTCACAAGAGCCCTTACCTGATCTTCCATGAAGATAGGGCAGAGTTGAGGACTTGTCAACAGTTTCTTCCGAAGGTGGTTTCATCTTTACACATAAACCAACCTATTGTGGTGCCAGTAGTTACTGACACGTTCACTGAGTCAGTCTCTAGATGTGGTTAGGGCTTTGAAGATCGAATATGGAAAACACAGAGTCTTTGTCCTGTATGCCCCCAACAAGATTGGGTGTCCTGCTTTCAAGCAGACTATTACGCGTTGGATCAGAAGTACGATTCAGTACGCATATACTACGGCTGGATTGCCGTTACCGACGTCGGTGAAGGCCCATTCCACTAGGAAGGTGGGCTCATCGGCATTGCAACTTTGTCGAGCAGCTACTTGGTCGGGGTCAAACACATTTGAAAAATTCTACAAGTTTTGACACCTTGGCCGATGAAGACCTCAAGTTCGGTCCATCGGTGCTGCAGGGTCATCCGCATTCTCCCGCCCGTAGTGGAGCTTTGGTATAAACCCCATGGTCATGAAGTGGACCCCAGCATCCTCTAGAACTTATGAGAAAACAGGATTTTGATACCTACTGGTGAATCCTTTTCTCCTAGTCCGTAGAGGATGCTAGGTGCCCGTCCCAGTGCGTACTTTACCTGCAGTTTTTTGTTATTAGAGTTACACAAGTTGTGTTATATTAGTTTCAGCATGTTGCTGTACTTGGGGGGGTGTAGTATGGTATGCCAGCAGCCGGGCTCCCGGCGACCAGCATATCGGCGCCGGGAGCCTGATCGCCGGCATACCGACAGCGTGGCGAGCGCAAAGGAGCCCCTTGCGGGCTCGCTGCGCTCACCACGCTGTCGACCCTCACAGGGGAGAATATCTGTCGGTATAACGGGTGTCGGGATTCCGGCTCCGGTATACTGTGCGCCGGGATCCCGACAATCGGCATACTGAAGAGCACCCGTACTTGGTTCATGCCTGTTGGCGTGTGTTATGTTGAATGCCATGTTGTGTGGCATGGTTGCGGTGTGAGCTGGTATGTATCTCACCACTAGTTTAAAGTAAATCCTTTCCTCGAAATGTTCGTCTCCCTGGGCACAGTTCCTATAACGGAGGTCTGGAGGAGGGGCATAGAGGGAGGAGCCAGTTCACACCCATTGAAAAGTCTTAAGAGTGTCCATGTCTCCTGCGGAACCGTCTATACCCCCCATAGTCATGAAGTGGACCCCAGCTTCCTCTACGGACTAGGAGAAAAGGATTTACTGGTAGGTATCAAAATCCTGTTTTTTCTTTTCAATTCTCCAGTAGTTTTTCCATCATTTGTTGAATGTGGTTTAACTTGATACTGTTTCTTGAAAGCTTAGAGGTGAACCTTAGTGGTTGCTGGTTTGTTTGCGGCGTAAGTGAAGCCATATGCTGTACTTATGGTACCTCTGGACTTTTGTATTTTTGTTTGTGGCCTCATTGGCTGCTTACAAAGTATCCACAAGATCAGGCCACAATGGGGGCGAGTTGCGGTGCAGTTGCAATGTCAACTCACAACTAATAAGATAGACCCCCTCAGTGTACACAGTTTTGCTGTTCAGAGATCCCTGTACTATATAATGTTGCCTTTCAATCTAGCTTGTGTGTGCTGTTGCAAAAGAATACCTTTTGTATCCCCTTCACACTGAAATTCCGGGTCCAGGCTTGGTCACTGAACATGGGTTTCAAACCGTGTCTCGCAGTAACTTGAAATCCATTCACACTGCAGGCTGAACCTAGGTTATAACCAGAGCTTCTCCTCTGCCAGTGCTTGGAAATAACATTATTTCCAAGCGCCGGTTAGCCGGCTCTCCATAGAGTGTTAATGGGATCTAGGTCAGATGACCTGGGTCACCTGTTCACACTGCCCCTTAACCCGTGTCCTTCCTGCCGCTAATCCTGCTCATTGCCTGGGTTGGATTCCAAAGTCCCTGGACCTGGGTTATATGGGTGTGAATTCTATAGTTTGGGTACCCACCACTAGAGTGTGCACGGTGGCAGCATTTCAACTGTGCTGCCATATGGGCACCCATGCTGCTGGCACCAACATCTCTGCTTTCTGAGCTGGCAAGGAGAAATGTGTGAAAAGTGTCCCATTTTAGTGTCCAAATGGCGCTATTCGCAGCCAGGACTTTAGTCTGAGTTAAAACCTGCTGCTTTTGGACTCATAAACAGTAACGTCCAGCTGAAAGTTAATTAAATCCTCACTGTAGCGCATCCCAGCCCCTGCTGCTGATACTTGCATGCAGGTTGTTCACTCCCTTACAACCAAATGAACATAAAGCAGACCAATGGATTTGAGTTATAATTCAACACATATGTAGTACCATATATATTGTTAAATATGGCTCAAGTGCAGATAATGTATTGTCCACAGAGGAAAACAGTTGCAATTCAATAAAAATGTCATGTTTATTCTTTTTTTTAAAAAGATGATCACTTCAAGCAGAAAGTTGTCACGTATGCAGTTTCCGCATTTAAATAACAAGAGTGCCTGCACCATAAATTTCTACTTATGCAGGTATATGATGATAAAGTCACGGCTCACCTAACCTTCAGTTCGTGCTGGGTAGATTTTATATCCCGGGATTTCCACTGCAGACTATCACTGTTCCCTGCTGTCTTTCCTGATGGTATCTGTTGGTGAATGAGTGAGCTGGCAATTTCAACTCTGCTTTCTTGGGAATGGATGTGGTTCTTGTATAAAAGGGTCCTCAATACTCGTGTTCTCCAGCTGATGCGTTTCCACCCCTCAAAGGTTTGAGGGGTGGAAACACGCTGACTTTTATAGTAGTTTTTACAGACTGAATGCCCAGGGAACGCTCATGATAAATAGGTCATTTGGGCCATTAGAAATTGGAAAAGAGGAGGAAAGAAAACATAACTTAAAATTTGAGTTGTAGGCCGATAAGTCTTATATTCAGAGGGGTTCTTAACAGGCTTCAGAATAGACACAATTCGAGCTTCCACTGTTTCCGCGGGAAAGGAGCCAATGGTGATAGCCTGACTATAGAGCGTTAAGAGAAATGGGGAAAGTACCTCGCCAAACGTAGAATAAAAAGGAGTTCACAAAGCCATTAGGGCAGGGAGCTTCCCTTTTGGCAGCTGTTGAATTACCAAGGGGCATTCAGGGATGCCAGGCTGTCCTTGTTCAGGCAAGAGAGAAGGAGGCTATCTAAAAAGCAAATAATACTCTTTGGGGGATGAATGGGTCCTCATATAAATTATAAAATTTCTCTTACGTCCTAGAGGATACTGGGGTTCCATTTAGTACCATGGGGTATAGACGGGTCCACTAGGAGCCATAAGCACTTTAAGAATTTGTTAGTGTGGGCTGACTCCTCCCTCTATGCCCCTCCTACCAGACATCGTTTAGAAAATGTGCCCGGAGGAGCCGGTCACGCTTATGGAAGCACCTGAAGAGGTTTCTGCATTTATTTTATGGCACCAGCCTGCCTGCTTCGTGGGACTTAGTGGGCGGAACGGCCCAACCTCTTGAAGGGTTACTGGTCCTGAATTATTAGCAATCCCCACCACGACGAGCGTACATTCCCACAGCACGCCACCACCCCTACCAGAGCCAGAAGAATGAAGAGTGGTGAGTACTAAGCCGGCGTCCCGGCTAGCAGGTCGCCAGCCATTATGGCAGCTCGAGGGTACGGAGACGCACGGCTTCTAACCGGGGCGGATTGCGTCTCCATACACTTCATCTCAGTACACAGTACGCACACTGGCAAAAACAGCCTTAAAATGTTTTTCTCTCCATTTTTAAGCACCTCAGCCAGTATAAAAAAAAAGCAGGAAGCCTGTGTGCCATTGAAGGTGCGGGGCCTTCACTATGAGCGGATCCAGCAGCTCACCAATGCCATTTTCCCTCTTCAGTGGACACAGACGCTGACTGACAGGGACATGCAGCTCCTCCGGAGAGACTCCAGATTACCTCAGCGGTACCAGGGGGTCATAGCAGGGGGGGGGGGGGAGCGATTTATTACTGTACTAAGTCTAATATCAGGGTACCTAGTCTGCGACCCGGCTAAGCTTGGCATTAACGATAAGGGCGCGGTGGGGGCTGGCTCCAAATTACTCTGTGTCTCCCCGAAGGGCTCTTTGTGGGTTAATTGTGCTTAATCTTTTCCTGTGTGTGTGCAGTCACATTTACATGATGTCAGGCAAAGAGTGTGTTTCTTGCACAGCGGAGTGTCCCTCTTCACCAGGGGGGCTCAATACTGGGTACTCAGAGCAGTGCAACTTCCCAGAATAGCGGGGCTGAACCGGAGTGGGTTAATTCCAGTAAGGGAGTGATCTCAAATATTTCTACAAAACTATCCCGCAATGAGAAAGAGACGCACTACTTTAAGACAGACTGTGGATGAGTTTATGAATAGAGACTCCGTCCCCAAACCAGCATCTCAGTCCCCTCCCATTTGTCCGTAAAAATGATCTCTGGTCCATGTCCTGCAGTCTGACGCTGACGGGTCAGACATGGAGGAGGGGGTGGGGGATACTACTCTGTCACAGGGAATAGAGGCTCATATAGAGTCTATCAGAGAGGTTCTGCAAATTCCTGATAAGGTGTCAGAGGAGTGTGAGGAATCTTATTTTAATGTAAAAATGAAGTCCTCAGTCACTTTTCCTGCGTCCAAAAGAATTGGATACCCTGTTTGTAGAACCGTGGGTTAATCCTGATAAGAAATTTAAAATCCCTAAAAGGTTGCTCTCATATTTCCTTTTCCTCCTGAGTATAGGGAAAAAGTGGGAAAATCCACGACACATCAGTCTCTATGCTTTCACGTAAAATTGTATTGCCTGTCCCTGGTGCAGCCTCCCTAAAAGGTACGGCTGATCGTAAAATTGAGACTACACTCAAATCATTGTACACAGCTGCTGGGGTGGTCCAAAGACCCACTAATGTTATGTTCATGGATCACAAAACCCATTGCTAAATGGTCAGGTAAACTAATTGAGGGGTTAGATTCCTTGTCTAGGGTGGATGATGTTTTACTCCTGCAGCATATACAGGACTCTGCAAACTTTATGGTGGAAGCCATAAAAGAGATTGGTTTGCTTAATGCACACACCACCGCTATGGCAGTGTCAGCATGCTTGTGGCTATGCAAGTCGATTGCTGATGCGGACTCCAGGAAAGGCGTGGAAGGCCTACCATTCACAGGAGAGGCCTTGTTTGCAGACAAACTAGACAAATAGATTTCCAAAGCTACTGCAGGTAAGTCTACGTATCTTCCTTCCGCAGCTCCCCCAGCCAGGAAAGCTTGTTCAGCTTCAAATTTACAGTCCTTTTGGACAGCCAAGTTTAAGGGAAAATCCAGAGGTGCTTCTACGGCCTCAAGAGGCGCAAGAGGTAAACCAAGCAAACCAGCAACTGCAGGTGTTCGGGAACAGAGCTCAGGCTCTGCTTCCTCAAAGCCTTCAGCATGACGGTGGACCGCAAGGCCTGGAGGTCTGTCAGGTGGGAGTCCGACTACAATTCTTCAGTAACATCTGGTCAAGTTCGTGCCGGGATCCCTGCGTAATAGTTCTTATTTCCCAGGGCTACAGACTGGAGTTCCAAGAGCTCCCACCTCACAGATTCTTCAAATCAGACATACCAGCTTCACAAGAGGCAAGTATAACTTTTACAGCAGGCCATCCAAAAACTGGTACAGACTCAAGTCATTGTTCCAGTTCCACCTCATCTACACAACAAGGGGTACTATTCCAACTTGTTTGTAGTACCGAAACCGGACGGTTCGGTACGGCCAGTTCTGAACCTCCAGTCCTTGAACCTGTTCTTAAGAGTGTTTAAGATGAAGTCTCTGAGAGCGGTGATCTCAGGTCTGGAGGAAGGGGAATTCCTTGTGTCCCTGGATATTAAGGATGCGTACCTTCACATTCCAATTTGGCCGCCTCACCAGGCTTATCTATGGTTTGCACTACAGGACCGTCACTACCAGTTCTAGGCCCTGCCATTTGGTGTCTCCATGGTACCGAGGGTGTTCACCAAGGTGATGGCAGAGATGATGTTTATACTTCACAAGCGGGGAGTGAACATAATTACGTACCTGGACGATCTTCTGATAAAGGCGCCATCCAAGGAGAGGTTGCTGGACCGCGTTGGCCTCTCAACCAAACTTCTCCAGGATCATGGGTGGATTCTGAACCTTCTGAACTCTCACCTAGAACCAACACTGAGGCTCCCATTCCTGGGAATGATACTGGACACGGAGTCGCAGAAAGTGTTCCTTCCGTTGGAAAAGGCATTGGTAATCCAGTCGATGGTTCGGGATGTCCTGAAGCCAACCCGGATATCGGTGCATCTATGCATTCGCCTTCTGGGAAAAATGGTGGCCTCTTACAAGGCGCTTCAATACAGAAGGTTTCACGCAAGACCCTTCCAACTAGATCTGTTGGGCAAATGGTCCGAATAGCATCTTCACATGCACCAGAGGATTTGTCTGTCACCAAAATCCAGGATCTCCCTTCTGTGGTGGCTACAGACCTCTCAACTCGTAGATGGTCGGAGGTTCGGAATTTGGGACTGGATCCTGTTAACCACGTATGCAAGCCTCCGAGGTTGGGGAGCAGTCACCCAGGGTGTGTAGTTTCAAGGAAGATGGTCAAGTCAGGAAGTTGTCCTTCCAATCAACAGTCTGGAACTCTGGGCCATATAAAACGCTCTTCTGCAGGCCTCTTATCTTCAGGATCGGTCCATTCAAGTCCAGTCGGACAATGTAACGGCAGTGACGTACATAAACCGAAAGGGCGGAACGAAGAGCAGAGCAGCAATGTCAGAGGTGTCAATTCTCCTCTGGGCAGAAAAAAACGCTGTGGCGTTGTCAGCGGTCTTCATTCCGGGAGTAGACAACTGGGAAGCAAACTTCCTCAGCAGACACGACCTGTACCCGGGGAGTGGGACCTTCACCCGGAAGTATTCAGGTGCTTGACACGTCGGTGGGGATATCCACAAATCGACATGATGGCCTCTCGTCTCAACAAGAAGGTCAAGCGATATAGTTCCAGGTCGAGTGACCCACAGGCAGTGGCGGTAGACGCTCTGACGAATCCATGGGTCTATCAGATGGTGTATGTGTTTCCTCCACTTCCTCTGATCCCAAGAATTCTCAAAAGAATAAAAAGGGAAAAGGTTCAAGCAATCCTCATTGCTCCGGACTGGCCAAAAAGGCCTGGTACGCGGACCTTCTAGAGATGCTTCTCGAGGATCCGTGGCCGCTACCTCTTCACGAGGATCTTTTGCAACAGGGCCCGTTCGTCTATCAGGACTTACCGCGGCTATGTTTGATGGCATGGAAGTTGAACGGCTGATTCTAGCCAGACGAGGTATCCTTAATAAAGTTATTCCGACTATGATCCAAGCCAGGAAGGGGGTAACGCCTAAACATTTCCACCGTATTTGGAAGAATTACGTCTCTTGGTGTGAGAGCAGAACTTAATCTGCAGTGGAAATTCAACTGGGACGTTTCCTGCTTTTTCTGCAGTCAGGTGTGGATGTGGACCTACGTCTGGGCTTCATAAAAGTCCAGATTTCGGCCTTGTCCATTTTCTTTCAAAAACAATTGGCTTCTCTCCCTGAGGTCCAGACGTTTTTGAAAGGTGTTCTGCCCATACATCCTCCCTTTGTGCCTCCCACGGCACCTTGGGATCTCGATTTGGTGCTACAGTTCCTCCAATCGGACTGGTTTGAACCATTACAGGAGGTGGACGTAAAATATCTTACGTGGAAGACCATCACACTGTTGGCTGTACGCATGCAATATAGAGCAGTGGTTTGTGCACCCCTCCCCCCACCGTGTGGCATTGATGTATTTGCTGCTATTTGAAGTGCCGTTGATCACACAAATTCATCCCACACCTTTAACTGTAATACATCCTCACATCATAACTCTAACTGGATGCTTCACACTTTCCAAAAGGTTTCCACAATTTTGGCAACTAATGTACATTGTTGTATGTTTACAGATTTCCAGCTAGTTCTTTTACATGCTTGATTTATCCTTATGTTATTGTTTTTCAAATTTATAGGTGCTAGTAAATCTGGGGGAGCAGGGTGTTTGCTCTATCACTAGTATGTTCTAGTTTTTTGTAGTGTTGTTATCAACCCACTTAGTGCTGCCCACAATCACGGCTTCTCCATGTGGCTAAAATAATCGGGAGGCTGCTGCATCTCCCAATAGTTGTTGCTAGGTGGCAATCCTATCTCTTGGGGGAAATACATTTTTGCAGGTTATAGATTCATGTGAAACTCGTTTTATCCTTAATGTTTTCTGTAAAGTTAAAAGGAATTGGAACAGTTTGGTTTTAAACCAGCTGAAAAAGCACAGTAGGCAGCAGACACATTACATTTGTTGAAATAGTTGTGGATGCTTTTACTTTGGTCCTCACAGCCAGATTTACTTTGGTCTGTAGTTGAAATGATCAGTCAGTGTGTTTTATAATTAGAATACTCTCCTTATTACTGTAGTTCTATATTTACTTGTTCACTTCACATACTTGAAGGTTTTTTTTTGTGTTTTTTTTTTGTTCACTGTTCCAAGGACAATAAAAGCATTATTTATGTCTGTCACATGGATTTGCATTAAATGTTTTCCTGTAAGACAGTGAATGAATAAGAGTATAATACTGATTTGCTGTAGCATCTGGTATAATAGTGAATGGGCCTTTTGTACTGATTCAGACAGATTTTTGCATTTTCTGTATGCTTGTGGCAACATTTGTAGTCCTTAGTCTGCGACTATTTACTTAGCGTAGGCTGTGAAATGAAATCAGCAGTACAATAAATGTACCATGCAATCTAGTTCTGCCAAGCTACTATGTTTTATTGAAACATGGAAATAGCCAGTGCATTTCTTGTTTATTGTGTAAGCGTTACCTCTAGGCTGAATTAACATGGTTGTCCATCTTCAATGTATGATCTGCTGTTTCCATGAGTGAAGTGTTGATTAAGTAGTTTCCATTTTGGTATTACAGCATGTATGCCCTGTTGTAAATTGCTGACTATGTAAAAATCTTGATTCAAAAAAGAAGCTCAGCTTAAACCCTGGTATTTATTAGAGTCCATAAATAGAAATCTACTGGTAGGTGCATAATCTTCTCAGTACACAGCTGTATGTCTTTGTAAATGTCTGAGAAATTTAAATGAAAATTCTGTGCAAGATTGAGAAATAAACCTACTTGGGTATAGGACAACACATTGATTTTTGGTGGTCTGTTTCCAGCTTTTGCAACAATTTGTTGGCTTTGCAGCATGTAATCTTTACGTACTGCCATTTTATTGGATATTATTTAACACAATGATCATGTTGTTTTATCCCTACAGTAGCTACCATTAGGGGGTGCAAAATGGAGAAGTTGTTGTTGTTGTTAGAATTATTTTTTATAATTCAATTTTTGCTCCATTTAAAAGCCCCATAGCCACAAGGGATGACATTTCAGCTCGCAGGCACCTGAGTCTTGAGAAGTAATGTTCACTAAGTCGTCACTTTAAGCTTCCGAACGTCAGTTTGGATGCCCAAAGCAGGACTGATGGGTGTAACCGTTTTACACACTGCCTGACTGACTGGGTGCGATGTGCAGGGCTGCCTCAGAAATTCTGGGTCCCGGGACTCGCAAAATAGGCAGCCCCCCCCCCCCCCCCCACAAAAAAATAAATAAAAAAAATTCTGTATATAGATATACACACACACACACACACACACACACACACACACACACACACACACACACACACACACACATATATATATATATATATATGTGTGTGTGTGTGTGTGTGTATATATATATATATATATATATATATATATATATATATATATATTTATTTCTCTGACGTCCTAGTGGATGCTGGGGACTCCGTCAGGACCATGGGGATTAGCGGCTCCGCAGGAGACAGGGCACAAAAATAAAGCTTTAGGATCAGGTGGTGTGCACTGGCTCCTTCCCCTATGACCCTCCTCCAAGCCTCAGTTAGGTTTTTGTGCCCGTCCGAGCAGGGTGCAATCTAGGTGGCTCTCCTAAAGAGCTGCTTAGAAAAAGTTTTTAGGTTTTTTATTTTACAGTGAGTCCTGCTGGCAACAGGCTCACTGCAACGAGGGACTTAGGGGAGAAGAAGTGAACTCACCTGCGTGCAGGATGGATTGGCTTCTTAGGCTACTGGACACCATTAGCTCCAGAGGGATCGAACACAGGCGCCGCCGACCCCCTTGCAGATGCCGAAAAGTGAAAAGGTCCAGAAACCGGCGGCAGAAGACTTTTCAGTCTTCATGAGGTAGCGCACAGCACTGCAGCTGTGCGCCATTGTTGTCACACACTTCACACCAGCGGTCACTGAGGGTGCAGGGCGCTGTGGGGGGCGCCCTGGGCAGCAATGAAATACCTATACTGGCTAAAAGATACATCACATATAGCCCCTGGGGCTATATGGATGTATTTAACCCCTGCCAGGTCTCAGAAAAACGGGAGAAGAAGCCCGCCGAAAAGGGGGCGGGGCCTATTCTCCTCAGCACACAGCGCCATTTTCCCTCACAGAAATGCTGGTGGGAAGGCTCCCAGGCTCTCCCCTGCACTGCACTACAGAAACAGGGTTAAAACAGAGAGGGGGGGCACTTATTTGGCGATATGATTATATATATTAAGATGCTATAAGGGAAAAACACTTATATAAAGGTTGTCCCTGTATAATTATAGCGTTTTGGTGTGTGCTGGCAAACTCTCCCTCTGTCTCTCCAAAGGGCTAGTGGGGTCCTGTCCTCTATCAGAGCATTCCCTGTGTGTGTGCTGTGTGTCGGTACGTGTGTGTCGACATGTATGAGGACGATGTTGGTGAGGAGGCGGAGCAATTGCCTGTAATGGTGATGTCACTCTCTAGGGAGTCGACACCGGAATGGATGGCTTATTTAAGGAATTACGTGATAATGTCAACACGCTGCAAGGTCGGTTGACGACATGAGACGGCCGGCAAACCAATTAGTACCTGTCCAGGCGTCTCAAACACCGTCAGGGGCGTTAAAACGTCTTTTTACCTCAGTCGGTCGACACAGACACAGACACGGACACTGACTCCAGTGTCGACGGTGAAGAAACAAACGTATTTTTCTTTTAGGGCCACACGTTACTTGTTAAGGGCAATGAAGGAGGTGTTACATATTTCTGATACTACAAGTACCACAAAAAAGGGTATTTTGTGGAGTGTGAAAAAACTACCTGTAGTTTTTCCTGAATCAGATAAATTAAATGAAGTGTGTGATGATGCGTGGGTTTCCCCCGATAGAAAATTATTGGCGGTATACCCTTTCCCGCCAGAAGTTAGGGCGCGTTGGGAAAACACCCCTTAGGGTGGATAAGGCGCTCACACGCTTATCAAAACAAGTGGCGGTACCGTCTCCAGATAGGGCCGCCCTCAAGGAGCCAGCTGATAGGAGGCTGGAAAATATCCTAAAAAGTATATACACACATACTGGTGTTATACTGCGACCAGCGATCGCCTCAGCCTGGATGTGCAGCGCTGGGGTGGCTTGGTCGGATTCCCTGACTGAAAATATTGATACCCTTGACAGGGACAGTATTTTACTGACTATAGAGCATTTAAAGGATGCATTTCTATATATGCGAGATGCACAGAGGGATATTTGCACTCTGGCATCAAGAGTAATTGCGATGTCCATATCTGCCAGAAGTTGTTTATGGACACGACAGTGGTCAGGTGATGCAGATTCCAAACGGCACATGGAAGTATTGCCGTATAAAGGAGAAAAAGACAACGTCTTTTCAGCCTCAGTCCTTTCGTCCCCATAAGGGCAAGCGGTCAAAAGGCCAGTCATATCTGCCATGGGATAGAGGAAAGGGAAGAAGACTGCAGCAGGCAGCCCATTCCCAGGAACAGAAGCCCTCCACCGCTTCTGCCAAGTCCTCAGCATGACGCTGGGGCCGTACAAGCGGACTCAGGTGCGGTGGGGGGTCATCTCAAGAGTTTCAGCACGCAGTGGGCTCACTCGCAAGTGGACCCCTGGATCCTACAAGTAGTATCCCAGGGGTACAGATTGGAAGTTCGAGACGTCTCCCCCTCGCAGGTTCCTGAAGTCTGCTTTACCAACGTCTCCCTCCGACAGGGAGGCAGTAGTGGAAACAATTCACAAGCTGTATTCCCAGCAGGTGATAATCAAAGTACCCCTCCTACAACAAGGAAAGGGGTATTATTCCACACTATATTGTGGTACTGAAGCCAGACGGCTCGGTGAGACCTATTCTAAATCTGAAATATTTGAACACTTACATAAAAAGGTTCAAATCAAGATGGAGTCACTCAGAGCAGTGATAGCGAACCAGGAAAAAGGGGACTATATGGTGTCCCGGGACAGATGCTTACCTCCATGTCCCAATTTGCCCTTCTCACCAAGGGTACCTCAGGTTCGTGGTACAGAACTGTCACTATCAGTTTCAGACGCTGCCGGTTGGATTGTCCACGGCACCCCGGGTCCTTACCAAGGTAATGGCCGAAATGATGATTCTTCTTCAAAGAAAATGGACGATCTCCTGATAAGGGCAAGGTCCAGAGAACAGTTGGAGGTCGGAGTAGCACTATCTCAAGTAGTTCTACGACAGCACGGGTGGATTCTAAATATTCCAAAACCGCAGCCGTTTCCGACGACACGTCTGCTGTTCCTAGGGATGATTCTGGACACAGTCCAGAAAAAGGTGTTTCTCCCGGAGAAGAAAGCCAGGGAGTTATCCGAGCTAGTCAGGAACCTCCTAAAACCAGGAAAAGTGTCAGTGCATCATTGCACAAGGGTCCTGGGAAAAATGGTGGCTTCTTACGAAGCGATTCCATTCGGCAGATTTCACGCAAGAACTTTTCAGTGGGATCTGCTGGACAAATGGTCCGGATCGCATCTGCAGATGCATCAGCGGATAACCTTATCGCCACGGACAAGGGTGTCTCTTCTGTGGTGGTTGCAGAGTGCTCATCTGTTAGAGGGCCGCAGATTCGGCATACAGGACTGGGTCCTGGTGACCACGGATGCCAGTCTGAGAGGCTGGGGAGCGGTCACACAGGGAAGAAACTTCCAGGGAGTATGGTCAAGCCTGGAGATGTCTCTTCACATAAATATACTGGAGCTAAGAGCGATTTACAATGCTCTAAGCCTGGCAAAACCCCTGCTTCAAGGTCAGCCGGTGTTGATCCAGTCGGACAACATCACGGCAGTCGCCCACGTAAACAGACAGGGCGGCACAAGAAGCAGGAGAGCAATGGCAGAAGCTGCAAGGATTCTTCGCTGGGCGGAAGATCATGTGATAGCACTGTCAGCAGTGTTCATTCCGGGAGTGGACAACTGGGAAGCAGACTTCCTCAGCAGACACGATCTACACCCGGGAGAGTGGGGACTTCATCCAGAAGTCTTCCACATGATTGTGAACCGTTGGGAAAAACCAAAGGTGGATATGATGGCGTCTCGCCTCAACAAAAAACTGGACAGGTATTGCGCCAGGTCAAGAGACCCTCAGGCAATAGCTGTGGACGCTCTGGTAACACCGTGGGTGTTCCAGTCAGTGTATGTGTTTCCTCCTCTGCCTCTCATACCAAAAGTACTGAGAATTATACGGCAAAGGGGAGTAAAAACGATACTCGTGGCTCCGGATTGGCCAAGAAGAACTTGGTACCCGGAACTTCAGGAGATGCTCACGGAAGATCCGTGGCCTCTACCTCTAAGACGGGACCTGCTTCAGCAGGGACCGTGTCTATTCCAAGACTTACCGCGGCTGCGTTTGACGGCATGGCGGTTGAACGCCGAATTCTAAGGGAAAAAGGCATTCCGGAAGAGGTCATTCCTACACTGGTAAAAGCCAGGAAGGAGGTGACTGCACAACATTATCACCGCATTTGGAGAAAATATGTTGCGTGGTGTGAGGCCAGGAAGGCCCCCACGGAGGAATTTCAATTGGGTCGATTCCTACATTTCCTGCAAACAGGATTGTCTATGGGCCTCAAATTGGGGTCCATTAAGGTTTAAATTTCGGCCCTGTCGATTTTCTTCCAGAAAGAATGGGCTTCAGTTCCTGAAGTCCAGACTTTTGTAAAAGGAGTACTACATATACAGCCCCGGTTGTGCCCCCAGTGGCTCCGGGGGACCTTAATGTAGTTTTGGATTTTCTCAAATCCCATTGGTTTGAGCCACTCAAATCGGTGGATTTGAAATATCTTACATGGAAAGTAACCATGCTACTGGCCCTGGCTTCAGCCAGGAGAGTGTCAGAATTGGCGGCTTTATCGTATAAAAGCCCATATCTGATTTTCCATTCGGACGGGGCAGAACTGCGGAGGCTTCCTCAGTTTCTGCCTAAGGTGGTGTCAGCGTTTCACCTGAACCAGCCTATTGTGGTGCCTGCGGCTACTAGCGATTTGGAGGATTCCAAGTTGCTAGACGTTGTCAGGGCATTGAAAATATATATTTCAAGGACGGCTGGAGTCAGAAAATCTGACTCGCTGTTTATACTGTATGCACCCAACAAGCTGGGTGCTCCTGCTTCTAAGCAGACGATTGCTCGTTGGATTTGTAGCACAATTCAACTTGCACATTCTGTGGCAGGCCTGCCACAGCCTAAATCTGTCAAGGCCCATTCCACAAGGAAGGTGGGCTCATCCTGGGCGGCTGCCCGAGGGGTCTCGGCATTACAACTCTGCCGAGCAGCTACGTGGTCGGGGGAGAACACGTTTGTAAAATTCTACAAATTTGATACCCTGGCTAAAGAGGACCTGGAGTTCTCTCATTCGGTGCTGCAGAGTCATCCGCGCTCTCCCGCCCGTTTGGGAGCTTTGGTATAATCCCCATGGTCCTGACAGAGTCCCCAGCATCCACTAGGACGTCAGAGAAAATAAGATTTTACTTACCGATAAATCTATTTCTCGTAGTCCGTAGTGGATGCTGGGCGCCCATCCCAAGTGCGGATTGTCTGCAATACTTGTACATAGTTATTGTTACAAAAAAATCGGGTTGTTATTGTTGTGAGCCGTCTGTTCAGAGGCTCCTACGTTTGTCATACTGTTAACTGGGTTCAGATCACAAGTTGTACGGTGTGATTGGTGTGGCTGGTATGAGTCTTACCCGGGATTCAAAATCCTTCCTTATTGTGTACGCTCGTCCGGGCACAGTATCCTAACTGAGGCTTGGAGGAGGGTCATAGGGGGAGGAGCCAGTGCACACCACCTGATCCTAAAGCTTTATTTTTGTGCCCTGTCTCCTGCGGAGCCGCTAATCCCCATGGTCCTGACGGAGTCCCCAGCATCCACTACGGACTACGAGAAATAGATTTATCGGTAAGTAAAATCTTATTATATAATACATCACACTCCTCCACTGGCAGCACTCAAAGGCTTTTACCTCTTAAAAGAAGACACAACTCGGCTGTTGTTTGGCAACGTTTCAGCGCCGTATAGCGCTTTTATCAAGCCTTTAACGATAAAAGCGCTATACGGCGCTGAAACGTTGCCAAACAGCCGAGTTGTGTCTTCTTTTATGAGGTAAAAGCCTTCGAGTGCCGCCAGTGGAGGAATATATTGCTTGCAGCCACGGAGGCTGTAATGAGGAAGGCACCGGTCGCAGCACACGTTTGAATGTTTGTTGAGTGCCGTGTAGCTCCGCCCCCTCGGTTTTGTGTAGATCCGCCCCCTTTTCATGACAGAGCTCTGTCACAGGGGAGGGGAGAGTACGCTGTAAGCTTCTAATGAAAAGTCTCTGCCAAAATGGCTGCCTCCTTAGAGGGAGACGGTTATTAAAGATACTAGAGGAGCCTCCTCTAGTATCTTTAATAACTGTCTCCTCTGAGACGGATGCAATTTTTGGAGGGACGTTTACAATAGAAGATTGCAGCGTCCTCTCCCCCTCCTTTTGACAGTGCCAGAACTCTGTAATGAAAAGTGGGCGGAACATCGTGGCGGACGGCGGCATGAGCGGCCCGGGCCCTCTCCTCTATGTTAGAGAGGCCGGGCCCGGGACATTTGTGCCCGCAGCACCACCCTGATGGCGGGCCTGGCTATATGCATGTGCACATGTCCACATGTCCAAACATCAGTTGATTTGTGACAATTGTTTGGCCATCTAAACAGACCCGCTTAGATGGGATAATTAGAAGCCCAAAACAATTGAACCTGCCCCTGCGAATGCTAGTTTGCATTTCAGCTAGTTGAGTGTGTTGTGTTTTTTTTTCTTTTTAATATAGATTTGAATTTCCATACAGCTCTTTCAGGGGTATATTCAATTAGCAGTGATAACGGACTTTTCACGTGAAAAGTCCGGTTTTCGTGTGAAAAAACGGACTTTTCACGTGAAACGCAATTACAGGCTATTCAATTATCCTGGAAAATTTATCGGTGATCATTTTTTCACTAATTTCACTTCACCTTCTCTGAAGCAGGTGAAAAGTTGGGAAAAGTCACTATTTTAAGGTAAAAATGTTTGGATATGGTACAGAACTCCTGGGACACCCCCCTTAATGACTAATTAGGCACGGTGAAGTTTTTAATTATTTTTAATTGGCCAATAATGACATGTCATTTTTGGGGTGAAAAAGTAAAAAGTCATGGAAATTGGGGTTCAAGGTATGGGACAGGTATATTGGGGTGCTTTATGAGTGGGACAGGTGTTTTTTAGGCTTGCAGATGGGAGTAATCAGTCTGTTTCCACTTTTTTTTTAAAGTACCCTAAAATGACCCAAATATATACTTATACCCATTTTCATGTACCCCAAATTTAATGAGAGCATTTATTTTGCTAAAAAAAAATAGCTTTCTATAATTTTTTTGCATTTTAAAAAAAATGCATATAACAGCCATTTCACACAATTTAAGTCCCCAAAAACGCTCTAATGTGATCTCTAACACACTTCTCTTCTGTTTTCCTATGTTAGTTTAGCATTTTTTGGGGTACAGGCTGATTTCCCCATTTTCACCTGCACTTTTCACTGCAAGAATTTTCACGTGAAACCCGGTCGGAATTGAATAGGTCGAAAAACGGAGCGTTTTCGCGGCAATTTTCGGCCGTTTGCAGCGAAAAATTTTCGGGCGCAAAATTGCCGCGAATTTGCGGATAATTGAATACCCCACTCACTGTTATATGGCACATCATTTGTTACTTAGGGGCCTATTCATCATTGGGTGCCTGATGGCCTTTGATGGTTTAAGTATGCAACTCGTCCCAAGTTTCAGCCTCAGGAGGTGCAAGGAAAAATGTGTTCTTTCTTGTCTGTAGTTTAGCGTCCAAAGTGCCCAATCCCGGACTTTGGACGCTCATTGAAGCGATTTAAACAGGTTTAGCCGATTTGCACGGCTAATCCTGGAGTTGTCAGTAATAACTGAATAGTTCCGATAGATGCTCATTGCTATAGATGTCCAGCAGGGGGAGCAGGAAACAGTTGAATTGGCCCCATTGATTGGTGTAGCTCCTTATTGTGTGACCCATTACTGCTTGCTTCAGGCCTTAGTGAGTTTCCCTATCCTCCTCCTGTTTACCACAACCGTCTTTGGTTTATTTGTATTATGGTTATCCTTTATATTTTTTCATAATATTTTATTTTGTTTTCATTGTACACGGCGCTGACGAAGCCACCTTGTGGTACCCTATAAATAAATAAATAAAAGATAACCTCTTAAGGTGTGTATACATGGTGAGATCCTTGCTATATCCAATTTTGATTATACGATTTCCCTTGAACTCCCCAGAGCTCAGATAGTACAGATTTTTAATATCTGTGCTTGAGATTTTGTCTTTGTACAATTTTGACTAAAGGCCCATACACACTTGCCAATAAAATGAGCAACGCCGCTCTTTTTCCCCCTCCCTGAGCGACGTCGCTCATTTTATCGGCAAGTGTGTATGCCGCCAGCGACGACCAATGCGCGGCCCCGTGGGTCGGCAACGATCGTCACTGTCGGCAGTGCATGCATGCTCGATCTGGACTGTCGTCCAGGAGCTGCATGCACGGCCGGCGGAAGCGTGATGTCACTGACCGATTTGAGCGGTCATATCGCTCAGTGTGTACAGACGGCAGCCGAGCGGCCGGCCCGGGAGGGGAAACAGTAGACGACGTCGCTCACAGAGCGACATCGTCTAATGTGAATGGGCCTTTAGTGTCAATTTTGACTATACTTTCTACTAGATAGTACACTAGATAGTCAAGATTGACTTGCCTGCACAGTCTATCTAGCCTTGTGATACCGACCACACGTGAGCGCGCATCGGGATCGAATCTGTATCGCAAGCTGCCTAACACCTTGAGATGTGCACTAACTTTTCAGAAGATTTTGATTATTTATTCAAAATCTTACAGATTTATCTCAGTGTGTACACGTCTTTTTTTTTTTTGTGTGTCCCACCCCACCCCCAGTGATACTAATGCATGTAGCTGGAAGCAGGTGTCGGAATGGAGAGCAGCGGAGGAGACTGAGCGGACGGGGGAGGAGAGGAGGAGACGGGGGAGCAGCGGCTGCAGCAGCGTAACAACAGGAGGCTCTTGGCAGCGCCAACCGGCTCCAGCAAGTGGGACCTCGCTTGCTGGAGCCGGGCGGACGCTGCCTCTGGGTTCCTGCTCTTCCGTCTCCTGCTCTCAGCTCACTCATCTCAATCCGACTTTTTTTAAAGTCAGATTGAGATTGTTGGAAATGGGGCTAAAACCTGTCGGGTTTGTCCCCGCTTCCGACAATGCACGCTGAGCCGCCGATCAACGTGCATTCTGACAGAATTCCGACAAGTCTGGTTTCCCGACTTGTTGAAATAAATGGGGCCGTAATGAATAGGTCGGAACCCCTTCCGACCTAAAACTGCCGTCTTTCTGACAAGACTGCAGCTTCCGACAGTTATTGAATATACCCCACAGGCTGGCACAATGCTATTTTCTGGCCTTAGCGCCCCATAAACAGCATAGCGCCAGGCACTTAAGTCAGAAAATGCCGGTACTCACGACAAAACACCCAGCCTTCTCTGACATTAACCGCACGCTGAATTGTATAGCACAGAGAGCAGTGGTAGCAGAAAAATATTAATTTTCAGTCCATATTAATTGGAGATGACTTGGTTAAAGAAGTGTGGTGTTTCCTTTAAAAACAAGTGTTCTTACATTGCATCTTGTACAAACAGTCTCTTTTGCTTGGTCTTAGGCTCTTTTATGGCCTGCACACTTCACATTTTACTTTGCTTGCTATCAGAATACAGTAATTATCTGCCAAGGTTCTTGAGTTTTATTCTCTCTGTTCCCTACTGAGAGTAGTTTAAGAGACAGTAGATAGTGTGGTAATGTATACTGAAATTAACATACTACTGAAAGTGTGTTTTTTTTATTTTTTTTTATTTTCATAGTAACCTGAAGTTGGACATACTTACTTAATTATGCAGTGCTGTATTTAACCATTCACATCACTCGCAGCCCCATTTGAGGTTTGTCTGAATTCTGTTCTTTACGCACACTAGGGTACAGTCGCAATTACGCTACCACTATGTTTTTTGTACTGTGAGAGGTAACCACTGCATAAACTGAGAGAACATACAAACAATACACACATTAGTCCCTGACCATTATAATCCCTGACACAAGCAGTGCTGACAACTGTGCTTACACTTTGGGTGGGCTTCACATACTGCATAAGGATTAATGCTAATGAAAGACGCACAATTTAAGTACCTGAAGAAACTTCTAGTTGGATTTTGTTTTTTGCAGGAAATGCAAATTTAAGCTGTAAACTAATTAACAGTACAGATTAGCGTTGAAGAACTCGCTGTCTTGCTTGAAAATAATAGGGGGAGTTCAATTGTTATATGCACCTTCCGCTTGCTTAATCTCCTTTCTAAAGTGACAGGAGATCGCGGGGAGCAATTCATTTGTTTTTCTTTTTGCACCCTGATCATACCCAGACAGACCGGGTTTAGCCTCGTAAAGCAGCTAGACCCAGCTGAAATGCTGGGCGCTATAAGAAAAGTGGCGTTTGGGCAACCAAACGGGTCACACTTCACTAATTTCAGCTCGCCAGCACGGGAGGCTGTGAGCTGAAATGCCGGCGATGGCAGCATCTGAACAAAGCAACAATTTAATTGCTATGTTGGGCACCATGTAGTGGCTGTCGGCGCGCAAAATCCCCCCATAAGACGATATTCAATTGTTTATAGCTCCAGATCTCCTGTCTAAATTGACAGGCAATAATAAGATTTTACTCACCGGTAAATCTATTTCTCGTAGTCCGTAGTGGATGCTGGGGACTCCGTATGGACCATGGGGAATAGACGGGCTCCGCAGGAGACAGGGCACTTTAAGAAAGAATTAGGAATACTGGTGTGCACTGGCTCCTCCCTCTATGTCCCTCCTCCAGACCTCAATTAAGGAAACTGTGCCCGGAAGAGCTGACAGTACAAGGAAAGGATTTTGGAATCCAGGGTAAGACTCATACCAGCCACACCAATCACACCGTATAACTCGTGATAAACTTACCCAGTTAACAGTATGAACAACAACAGAGCATCAGACAACCTGATGCAAACATAACATAACCCTTATTTAAGCAATAACTATATACAAGTATTGCAGAAGAAGTCCGCACTTGGGACGGGCGCCCAGCATCCACTACGGACTACGAGAAATAGAATTACCGGTAAGTAAAATCTTATTTTCTCTATCGTCCTAGTGGATGCTGGGGTTCCTGAAAGGACCATGGGGAATAGCGGCTCCGCAGGAGACAGGGCACAAAAGTAAAGCTTTCCGATCAGGTGGTGTGCACTGGCTCCTCCCCCTATGACCCTCCTCCAAGCCAGTTAGATTTTTGTGCCCGGCCGAGAAGGGTGCAATTCTAGGTGGCTCTCCTAAAGAGCTGCTTAGAGAAAGTTTAGCTTAGGTTTTTTACTTTACAGTGAGTCCTGCTGGCAACAGGATCACTGCAACGAGGGACAGAGGGGAGAAGAAGTGAACTCACCTGCGTGCAGGATGGATTGGCTTCTTGGCTACTGGACATCAGCTCCAGAGGGACGATCACAGGTACAGCCTGGATGGTCACCGGAGCCTTGCCGCCGGCCCCCTTGCAGATGCTGAAGTAAGAAGAGGTCCAGAATCGGCGGCAGAAGACTCCTCAGTCTTCTAAAGGTAGCGCACAGCACTGCAGCTGTGCGCCATTTTCCTCTCAGCACACTTCACACGGCAGTCACTGAGGGTGCAGGGCGCTGGGAGGGGGGCGCCCTGGGAGGCAAATGAATACCTATTTTGGCTAAAAATACCTCACATATAGCCTCCGGAGGCTATATGGAGATATTTAACCCCTGCCAGAATCCGTTAAGAGCGGGAGACGAGGCCGCCGAAAAAGGGGCGGGGCCTATCTCCTCAGCACACAGCGCCATTTTCCCTCACAGAAAGGCTGGAGGGAAGGCTCCCAGGCTCTCCCCTGCACTGCACTACAGAAACAGGGTTAAAACAGAGAGGGGGGGCACTAATTTGGCGATATGCTTATATATTAAGATGCTATAAGGGAAAACACTTATATAAGGTTGTCCCTATATAATTATAGCGTTTTTGGTGTGTGCTGGCAAACTCTCCCTCTGTCTCTCCAAAGGGCTAGTGGGTCCTGTCCTCTATCAGAGCATTCCCTGTGTGTGTGCTGTGTGTCGGTACGTGTGTGTCGACATGTAGGAGGACGATGTTGGTGAGGAGGCGGAGCAATTGCCTGTAATGGTGATGTCACTCTCTAGGGAGTCGACACCGGAATGGATGGCTTATTTAGGAAATTACGTGATAATGTCAACACGCTGCAAGGTCGGTTGACGACATGAGACGGCCGACAAACAATTAGTACCGGTCCAGACGTCTCAAAAACACCGTCAGGGGTTTTAAAACGCCCGTTTACTTTAGTCGGTCGACACAGACACAGACAGGGACACTGAATCCAGTGTCGACGGTGAATAAACAAACGTATTCCTTATTAGGGCCACACGTTAAAGGCAATGAAGGAGGTGTTACATATTTCTGATACTACAAGTACCACAAAAGAGGGTATTATGTGGGATGTGAAAAAACTACCATAGTTTTTCCTGAATCAGATAAATTAAATAAAGTGTGTGATGATGCGTGGGTTCCCCCCGATAGAAAATTATGGGCGGTATACCCTTTCCCGCCAGAAGTTAGGGCGCGTTGGGAAACACCCCTTAAGGTGGATAAGGCGCTCACACGCTTATCAAAACAAGTGGCGGTACCGTCTATAGATAGGGCCGTCCTCAAGGACCAGCTGACAGGAGGCTGGAAAAATATCATAAAAAGTATATACACACATACTGGTGTTATACTGCGACCAGCGATCGCCTCAGCCTGGATGTGCAGAGCTGGGGTGGCTTGGTCGGATTCCCTGACTAAAAATATTGATACCCTTGACAGGGACAGTATTTTATTGACTATAGAGCATTTAAAGGATGCATTTCTATATATGCGAGATGCACAGAGGGATATTTGCACTCTGGCATCATGAGTAAATGCGATGTCCATAACTGCCAAAAGATGTTATGGACACGACAGTGGTCAGGTGATGCAGATTCCAAACGGCACAAAGGTGTATTGCCGTATAAAGGAAGAGGAGTTATTTGGGGTCGGTCCATCGGACCTGGTGGCCACGGCAACTGCTGGAAAATCCACCGTTTTTTACCCTAAGTCACATCTCTGCAGAAAAAGACACCGTCTTTTCAGCCTCAGTCCTCTCGTCCCTATAAGATCATATCTGCCCAGGGATAGAGGAAAGGGAAGAAGACTGCAGCAGGCAGCCCATTCCCAGGAACAGAAGCGTTCCACCGCTTCTGACAAGTTCTCAGCATGGCGCTGAGACCGTACAGGACCCCTGGATCCTACAAGTAGTATCCCAGGGGTACAGATTGGAAGGTCGAGACGTTTCCCCTTCGCAGGCTCCTGAAGTCTGCTTTACCAAGGTCTCCCTCCGACAAGGAGGCAGTATGGAAAAAAATTCACAAGCTGTATTCCCAGCAGGTGATAACTAAATTACCCCTCCTACTACAAGAAAAGGGGTATTATTCCACACTATATTGTGGTACTGAAGCCAGAAGGCTAGGTGAGACTTATTCTAAAAATTTTTTTGAACACTTACAAAGGTTCAAATCAAGATGGAGTCACTCAGAGCAGTGATAACGAACCAGGAAGAAGAGGACTATATAGTGTCCCGGGACATCAGGGATGCTTACCTCTATGTCCCAAATTTGCCCTTCTCACTAAGGGTACCTCAGGTTCGTGGTGCAGAACTGTCACTGTCAGTTTCAGACGCTGCCGTTTGGATTGTCCACGGCACCCCGGGTCTTTACCAAGGTAATGGCCGAAATGATGATTCTTCTTCGAAGAAAAGGCGTCTTAAGTATCCCTTACTTGGACGATTTCCTGATAAGGGCATAGTCCAGGGAACAGTTGGAGGTCGGAGTAGCACTATCTCGGATACTGCTACAACAGCACGGGTGGATTCTAAATATTCCAAAATCGCAGCTGATCCGACGACACGTCTGCTGTGCCTAGGGATGATTCTGGACACAGTCCAGAAAAAGGTGTTTCTCCCGGAAAAGAAAGCCAGGGAGTTATCCGAGTTAGTCAGGAACCTCCTAAAAACAGTGCATCATTGCACAAGGGTCCTGGTAAAAATGGTGGCTTCCTACGAAGCAATTCCATTCGGCAGATTTCACGCAAGAACTTTTCAGTGGGATCTACTGGACAAATGGCCCGGATCGCATCTTCAGATGCATCAGCGGATAACCCTATATCCAAGGACAAGGGTGTCTCTCCTGTGGTGGTTATAGAGTGCCCATCTTCTAGAGGGCCGCAGATTCGGCATTCAGGATTGGATGCTGGTGACCACGGAGCCCAGCCCGAGAGGCTGGGGAGCAGTCACACAGGGAAAAAATTTCCAGGGAGTGTGATCAAGTCTGGAGACTTTTCTCCACATAAATATACTGGAGCTAAGGGTAAATTTATAATGCTCTAAGCTTAGCAAGACCTCTGCTTCAGGGTCAGCCGGTATTTATCCAGTGGGAAAAACATCACGGCAGTCGCCCACGTAAACAGACAGGGCGACACAAGAAGCAGGAGGGCAATGGCAAAAACTGCAAGGACTTTTCGCTGGGCGGAAAATCATGTGATAGCACTGTCAGCAGTGTTTCATCCCGGGAATGGAAACTGGGAAGCAGACTTCCTCAGCAGGCACGACCTCCACCCGGGAGAGTGGAAACTTCATCGGGAAGTTTTTTTTTTTTTTTCCACATGATTGTAAACCGTTGGGAAATACCAAAGGTGGACATGATGGCGTCCCGTCTGAACAAAAAACGGGACAGGTATTGCGCCAGGTCAAGAGACCCTCAGGCAATAGCTGTGGACGTTCTGGTAACACCGTGGGTGTACCAGTCGGTGTATGTGTTCCCTCCTCTGCTTCTCATACCTAAGGTGCTGAGAATTATAAGACGTAGAGGAGTAAGAACTATACTCATGGCTCCGGATTGGCCAAGAAGGACTTGGTACCCGGAACTTCAAGAGATGCTTACAGAGGTCTTATGGCCTCTGCCGCTAAGAAGGGACTTGCTTCAGCAAGTACCATGTCTGTTCCAAGACTTACCGCAGCTGCGTTTGTCGGCATGGCGGTGGAAAGCCGGATCCTAAGGGAAAAAGGCATTCCGGAAGAGGTCATTCCTACCCTGGTCAAAGCCAGAAAGGAGGTGACCGCACAACATTATCACCACATGTGGCGAAAATATGTTGCGTGGTGTGAGGCCAGGAAGGCCCCACAAAGAAATTTCAACTCGGTCGTTTCCTGCATTTCCTGCAAACAGGAGTGTCTATGGGCCTCAAATTGGGGTCCATTAAGGTTCAAATTTCGGCCCTGTCGATTTTCTTCCAGAAAGAATTGGCTTCAGTTCCTGAAGTCCAGAAGTTGTCAAGGGAGTATTGCATATACAACCCCCTTTTGTGCCTCCAGTGGCACTGTGGGATCTCAACGTAGTTCTGGGATTCCTCAAATCACATTGGTTTAAAACCAGTCAAATCTGTGGATTTGAAGCATCTCACAGGAAAAGTGACCATGCTCTTGGCCCTGGCCTGGACCAGGCGAGTGTCAAATTGGTGGTTTTTTCTCAAAAAAGCCCATATCTGTTTGTCCATTCGGACAGGGCAGAGCTGCGGACTCGTCCCCAGTTCTCTCCCTAAGGTGGTGTCAGTGTTTTACCTGAACCAGCTTATTGTGGTGCCTTGCACCTACTAGGGACTTGGAGGACTCCAAGTTGCTAGATGTTGTCAGGGCCCTGAAAATATGTTCCAGGACGGCTGGAGTCAGGAAAACTGACTTGCTGTTATCCTGTATGCACCCAACAAACTGGGTGCTCTTGCTTCTAAGCAGACTATTGCTAGTTGGATGTGTAATACAATTCAGCTTGCACATTCTGTGGCAGGCCTGCCACAGCCAAAATATGTAAATGCCCATTCCACAAGGAAGGTGGGCTCATCTTGGGCGGCTGCCCGAGGGGTCTCGGCTTTACAACTTTGCCGAGCAGCTACTTGGTCAGGGGCAAACACGTTTGCTAAATTCTACAAATTTGATACCCTGGCTAAGGAGGACCTGGAGTTCTCTCATTCGGTGCTGCAGAGTCATCCGCACTCTCCCGCCCGTTTGGGAGCTTTGGTATAATCCCCATGGTCCTTTCAGGAACCCCAGCATCCACTAGGACGATAGAGAAAATAAGAATTTACTTACCGATAATTCTATTTCTCGGAGTCCGTAGTGGATGCTGGGCGCCCATCCCAAGTGCGGATTATCTGCAATACTTGTACATAGTTACAAAAATCGGGTTATTATTGTTGTGAGCCATCTTTTCAGAGGCTCCGCTGTTATCATACTGTTAACTGGGTTTAGATCACAAGTTGTACGGTGTGATTGGTGTGGCTGGTATGAGTCTTACCCGGGATTCAAAATTCCTCCCTTATTGTGTACGCTCGTCCGGGCACAGTACCTAACTGGCTTGGAGGAGGGTCATAGGGGGAGGAGCCAGTGCACACCACCTGATCGGAAAGCTTTACTTTTGTGCCCTGTCTCCTGCGGAGCCGCTATTCCCCATGGTCCTTTCAGGAACCCCAGCATCCACTACGGACTCCGAGAAATAGAATTATCGGTAAGTAAATTCTTATTTTCTCTAACGTCCTAGTGGATGCTGGGGACTCCGTAAGGACCATGGGGATTATACCAAAGCTCCCAAACGGGCGGGAGAGTGCGGATGACTCTGCAGCACCGAATGAGCAAACACAAGGTCCTCCTCAGCCAGGGTATCAAACTTGTAGAATTTTGCAAAAGTGTTTGAACCCGACCAAGTAGCTGCTCGGCAAAGCTGTAATGCCGAGACCCCTCGGGCAGCCGCCCAAGAAGAGCCCACCTTCCTTGTGGAATGGGTTTTTACTGATTTTGGATGCGGCAATCCAGCCGCAGAATGAGCCTGCTGAATCGTGTTACAGATCCAGCGAGCAATAGTTTGCCTAGAAGCAGGAGCACCCAGCTTGTTGGATGCATACAGGATAAACAGCGAGTCAGTTTTCCTGACTCCAGCCGTTCTGGCTACATAAATCTTCAAAGCCCTGACTACATCTAGTAACTTGGAATCCTCCAAGTCACGAGTAGCCGCAGGCACCACAATAGGTTGGTTCAAATGAAAAGATGACACCACCTTCGGCAGAAATTGCGGACGAGTCCGTAATTCTGCCCTGTCCCTATGGAAAACCAGATAGGGGCTTTTACATGATAAAGCCGCCAATTCTGACACCCGCCTAGCCGAAGCTAAGGCCAATAGCATGACCACTTTCCACGTGAGATATTTTAAGTCCACGGTCTTAAGTGGCTCAAACCAGTGAGATTTCAGGAAACTCAACACCACGTTAAGATCCCAAGGTGCCACTGGTGGCACAAAAGGGCTGAATATGCAGCACTCTCTTTACAAACGTCTAAACTTCAGGAAGAGAAGCTAGTTCTTTTTGAAAGAAAATGGATAGGGCCGAAATCTAGACCTTATTGGACCCTAATTTTAAGCCCATAGTCACTCCCGACTGTAGGAAGTGAAGGAAACGGCCCAGCTGGAATTCCTCTGTAGGGGCCTTCCTGGCCTCACACCAAGCAACATATTTTCGCCATATACGGTGATAATGTTTTGCTGTCACGTCCTTCCTAGCCTTTATCAGCGTAGGAATAACCTCATCCGGAATGCCTTTCTCCGCTAGGATCCGGCGTTCAACCGCCATGCCGTCAAACGCAGCTGCGGTAAGTCTTGGAACAGACAGGGCCCCTGTTGCAACAGATCCTGTCTGAGAGGCAGAGGCCATGGGTCCTCTGTGAGCATATCTTGCAGTTCCGGATACCAAGTCCTTCTTGGCCAATCCGGAACAATGAGTATTGTTCTCACTCCTCTTTTTCTTACAATTCTCAGCACCTTGGGTATGAGAGGAAGAGGAGGAAACACATAAACCGACTGGAACACCCACGGTGTCACTAGTGCGTCGACAGCTATCGCCTGAGGGTCTCTTGACCTGGCGCAATACCTTTGTAGCTTTTTGTTGAGGCGGGATGCCATCATGTCCACCTGTGGCAGTTCCCATCGATTTGTAATCTGTGTGAAGACTTCTTGATGAAGTCCCCACTCTCCCGGGTGGAGGTCGTGCCTGCTGAGGAAGTCTGCTTCCCAGTTGTCCACTCCCGGAATGAACACTGCTGACAGTGCTTGCACGTGATTCTCCGCCCAGCGAAGAATTCTGGTGGCTTCTGCCATCGCCACCCTGCTTCTTGTGCCGCCCTGGCGGTTTACATGAGCCACTGCGGTGATGTTGTCTGACTGAATCAGCACCGGTTGGTTTTGAAGCAGGGGTTCTGCTTGACTCAGGGCATTGTAAATGGCCCTTAGTTCCAGAATATTTATGTGAAGGGAAGTCTCCTGACTTGTCCACAGTCCTTGGAAGTTCCTTCCCTGAGTGACTGCCCCCCACCCTCGGAGGCTTGCATCCGTGGTCACCAGGACCCAGTCCTGTATGCCGAACCTGCGGCCCTCGAGAAGGTGAGCACTCTTCAGCCACCACAGAAGAGACACCCTGGCCCTGGGGGATAGGGTGATCAGCCGATGCATCTGAAGATGCGATCCGGACCACTTGTCCAACAGATCCCACTGAAAGGTCCTCGCATGGAACCTTCCGAAGGGAATGGATTCGTATGACGCCACCATCTTTCCCAGGACTCGCGTGCATTGATGCACCGACACCTGTTTTGGTTTTAAGAGGTCTCTGACCAGAGTCACGAGCTCCTGGGCCTTCTTCTCCGGGAGAAACACCTTCTTCTGGTCTGTGTCCAGAATCATGCCCAGGAAGGGCAGTCTCGTTGTAGGAATCAGCTGCGACTTTGGAATATTCAGAATCCAGCCGTGCTGTTGTAACACCTCCCGAGAGTGTGCTACGCTGATAAGCAACTGCTCTCTGGACCTCGCCTTTATGAGGAGATCGTCCAAGTATGGGATAATTGTAACTCCTTGCTTTCGCAGAAGCACCATCATTTCTGCCATTACCTTGGTAAATATTCTCGGTGCCGTGGACAAACCAAACGTCTGAAATTGGTAATGACGGTCCTGTTCCACATCTGAGGTACTCCTGATGTGGTGGATAAATGGGGACATGCAGGTAAGCATCCTTTATGTCCAGAGACACCATAAAATCCCCCTCTTCCAGGCTCGCAATGACCGCCCTGAGCGATTCCATCTTGAACTTGAACCTTTTCAGGTAAATGTTCAGGGATTTTAAATTCAATATGGGTCTGACCGAACCGTCCGGTTTCGGAACCACAAACATTGTGGAATAGTAACCCCTTCCCTGTTGAGGGAGGGGAACCTGTACCACCACCTGCTGGAGATATAATTTGTGAATTGCCGCTAACACTACTTCTCTTTCTATGGGGGAAGCTGGCAGGGCCGATTTGAGGTAACGGTGAGGGGGCATCACTTCGAATTCCAGCTTGTATCCCTGAGACACAATCTGTATAGCCCAGGGATCCACCTGTGAGCGAACCCACTGGTGGCTGAAATTTCGGAGACGCGCCCCCACCGCTCCTGGCTCCACCTGTGGAGCACCGGCGTCATGCGGTGGATTTAGTGGAAGCCGGGGAGGACTTCTGTTCCTGGGAACTAGCTGTATTGTGCAGCTTCTTTCCTCTACCCCTGCCTCTGGCAAGAAAAGACGCACCTCGGACTTTCTTGCCTCTTTATGATCGAAAGTACTGCATTTGGTAATACGGTGCTTTCTTAGGTTGTGAGGGAATATATGGCAAAAAATTTGACTTCCCAGCCGTAGCTGTGGAAACTAGGTCCGAGAGACCGTCCCCAAACAATTCCTCACCCTTATAAGGTAAAACTTCCATGTGCTTTTTTGAGTCGGCATCACCTGTCCATTGCCGAGTCCACAGGACCCTTATGGCAGAAATTGACAGTGCATTTATTCTAGAGCCCAGTAGGCAAATGTCTCTCTGGGCATACCTCATATATAGGACAGCGTCTTTTATATGCCCCAGGGTCAGTAATATAGTATCCTTGTCCAAGGTATCAAGTTCCTCAGACAGAGTATCTGTCCATGCTGCTACAGCACTACACATCCAGGCCGACGCAGTTGCCGGCCTCTGTAGGGTACCTGATTGTGTATAAACGGACTTCACGATACCTTCCTGCTTTCTATCCGCAGGATCTTTTAGGGTGGCCGTATCCTGTGACGGCAGGGCCACCTTCTTAGATAAGCGTGTCAAAGCTTTGTCTACCCTAGGGGAGGATTCCCAGCGTAACCTGTCCGTTGGCGGGAAAGAATACGCCATAAGTAACCGTTTGGAAATCTGCACTTTCCTATCAGGAGAATCCCAAGCTTTTTCACATAACTCATTTAACTCATGTGAAGGGGGAAAAGTCACTTCTTGCCCTTTTTCCCCAAACATATAAACCCTCTTGTCAGGGACAGGGTTTTCCTCTGAGATGTGCAACACATCCTTCATTGCTATAATCATGTAGCGGATGGCTTTAGCCATTTTAGGCTGCAACTTTGCATCATCGCCATCGACACTGGAGTCAGAATCCGTGTCGATATCTGTGTCAACAATCTGGGATAGTGGGCGCTTCTGAGACCCTGACGGCCTCTGCGCTGTAGGATCAGGCAAGGGTTGAGACCCTGACTGTCCCAAGGCTTCAGCTTTATCCAACCTTTTATGCAAGGAGTTTACATTATCATTTAACACCTTCCACATATCCATCCAATCAGGTGTCGGTGCCGTCGGCGGAGACACCACATTCATCTGCACCTGCTCTGCTTCCACATAGCCTTCCTCGTCAAACATGTCGACACAAGCGTACCGACACACCACACACACACGGGATGCTCTATTTGAGGACAGAACCCCCACAAGGCCTTTTGGAGAGACAGAGAGAGAGTATGCCAGCACACACCACAGCGCTATATAACCCAGGAATTACACAGTAACTTAGTATTTACCCAGTAGCTGCTGTATTAGTGATTTTGCGCTAAATTTATGTGCCCCCCCCCTCTCTTTTTACCCTCTTTTTCTACCGTGATTCTGCAGGGGAGAGCCTAGGGAGCTTCCTTTCAGCGGAGCTGTGGAGATAAATGGCGCTGGTGAGTGCTGAGGAAGAAGCCCTGCCCCCTCAGCGGCGGGCTTCTGTCCCGCTATTTTGTGTAAAATAATGGCGGGGGCTCATGCATATATACAGTGCCCAACTGTATATATGCTCTTTTATGCCAAGAGGTACTCAATTGCTGCCCAGGGCGCCCCCTCTGCGCCCTGCACCCTACAGTGACCGGAGTGTGCGGGTTTAATGTGGGAGCAATGGCGCACAGCTGCAGTGCAGTGCGCTACCTCATATGAAGACAGGAGTCTTTTGCCGCCGATTTTGAAGTCTTCTTGCTTCTCCTGCCGGCTTCTGGCTCTGCGAGGGGGACGGCGGCGCGGCTCCGGGATCGGACGACCAAGGGTGCGTTCCTGTGTTCGATGCCTCTGGAGCTAATGGTGTCCAGTAGCCTAAGAAGCATGACCTATCCGCAGTCTGCTTCTCTCCCCTCAGTCCCACGTAGCAGAGAGTCTGTTGCCAGCAGATCTCTCTGAAAATAAAAAATCCTAACAAAATACTTTCTTATTAGCAAGCTCAGGAGAGCTCATTAAAGTGCACCCAGCTCTGTCCGGGCACAGATTCTAACTGAGGTCTGGAGGAGGGACATAGAGGGAGGAGCCAGTGCACACCAGTATTCCTAATTCTTTCTTAAAGTGCCCTGTCTTCTGCGGAGCCCGTCTATTCCCCATGGTCCTTACGGAGTCCCCAGCATCCACTAGGACGTTAGAGAAATTCAATTGCTTCTTTTCATCACGCTTGTCACGCCCAGGGTGTCTGGTTTTGCTGCATAAAACAGTTTAACCTGTCCAATCTAATGGGCGCAAAAGCGAAAAAATCCTGTTTGTGCACTCAACAAGTCACTTCGCTCATCTCATCTCCCCACCTTCGGGAGGCGGGAATTGAAATGCTGGTAGCTGATTGCGCCCAAACGGAGCAACAATTGAATAGCTCCGTTGGGTGCCACAATTCGAATAGATTAGCTCTGGGAATTGGCTCCAGATGCTATTCAATTCAGTGCAATGTGATGCCCGGTGAGATGATTTCTTCTCTCACCTCCTGAGGTTAAAGCAGAAATCCGACAAAAGTGCTGGCATGATGCTGTTTTCTGCCCTTAGCGTGGTATAAACAGCATTGCGCCGGGCACTTTAGTCAGAGAATGGCGGTTCTCGCAACAAAACGCCCGGTTTAGTCCGCGAGAAACGGCCTTTTATATATCAGTGCGCTGAATTGAATAGCTCCAGGAGCTAAATTGAATCAAGCAAATAGAGTGATAAATATTGATTTGTGATTTGGTCAATTGATTCTTTTTATTTTGTACAGTAAAGAGAAAAAGTTTAATATCTACTGTATTTTTAATTAATTTTGGCTGCAGTTCCCCCTTAGAACAACTTAAACCATAGTTGATTATGGATTCATGGAGGTGTTTAATGTGCAGCTACTGTATGTCTTCATACACCTATCCTTTTTGCACCATATGACACAAGATATTTTGTGCGGTTTTTCCTCAAATTTATCTTGGGTTTTGTATATTGGGGGGAGATGTACTAAGCTGTGGAAAGAGATAAAGTACTGCCAATCAGCTCCTAACTGTCATATTACAGGCTGTGTTTGAAAAATGACAGGAGCTGATTAGTTGGTAGTTTATCGCCCCCACTTTATCACTCTC
Source organism: Pseudophryne corroboree (assembly GCF_028390025.1). Lineage (NCBI taxonomy): Eukaryota > Metazoa > Chordata > Amphibia > Anura > Myobatrachidae > Pseudophryne > Pseudophryne corroboree. Next base: position 295,573,081 of record NC_086449.1, read on the forward strand.
CACATCTGCCCTACAGTATACTAGGTACTTGGGGTAAGGGTTATTTTATAGTGAAGGAATTTGTATGCAGTCAAATAACTATTCATGGTGTAAGTCACCCGTGTCAGACCTGTCTCTGGTGCATGCTAAATGGGTGATTTGGCGCATTTTAAGGATAGCTACAGTATATGTGGACATGTGTACATTGTTATTTTTATTAACCAATCCCAATGTAAAACATCTGATAGACCATGAGGCTCATTAAATATGATGTCTCTATGACAACCACTCTGTTATCTGCTTTTAGCTATAATGTGCAGTCATGCTAATGTTATTGGTAAAATGCTACGGTTATAGGTTACAGTACATACATGAATCGCTATTGCTATGAAGTCTTTTTTTTTTTTTTTTGCAAACTCTATTGCAAAGAATCACACAGGTAGTTACCGCCCAGAAATGGTAAAAACGACTACTGCAGTGTTTGCATCGCAATCCATATGCAAAAACCTGGAACATCTTAGGGGTAAAATCAATCTGCGCCAAGCCAGAGCAACCACAAATCTGCACATGCTGTTGCATGCAAGTGATTGCAGAGGGCGTTGGAGACCCTCCTGCAAACAGACGTGACACAACTGCGTTTTTGCCACCACTGCCACAAAATGCCATTTTCTGTAACGTCCTAGAGGATGCTGGGGACTCCGTAAGGACCATGGGGATAGACGGGCTCCGCAGTAGACATGGGCACTTTAAGAAAGAATTTAGTTCCTGGTGTGCACTGGCTCCTCCCTCTATGCCCCTCCTCCAGACCTCAGTTTGATACTGTGCCCAGAGGAGCTGGGTGCTTTTCAGTGAGCTCTCCTGAGTCTGCTGATAGAAAGTATTTTGTTAGGTTTTTTATTTTCAGGCAGCTCTGCTGGCAACAGGATCCCTGCATCGTGGGACTGAGGGGAGAGAAGCAGCCCTACTCTCTGAAGCTAGGTCCTGCTTCTTAGGCTACTGGACACCATTAGCTCCAGAGGGATCGGTACGCAGGATCTCACCCTCGCCGTCCGTCCCAGAGCCGCGCCGCCGCCCCAGAGCTGCGCCGCCGCCCCCCTCGCAGAGCCGGAAGACAGAAGCCGGGTGAGTATGACTAGCAAGAAGACTTCACAGGCGGCAGAAGACTTCATGATCTTCACTGGAGGTAACGCACAGCACTGCAGCTGTGCGCCGTTGCTCCACACACCTACACATACTCCGGTCACTGTAAGGGTGCAGGGCGCAGAGGGGGGCGCCCTGGGCAGCATTTGGGACCTCATATTGGCAAAAGACCACATATATACAGCTGGGCACTGTATGAGCACCCGCCAAAGATTTACAATTTAAGCGGGACAGAAGCCCGCCGCCGAGGGGGCGGGGCTTCTCCCTCAGCACTCACCAGCGCCATTTTTTCTCCACAGCACGCTGAGAGGAAGCTCCCCAGGCTCTCCCCTGCTGATACACGGTAGAAGAGGGTTGAAAAGAGAGGGGGGGCACATAATTAGGCGCAAAAATGATATAAACAGCAGCTACTGGGTTAACATTAAGTTACTGTGTTATTCCTGGGTTATATAGCGCTGGGGTGTGTGCTGGCATACTCTCTCTCTGTCTCTCCAAAGGGCCTCGTGAGGGAACTGTCTTCAGAAAGGACATTCCCTGTGTGTGTGGTATGTCGGTACGCTTGTGTCGACATGTCTGATGAGGAAGGCTATGTGGGAGAGGAGCGGGAGCAAATGAATGTGGTTTCTCCTCCGACGGCGCCGACACCTGATTGGATGGATATGTGGAAGGTTTTAAATGATAATGTTAATTCCTTGCATAAAAGATTAGACAAGGCTGATGCATTGGGACAGTCAGGGTCTCAACCCGTGCCTGATCCTATGTCGCAGGGACCGTCAGGGTCTCATAAGCGCCCACTATCCCAAATTGCTGACACAGATACCGACATGGACTCAATTACGATGATGCAAAGTTACAGCCAAAATTGGCTAAATCTCTTCGATATATGATTATAGCAATAAAGGATGTTTTGCACATCACAGAGGAAACCCCTGTCCCTGACACGAGAGTGTATATGTATAAGGGAAAGAAACCTGAGGTAACTTTTCCCCCCTCACACGAACTGAATGAGTTATGTGAAAAAGCTTGGGAATCTCCAGATAAAAAACTGCAGATTTCCAAACGGATTCTTATGGCGTAACCTTTCCCGCCAACGGACAGGTTACGATGGGAATCCTCCCCTAGGGTGGACAAAGCTTTAACACGCTTATCCAAAAAGGTAGCCCTGCCGTCCCAGGATACGGCTACCCTCAAGGATGCTGCTGATCGCAAACAGGAGGCTACCCTGAAGTCCATTTATACACATTCAGGTACCTTACTTAGACCGGCAATCGCGTCGGCCTGGGTCTGTAGTGCGGTAGCGGCATGGACAGATACCTTATCAGAGGAGGTTGATACCCTAGATAGGGATACTGTTTTATTGACCCTGTGGCATATTAAAGACGCTGTCCTTTATATGAGAGATGCTCAAAGAGACATTAGTCTACTGGGTTCTATAATAAACGCTATGTCGATTTCTGCCAGAAGGGTCCTGTTCACTCGGCAATGGACAGGTGATGCAGACTCAAAAAGGCATATGGAGGTTTTACCTTACAAGGGTGAGGAATTGTTCGGAGAAGGTCTCTCGGACCTGGTCTCCACAGCTACGGCTGGAAAGTCAAATTTTTAGCCTTATGTTCCCTCACAGCCTAAGAGAGCACCGCATTATCAAATGCAGTCCTTTCGTTCACAAAGAAACAAGAAAGTCCGAGGTGCGTCCTTTCTTGTCAGAGGTAGGGGCAGAGGAAAGAAGCTGCACAACACAGCTAGTTCCCAGGAACAGAAGTCTTCCCCGGCCTCTGCAAAATCCACCGCATGACGCTGGGGCTCCACTGGCGGAGTCTGGGCCAGTGGGGGTGCGTCTTCGGAATTTCAGCCACATGTAAGTTCACTCCCAGGTGGATCCCTGGGCAATAGACATTGTGTCTCAGGGTTACAAGCTGGAATTCGAAGAGGTGCTTCCTCGCCGGTATTTCAAATCGGCCCTACCGTCTTCCCCCCCTAGAGAGGGAGATAGTGTTAAATGCAATACAAAAATTGTATCTTCAGCAGGTGGTGGTCAAGATTCCCCTCCTTCAACAGGGAAGGGGTTATTATTCGACCATGTTTGTAGTCCCGAAACCGGACGGTTCGGTCAGACCCATATTGAATTTAAAATCTCTGAACCTATACTTGAAAAGGTTCAAGTTCAAGATGGAATCGCTAAGAGCGGTCATCGCAAGCCTGGAAGGGGGGGATTTTATGGTGTCACTGGACATAAAGGATGCATACCTTCATGTCCCCATTTATCCACCTCATCAGGCGTACCTAAGATTTGCGGTACAGGACCGTCATTAACAATTTTGGACGTTGCCGTTTGGTCTCTCAACGGCCCCGAGGATTTTCACCAAGGTAATGGCGGAAATGATGGTGCTCCTGCGCAAGCAGGGTGTCACAATTATCCCGTACTTGGACGATCTCCTCATAAAAGCGAGATCAAGAGAGCAGTTGCTGAACAGCGTATCTCTTTCACTGAAAGTGTTACAAAACACGGCTGGATTTTCAATATTCCAAAGTTGCAGTTGGTTCCTACAACTCGTCTGCCTTTCTTGGGCATGATTCTGGACACGACCCAGAAAAGGGTTTATCTTCCGATAGACAAAGCCCAGGAACTTATGACTCTGGTCAGGAACCTTTTGAAATCAAGACAGGTGTCAGTGCATCATTGCACTCGAGTCCTGGGAAAGATGGTGGCCTCGTATGAGGCCATTCCCTTTGGCAGGTTCCATGAGAGGACTTTCCAATGGGATCTGCTGGACAAGTGGTCCGGATCACATCTACAGATGCATCGGTTGATCACCCTGTACCCCAGGGCCAGGGTGTCACTCCTGTGGTGGCTGCATAGTGCTCACCTTCTCGAGGGCCGCAGATTCGGCATTCAGGATTGGATCCTGGTGACCACGGACGCAAGCCTCCGAGGTTGGGGAGCAGTCGCACAGGGAAGAAATTTCCAGGGTCTTTTGGTCTAGTCAAGTGACTTGTCTGCACATCAACATCCTTTAACTAAGGGCCATATACAACGCCCTACGTCAAGCGGAGACCTTACTTCGCGACCAACCAGTTCTGATCCAGTCAGACAACGTCACCGCAGTGGCTCATGTTAACCGCCAAGGCGGCACAAGGAGCAGAGTGGCAATGCCGGAAGCCACCAGGATTCTTCGCTGGGCGGAGAATCATGTAAGCGCACTGTCAGCAGTGTTCATTCCGGGAGTAGACAACTGGGAAGCAGACTTCCTCAGCAGACACGACCTACACCCGGGAGAGTGGGGACTTCATCCAGAAGTTTTCGCACAAATTGTGAGTCGGTGGGAACTGCCACAGATAGACATGATGGCGTCCCACCTCAACAAAAAGCTACAGAGGTATTGCGCCAGGTCCAGAGACCCTCAGGCAGTAGCGATAGACGCCCTAGTGACACCGTGGGTGTTCCGGTCAGTCTATGTATTTCCTCCTCTTCCTCTCATACACAAGGTGTTGAGAATAGTAAGAAGAAAATGAGTGAGAACAATCCTCGTTGTTCCAGATTGGCCTCGACGGACCTGGTATCCAGATCTGCAGGAAATGCTCACAGAAGATCCGTGGCCTCTTCCTCTAAGACGGGACCTGTTGCAACAGTTACCCTGTCTGTTCCAAGACTTACCGCGGCTGCGTTTGACGGCATGGCGGTTGAACGCCGGATCCTAGCAGAAAAAGGCATTCCGGTTGAGGTTATCCCTACGCTGATCAAGGCTAGGAAGGAAGTAACAGCAAAACATTATCACCGTATATGGCGAAAATATGTTTCTTGGTGTGAGGCCAGGAATGCTCCTACGGACGAATTCCATCTGGGCCGTTTCCTTCACTTCCTACAAACTGGAGTGGATTTGGGCCTTAAATTAGGCTCCATTAAGTTCCAGATTTCGGCCCTATCCATTTTCTTTCAAAAAGAATTGGCTTCTCTCCCAGAAGTTCAGACTTTTGTAAAGGGAGTACTGCATATTCAGCCTCCTTTTGTGCCTCCGGTGGTGCCTTGGGACCTTAATGTGGTGTTGAGCTTCCTAAAGTCACACTGGTTTGAACCAATTAAAACGGTGGAGTTGAAATATCTCACGTGGAATGTGGTCATGTTATTAGCCCTGGCTTCGGCTAGGCGAGTGTCGGAATTAGCGGCTTTATCACATAAAAGCCCGCTATCTGGTTTTCCATATGGATAGAGCGGAATTGCGGACACGTCCTCAGTTCCTGCCAAAAGTAGTTTCATCCTTTCATATGAACCAACCTATTGTGGTGCCTGTGGCTACTCGGGACTTAGAGGATTCCGAGTCCCTTGATGTGGTCAGGGCTTTGAAAATTTATGTAGCCAGGACGGCTAGAGTCCGGAAAACAGAAGCACTGTTTGTTCTGTATGCAGCCAACAAGCTTGGCGGCCCTGCTTCAAAGCAGACTATTGCTCGCTGGATCTGTAACACGATTCAGCAGGCGCATTTTACGGCAGGATTGCCGTTTCCTAAATCGATCAAGGCCCATTCCACTAGGAAAGTGGGCTCTTCTTGGGCGGCTGCCCGAGGGGTCTCGGCACTACAACTGTGTCGAGCTGCTACTTGGTCGGGTTCAAACACCTTTGCAAAATTCTATAAGTTTGATACCCTGGCTGAGGAGGACCTCATGTTTGCTCAATCGGTGCTGCAGAGTCATCCGCACTCTCCCGCCCGTTTGGGAGCTTTGGTATAATCCCCATGGTCCTTACGGAGTCCCCAGCATCCACTAGGACGTTAGAGAAAATAAGATTTTACTTACCGGTAAATCTATTTCTCGTAGTCCGTAGAGGATGCTGGGCGCCCGTCCCAAGTGCGGACTTCTTCTGCAATACTTGTATATAGTTATTGCTTCAATAAGGGTTACGTTATTGTTGCATCGGGCGTGAACTGATGCTATGTTATTGTCATACTGTTAACTGGGTTGTTATCACAAGTTATACGGTGTGATTGGTGTGGCTGGTATGAATCTTGCCCTGGATTACCAAAATTCTTTCCTTGTACTGTCCGTCTCCTCTGGGCACAGTTTCTCTAACTGAGGTCTGGAGGAGGGGCATAGAGGGAGGAGCCAGTGCATACCAGGAACTAAATTCTTTCTTAAAGTGCCCATGTCTCCTGCGGAGCCCGTCTATCCCCATGGTCCTTACAGAGTCCCCAGCATCCACTACGGACTACGAGAAACAGATTTACCGGTAAGTAAAATCTTATTTTTACACCCCCTAAATGCTAATTTCCTATCACTGTGCGATCACTTCACTTTAACATTGCAAATGCACCGTGATCGCAATGTGGCTCTGGCGCATGCGCATTGCGGATGCAGCACATGCACAGTTTTTTGATAATCACCCAAATTGCTAAAAGTCTCAATTGCGACACATGCTGAATTAGGCTCTCTGTTATCAGATGTACTGAGACCGTGGCGTATTTGCAACAAATCGAACAGTCTTTATTTATTGCATGGTTGATCTGTGTCGCTAATCAGAGTGTCAACTTATCTTTCCAGAAAATGGAGATGTGTAACTGTGACACTAAGAAAATGGTCATTCTTATTACTGCCGCGCCCTATGTAGCGGTAAATGTTTTAGCTGCAAGAAGTAAAAAATAAATAAGTATACTTTATTTGGATAAGGTTTCTGCTAGCTTTTTCAGATCAAACAATATTCTATTTTCTCTGACGTCCTAAGTGGATGCTGGGACTCCGTAAGGACTATGGGGAATAGCGGCTCCGCAGGAGACTGGCACAACTATAAAGAAAGCTTTAGGTCTAACTGGTGTGCACTGGCTCCTCCCACTATGACCCTCCTCCAGACTTCAGTTAGAATCTTGTGCCCGGCTGAGCTGGATGCACACTAGGGGCTCTCCTGAGCTCCTAGAAAGAAAGTATATTTAGGTTTTTTATTTTACAGTGAGATCTGCTGGCAACAGACTCACTGCAGCGAGGGACTAAGGGGAGAAGAAGCGAACCTACCTAACAGGTGGTAGTTTGGGCTTCTTAGGCTACTGGACACCATTAGCTCCAGAGGGATCGACCGCAGGACCCGACCTTGGTGTTCGTTCCCGGAGCCGCGCCGCCGTCCCCCTTACAGAGCCAGAAGCATGAAGAGGTCCGGAAAATCGGCGGCAGAAGACTTCGGTCTTCACCAAGGTAGCGCACAGCACTGCAGCTGTGCGCCATTGCTCCTCATGTACACCTCACACTCCGGTCACTGATGGGTGCAGGGCGCTGGGGGGGGGGCGCCCTGAGGGCAATATATGACACCTTGGCTGGCAAATCTACATCATATATAGTCCTAGAGGCTGGGGATCGAGGGGCGATATTAAAATACCCAGTTATCGCACTGATCGCACCCATACCACTCGGGTTTAGGCACACAAAGCACCTAAACCTGAATAAAGTAATTGGTGCTAGTGGGAAAAGACCCGTTTGGGCACCCAAACGCGTATCTTTATGCACATTTCAGCTCGCTACCACCGAGTGTAGCGAATTGAAGTGACCTTGTCGCGCCCATCGGCAGCACCGTTAGAATAGCTGCCGGCGATCGCGGGGGAAGGGGATTTGAATCTGGCCCTTAATGTCCATTTTGGAATTTCCCTTTATCTAACGTCCTAGTGGATGCTGGGGACTCCGTAAGGACCATGGGGAATAGACGGGCTCCGCAGGAGACATGGGCACTTTAAGAAATAATTTAGATTCTGGTGTGCTCTGGCTCCTCCCTCTATGTCCCTCCACCAGACCCCAGTTTTGAATCTGTGCCCGGACGAGCTGGGTGCTGTTTAGTGAGCTCTCCTGAGCTTGCTATAAGAAAGTATTTTGTTAGGTTTTTTTATTTTCAGGGAGCTCTGCTGTCAACAGACTTCCTGCATCGTGGGACTGAGGGGAGAGAAGCAGCCCTACTCTCTGCAGATAGGTCCTGCTTCTTAGGCTACTGGACACCATTAGCTCCAGAGGGATCGTACACAGGATCTCACCCTCGTCGTCCGATCCCGGAGCTGCGCCGCCCCGCCCCGCCGTCCCCCTCGCAGAGCAAGAAGACAGAAGCCGGGTGAAAGAAGCAAGAAGACTTCGAAATCGGCGGCAGAAGACTCCAGTCTTCACTGAGGTAGCACACAGCACTGCAGCTGTGCGCCATTGCTCCCACACTACACCCACATACTCCGGTCACTGTAAGGGCGCAGGGGGGGGGGGGGGCGCCCTGGGCAGCAGTTAGAGACCTCTTTGGCAAAAGTTTGCATATATACAGTTGGGCACTGTATATATGTATGAGCCCCCGCCAAAAATTGTACATGAAAGCGGGACAGAAGCCCGCCGTCGAGGGGGCGGGGCTTCTTCCTCAGCACTCACCAGCACCATGTTTTCTCTATCGTCCTAAGTGGATGCTGGGGTTCCTGAAAGGACCATGGGGAATAGCGGCTCCGCAGGAGACAGGGCACAAAAAAGTAAAGCTTTTACCAGATCAGGTGGTGTGCACTGGCTCCTCCCCCTATGACCCTCCTCCAGACTCCAGTTAGATTTTTGTGCCCGGCCGAGAAGGGTGCAATCTAGGTGGCTCTCCTAAAGAGCTGCTTAGAGAAAGTTTAGCTAGGTTTTTTATGTTACAGTGATTCCTGCTGGCAACAGGATCACTGCAGCGAGGGACTGAGGGGAGAAGGAGTCAACTCACCTGCGTGCAGGATGGATTGGCTTCTTGGCTACTGGACATCAAGCTCCAGAGGGACGATCACAGGTACAGCCTGGATGGTCACCGGAGCCGCGCCGCCGGCCCCCTTGCAGATGCTGAAGACAGAAGAGGTCCAGAATCGGCGGCTGAAGACTCCTGCAGTCTTCTAAAGGTAGCGCACAGCACTGCAGCTGTGCGCCATTTTCCTCTCAGCACACTTCACACAACAGTCACTGAGGGTGCAGAGCGCTGGGGGGGGCGCTCTGAGAGGCAAATAAAAACCTTATTAGAGGCAAAAAATACCTCACATATAGCCCACAGAGGCTATATGGAGATATTTAACCCCTGCCTAACTTCAAAAATAGCGGGAGACGAGCCCGCCGAAAAAGGGGCGGGGCCTATCTCCTCAGCACACAGCGCCATTTTCTCTCACAGAAAAGCTGGAGAGAAGGCTCCCAGGCTCTCCCCTGCACTGCACTACAGAAACAGGGTTAAAACAGAGAGGGGGGGCACTGATTTTGGCGATATTGTATATATATAAAAGATGCTATAAGGGAGAAACACTTATATAAGGTTGTCCCTATATAATTATAGCGTTTTTGGTGTGTGCTGGCAGACTCTCCCTCTGTCTCCCCAAAGGGCTAGTGGGTCCTGTCCTCTGTCAGAGCATTCCCGGTGTGTGTGCTGTGTGTCGGTACGTGTGTGTCGACATGTATGAGGACGATGTTGGTGAGGAGGCGGAGAAATTGCCTGTAATGGTGATGTCACTCTCTAGGGAGTCGACACCGGAATGGATGGCTTATTTAGAGAATTACGTGAGAATGTCAACACGCTGCAAGGTCGGTTGACGACATGAGACGGCCGACAATCTATTAGGACCGGTCCAGGCGTCTCAGAAACACCGTCAGGGGTTTTAAAAACGCCCATTTACCTCAGTCGGTCGACACAGACACAGACACGGACACTGAATACAGTGTCGACGGTGAATAAACAAACGTATTTCTCATTAGGGCCACACGTTAAGGGCAATGAAGGAGGTGTTACGTGTTTCTGATACTACAAGTACCACAAGAAAGGGTATTATGTGGGAGTGAAAAAACTACCTGTAGTTTTTCCTGAATCAGATAAAATAAAATGAAGTGTGTGATGATGCGTAGGGTTACCCCGATAGCAAATATTGGCGTTATACCCTTTCCCGCCAGAAATTAGGGTACGTTGGGAAACACCCCTTAGGGTGATAAGGCGCTCACACGCTTATCAAGTGGCGTTACCGTCTCCAGATACGGCCGCCCTCAAGGAGCCAGCTGATAGGAAGCTGGAAAAATATCCTAAAAAGTATATACACACATACGGTGGTTATACTGCGACCAGCGATCGCCATCAGCCTGGAGATGCAGTGCTGGGTTGGCTTGGTCGGATTCCCTGACTGAAAATATTTTATTCATGTAGAGCATTTAATAGGATGCATTCTATATATATGTATGTGAGATGCACAGAGGGATATTTGCTCTCTGGCATCAAGATAAGTGCGTTGTCCTTATCTCCCAGAAGATGTCAGGGACACGACAGTGGTCAGGTGATACAGATCCCATACGGCAGATGGAAGTATTGCTGTATAAAGGGAAGGAGTTATTTGGGGGTCGGTCCATCGGACCTGGGGACCACAGCAACAGCTGGGAAATCCAACCTTTTTTACCCCAAGTTACATCTCAGCTAAAAAAGACACCGTCTTTTCAGCCTCAATCTTTCCTTTCCCATGAGGGCATGCAGGCAAAAGGCCAGTCATATCTGCCCAGACATAGAGGTAAGGGAAGTAGACTGCAGCAGGCAGCCCTTTCCCAGGAAAAGAAGCCCTCCACCGCGTCTGCCAAGTCCTCAGCATGACGCTGGGGCCGTGCAAGCGGACTCAAGGTGGGGGGGTAGTCTCAAGAGTCTCAGGGCGCAGTGGGATCACTCGCAAGTTGACCCCTAGATCGTACGAGTATTATCCCAGGGGTAAAGATTGGAGAGTCGAGACATCTTCTCCTCGCAGGTTCCTGAAGTCTGCTTTACCAACGGCTCCCTCCGACAGGGAGGCAGCATTGGAAAAAATTCACAAGCTGTATATCCAGCAGGTGATAATCAAAGTACCCCTCCTACGACAAGGAAAAGGGTATTATTTTTCCACACTATATTGTGGTACTGAAGCCAGACGGCTTGGTGACACATAGTCTAAATCTAAAATGTTTTGAACACTTACATAAAAGGTTCAAATCGAGATAAAGTCACTCAGAGCAGTGATAGCGAACCGGAAAAAAGGGGACTATATGGTGTCCCTGGACATCAAGGATTACCTCCATGTCCAAATTTTGTCCTTCTCATCAAGGGTACCTCTGGTTCGTGGTACAGAACTGTCAATATCAGTTTCAGACGATGCCGTTTGAATTATCCACGGCACCCCGGGCCTTTTTACCAAGGTAATGGCCGAAAAGATGTTTCTTCAAAGAAAAAAGGCATCTAAATTATCCCTTACTTGCACGACCTAAAAAGGGCAAGTTCCAGAGAACAGTTGGAGGTCGGAAGAGCACTATCTAAAGTAGTTCTTCGACGGCACGACTGGATTCTAAATATTCCAAGAATCGCAGCTGTTTTCCGACGATACGTCTGCTGTTCCTAGGGATGATTCTGGACACGGTTCAGAAAAAGGTTTTTCTTCACGAGGAAAAAGCCAAGGAGTTATCCGACCTGTCAGGAACCTCCTAAAACCAGGAAAGGTGTCTGTACATCAATGCACAAGAGTCCTGGGAAAAATGGTGGCTTTTTACGAAGCAATTCCATTCGGCAGATTCCATGCAAGAAATTTCCAAAGGGATCTGTTGGACAAATGGTCAGGGTCGCATCCTCAGATGCACCTGCGAATAACCCTGTCGCCAAGGACAAGGGTATATTTTCTGTGGTGGTTGCAAAAGGCTCATCTATTGGAGGGCCGCAGATTCGGCATACAGGATTTGATCCTGGTGACCACGGACGCCAGCCTGAGAGGTTGGGGAGCAGTCACACAAGGAAGAAACTTCCAGGGGGTATGGACGAACCTGGAAAAGTCTCTTCACATAAACATTCTGGTACTAAGAGCAATCTAAAATGCTCTAAGCCAGGCGGAACCACTCCTGCAAGGAAAACCGGTGTTGATTCAGTCGGACAACATCACGGCGGTCGCCCATGTAAACAGACAGGGCGGCACAAGAAGCAGGAGTGCAATGGCAGAAGCTGCCAAGATTCTTCGCTGGGCGGAGAATCACGTAATAGCACTGTCAGCAGTGTTCTTCCCGGGCGTGGACAACTGGGAAGCAGACTTCCTCAGCAGACACGATATTCACCCGGGAGAGGGGGGTCTTCATCCAGAAGTCTTCCACATGCTAATAAACTGTTGGGAAAGACCAATGGTAGACATGATGGCGTCTCGCCTCAACAAGAAACTGGACAAGTATTGCGCCAGGTCAAGAGATCCACAGGCAATAGCTGTGGACGCACTGGTAACACCTTGGGTGTACAAATCAGTATATGTGTTTCCTCCTCTGCCTCTCATACCAACGGTATTGAAGATTATACGGTGAAGAGGAGTAAGAACAATACTAGTGGCTCCGGATTGGCCAAGAAGGACTTGGTACCCGGAACTTCAAGAGTTGGTCACGGACGACCCGTGCCCTCTACTTCTGAGAAGGGACCTGCTACAACAGGGTCCCTGTCTCTTTCAAGACTTACCGCGGCTGCGTTTGACGGCATGGCGGTTGAACGCCAGATCCTAAAAGGGAAAGGCATTCCAGAAGAAGTCATTCCTACCTTGATTAAGGCAAGGAAGGAAGTCACCGCGAAACATTATCACCGCATTTGGCGAAAATATGTCGCGTGGTGCGAGGATCGGAGTGTTCCGACGGAGGAATTTCAACTGGGTCGTTTCCTACATTTCCTACAATCAGGATTGTCTATGGGTCTCAAATTGAGATCTATTAAGGTTCAAATTTCGGCCCTGTCAATATTCTTCCAAAAAGAATTGGCCTCAGTTCCTGAGGTACAGACTTTTGTTAAAGGAGTACTGCATATACAGCCTCCTGTGGTGCCTCCGGTGGCACCGTGGGATCTAAATGTAGTTTTAGATTTCCTCAAATCCCATTGGTTTGAACCATTGAATAAGGTGGATTTTAAATATCTCACATGGAAAGTGACTATGTTACTGGCCCTGGCTTCCGCCAGGAAAGTATCTGAATTGGCGGCTTTATCTTATAAAAGCCCTTATCTAATCATCCATTCGGATAGGGCAGAACTGAGGACTCGTCCGCATTTTCTCCCTAAGGTGGTATCAGCGTTTCACCTGAACCAACCTATTGTGGTGCCTGCGGCCACTGGCGACTTGGAGGACTCCAAGTTGTTGGACGTTGTCAGAGCCTTAAAAATATACATTTCAAGGACGGCTGAAGTCAGAAAATCTGACTCGCTGTTGATACTATATGCACCCAACAAGTTGGGTGCCCCTGCTTCTAAGCAGACGATTGCTCGTTGGATTTGTAACACAATTCAACTTGCTCATTCTGTGGCAGGCCTGCCACAGCCTAAATCTGTTAAGGCCCATTCCACAAGGAAGGTGGGCTCATCTTGGGCGGCTGCCCGAGGGGTCTCGGCATTACAATTCTGCCGAGCAGCTACGTGGTCGGGGGAAAACACGTTTGTAAAATTCTACAAATTTGATACCCTGGCAAAAGAGGACTTGGAATTCTCTCATTCGGTGCTGCAGAGTCATCCGCACTCTCCCGCCCGTTTGGGAGCTTTGGTATAATCCCCATGGTCCTTTCAGGAACCCCAGCATCCACTTAGGACGATAGAGAAAATAAGAATTTACTTACCGATAATTCTATTTCTCGGAGTCCGTAGTGGATGCTGGGCGCCCATCCCAAGTGCGGATTATCTGCAATACTGTACATAGTTATTGTTAACAAATTCGGGTTATATTGTTAAGGAGCCATCTTTAAGAGGCTCTTTCTGTTATCATACTGTTAACTGGGTTTAGATCACAGGTTGTACGGTGTGATTGGTGTGGCTGGTATGAGTCTTACCCGGGATTCAAATTGCCTCCCTTATTGTGTACGCTCGTCCGGGCACAGTACCTAACTGGAGTCTGGAGGAGGGTCATAGGGGGAGGAGCCAGTGCACACCACCTGATCTGGTAAAAGCTTTACTTTTTTGTGCCCTGTCTCCTGCGGAGCCGCTATTCCCCATGGTCCTTTCAGGAACCCCAGCATCCACTACGGACTCCGAGAAATAGAATTATCGGTAAGTAAATTCTTATTTTTTCTCCACAGCACCGCTGAGAGGAAGCTCCCCAGCCTCTCCCCTGCAGTTACACGGTGGAAGAGGGTAAAAAGAGAGGGGGGCACATAATTAGGCACAAAAATCAATATAAACAGCAGCTACTGGGTTAACATTAAGTTACTATGTTATACCTGGGTTAATAGCGCTGGGGTGTGTGCTGGCATACTCTCTCTCTGTCTCTCCAAAGGGCCTTATGGGGGAATTGTCTTCAGATGAGCATTCACTGAGTGTGTGGTGTCGGTACGTGTGTGTCGACATGTCTGAGGTAAAAGGCTCCCCTGAGGAGAAGATGGAGCAAATATGTGTGTGAGAGGGTGTCTCCGTCGACAACGCCGACACCTGTTTGGATATGTGTAATTAAGTGCTAAGGTGAATTTATTGCACAAAAGATTAGAGAACAGACAGGGAATCTACCCATGTCTGTTCCTATGTCGCAGAGACCTTCAGAGTCTCTCAATGATCACTATCCAAAATAATAGACACTGATATCGACACGGAGTCTGACTCCAGTGTCGACTACGATAATGCAAAGTTACAGCCAAAATGGCAGAAAAGTATTCAATATATGATTATTGTAATAAAAGATGATTTGCATATCACTGATGACTCATCTGTCTCTGACACAAGGGTACACATGTTTAAGGGGAAGAAAGCTGAGGTAAATTTCCCTCCTCTCATGATGAAAAAGAGCGGTAATCTCCAGACAAGAGACTGCAGTTTCCCACAAAGAATTCTCACGGAGTATCCTTTCCCCACTAGGGCCAGGATACGATGGGAATCTTCCCCTAGGGTGTCACAAAAGGTAGCCCTGACGTAACAGCTATTCTCAGGGATCCTGCAGATAGCGTGCACATTCTGTTACACTACTCAGACCGGCGATTGTGTCGGCATGGGTTTATAGCGCTGTGGCAGCGTGGACAGGTACCTTATCAGCAGAGATTGAGACCCTAGTATGTATATGTATGTATGTATGTATGTATGTGTGTGTGTGTGTGTGTGTGTATGTATATATATATATATATATATATATATATATATATATATATATATATATATATATATATATATATATATATATATATATATTAAAGAAAACATGCCCAAAGAGACATGAGTCTACTGGCTCCTAGAGTCAAAGCTATGTCGATTTCTGCTTGACGTGTCCTGTAGAATATGCAATGGACAGATGATGCCGACTTAAGAGGCATATGCAAGGCTGAGGACTGTGTGGAGAAGGGTTCTCGGACCTGGTCTCCACAGCTATAGCTGGTAATTCTGATATTTTGCCTTATATTTCTGCACAGCTTAGGAAAGCACGACATTATCAAATGCAGCCTTTCGAACAAAGAAACAAGAAAGTCCGAGGTGCGTCCTTGCTTGCCAGAGGCGGGGGCAGAGGAAAGAAGCTGCACAACACAGCTAGTTCCCAGGAACAGAAGTCCTCCCCGGCCTCTACAAAATCCACTGCATGTCGCTGGGGCTCCACAGGCGGAGCTAGGCCCGGTGGGGGCACGCCTTCGTAAGTTCAGCCACAAGTGGGTTCACTCCCTGTTAGATCCCTGGGCAATAGATATTGTGTGTCAGGGATACAAGCTGGACTTTGAGGAGATGCCCCCTCACCGACGGCCCTGCCGGCTTCCCCCCAAGAGAGGGAAACAGTGTTAACTGCAATTCACAAGTTGTATCTTCAACAGGTGGTGGTCAAGGTTCCCCTCCTTCAACAAGGAGGGGGTTATTATTCGACCATGTTGTAGTCCCGAAACCAGACGGTTCGGTCAGACCCATATTGAATTTAAAATCCCTGAACATATACCTGAAAAGGTTCAAGTTCAAGATGGAATCGCTAAGAGCGGTCATTGCAAGCCTGAAAGGGGGAGATTTTATGGTGACTCTGGACATAAAGGATGCATACCTTCATGTCCCCATTTATCCACCTCATCAGGCGTACCTCAGAATTGCGGTACGGGATTGTCATTACCAATTTCAGACGTTGCCGTTTGGTCTCTCCACGGCCTTGAGAATATTCACCAAGGTAATGGCGGAAATGATGGTGCTCCTGCGGAAGCAAGGTGTCACTATTATCACGTACTTGGACGATCTCCTCATAAAAGCGAGATCAAGAGAGCAGTTGCTGAACAGCGTATCACTTTCTCTGGAAGTGTAACGGCAACACGGCTGGATTCTATATATTCCAAAGTCGCAGTTGGTTCCTACAGCTCATCTGCCTCTCCTAGGCATGATCCTAGACACAGACCAGAAAAGGGTTTATCTCTCGATAGAGAGAGCTCAGGAGCTCATGACACTGGTCAGGAATCTATTAAAACCAAAACAGGTGTCAGTGCATCACTGCACTCGAGTCCTGGGAAGGATGGTGGCATCATACGAGGCCATTCCCTTCGGCAGGTTCCATGCGAGGACCTTCCAATGGGACTTACTGGACAAGTGGTCCGGATCACATCTTCAGATGCATCGGTTAATCACCCTATGCCCCAGGGCCAGGGTGTCTCTCCTGTGGTGGCTGCAGAGTGCTCACCTTCTCGAAGGTCGCAGATTCGGCATTCAGGACTGGGTCCTGGTGACCACGGATGCAAGCCTCCGAGGGTGGGGGGCAGTCACACACAGAAGAAATTTCCAAGGGCTGTGGTCAAGTCAGGAGACTTGCCTTCACATCAACATCCTGGAACTAAGGGCCCATATACAACGCCCTACGTCAAGCGGAGTCCCTGCTTCGTGACCAACCGGTTCTGATTCAGTCAGACAACATCACCGCAGTGGCTCATGTAAACCGCCAAGGCGGCACAAGGAGCAGGGTGGCGATGGTAGTAGCCACCAGAATTCTTCGCTGGGCGGAGAATCAAGCAAGTGCACTGTCAGCAGTGTTCATTCCGGGAGTGGACAACTGGGAAGCAGACTTCCTCAGCAGGCACGACTTCCACCCGGGAGAGTGGGGACTTCATCAAGAAGTCTTTACGCAGATTGCAAGTCGGTGGGAACTGCCACACGTGGACATGATGGCATCCCGCCTCAACAAAAAGCTGCAGAGATATTGCGCCAGGTCAAGAGACCCTCAGGCGATAGCTGTGGACGCACTGGTGACACCGTGGGTGTTCCAGTCGGTCTATGTATTTCCTCCTCTTCCTCTCCTACCCAAGGTGCTGAGAATCATACGGAAAAGAGGAGTGAGAACAATACTCATTGTTCCGGATTGGCCAAGAAGGACTTGGTATCCAGATCTGCAAGAAATGCTCACAGAGGACCCTTGGCCTCTGCCTCTAGGACAGGACTTGTGCAACAGGGGCCCTGTCTGTTCCAAGACTTACCGCGGCTGCATTTGACGGCATGGCGGTTGAACGCCGGATCCTAGCAGAAAAAGGCATTCCGGATGAGGTCATTCCTACGCTGATAGAGGCTAGGAAGGATGTGACGGCTCAACATTATCACCGTATATGGCGAAAATATGTGGCTTGGTGTGAGGCCAGGAATGCCCCTACTGAGGAATTCCAGCTGGGCCGTTTCCTTCACTTCCTACAGTCGGGAGTGACTTTGGGCCTAAAATTGGGTTCCATTAAGGTTCAGATTTCGGCCTTATCCATTTTCTTTAAAAAAGAACTGGCTTCTCTGCCTGAAGTTCAGACGTTTGTAAAGGGAGTGCTGCATATTCAGCCCCCTTTTGTGCCTCCAGTGGCACCTTGGGATCTTAATGTGGTGTTGAGTTTCCTGAAATCACACTGGTTTGAACCACTCAAAACGGTGGAAGTAAACTATCTCACGTGGAAGGGGGTCATGCTATTAGCCTTGGCTTCGGCTAGGCGTGTGTCAGAATTGGCGGCTTTGTCACATAAAAGCCCATATTTGGTTTTCCATGCGAATAGAGCAGAATTGCGGTCCCGCCCACAATTTCTGCCGAAAGTGGTTTCATCCTTTCATATAAACCAACCTCTTGTGGTGCCTGTGGCTACTACTGACTTGGAGGATTCCGAGTCACTGGATGTGGTTGGGGCTTTGAAGGTTTAGGTAGCCAGAACGGCTAAGGTCAGGAAAACCGAATCTTTGTTTATCCTGTATGCTTCCAACAAGCTTGGGGCGCCTGCTTCAAAGCAAACTATTGCTCGCTGGATCTGTAACACGATTCAGCAGGCTCATTCTGCGGCTGGGTTGCCGCTGCCTAAATCAGTTAAGGCCCATTCCACAAGGAAGGTGGGCTCTTCTTGGGCGGCTGCCCGAGGGGTCTCTGCATTACAGCTTTGCCGAGCGGCTACTTGGTCAGGTTCAAACACCTTTGCAAAGTTCTACATGTTTGATACCCTGGCTGAGGAGGACCTTGTGTTTGCTTATTCGGTGCTGCAGAGTCATCCGCACTCTCCCGCCCGTTTGGGAGCTTTGGTATAATCCCCATGGTACTTACGGAGTCCCCAGCATCCACTAGGACGTTAGAGAAAATAAGATTTTACTTACCGGTAAATCTATTTCTCGTAGTCCGTAGTGGATGCTGGGCGCCCGTCCCAAGTGCGTACTTCTTCTGCAGTGCTTGTATATAGTTATTGCTTAAATAAGGGTTATGTTATAGTTGCATCAGAGTTTATCTGATGCTCTGTGATTGTTCATACTGTTAACTGGGTAAAGTTATCACAAGTTATACGGTGTGATTGGTGTGGCTGGTATGAGTCTTAAGGTGCATACACACGGAGCGATATAACTGAGCGATTTTGACTATATAGTCAAAATCGCTCAGAAAGTTAGTGCAGATCGCTCCGTGTGTACACAGGCAGCTATAGCGATGCGCGTCCCCGCCAGGTCGCTATCGCTGGGAAAAATAGTCAGTGCAGGCAAGTCAATTTTGGCTATGTCGCTGGGAAAGTTAGTTAAAATCGCTAGAGGCCAGCGATTTTTCCCAGCGATAGCGATGTTGGCGGCGGTGCGGGCGGCGGCGGGTTGCAGTGGCGGTGCGGGCGGCGGCGGGTTGCGGTGGCGGTGTGGGCGGCGGCGGGTTGAGGCGGTGGTGCGGGCGGCGGCGGTGCGGGCGGCGGAAATTTACCTTTATCTTGCAGAGTTTGGCAGCGGAGCGGTACCAGTTTCAAAAATGGCGCCTCAGCGTCATTTTTGAAATTCCAGATGGCCGCCGCGAGCCAATCACGGCTCGCCGCGTCATCGCCCCGCCCCCTCCCGCTGACTTATATAAGTCAGCGCGAGGCAGCGGCTTTCAGTCCGACGGCGGAGGAGGAGCGGAGAAGAGCTCCTGAAGACTGAAGACGCCGTGGAAGTCCTGGATGGGCGGCGGCTATGCAAAAGAGCTTAGCAGCTGCCGCCCACCAGGTGAAGACGCCGGAGCAAGACCCCAGAAGCCCTGGGGAGGTGGCGCCCCCCCAGGTGAAGACGCCGGAAGCCCTGGGAAGGCGGCGGCCATGCAAAAGAGCTTAAAGGCCGCCGCCCCCAGGTGAAGACCCAGTTTAATAAAGGATTTTTTAAAGAATGTGTCGTGTTTTTTTTTCAATATTTTCTTTACAGGTGGACTACAGGTGCCAGCGGGCCCTTTATGTCCGGGCATGCTGGCACTTGTGGTTCTCCAAGTGCCAGCATGCTGGGGCAGGCTTGCTGGGACCTGTAGGCCACCTGTAAAGAACAATATTACTATTGAAAGGCTATCAGCCTCCCATCCACCGCCCACGGATGGGGGGGACAGCCTCGGGCTTCACCCCTGGCCCTTTGGTGGCTGGAGGGGGGGACCCCTTGATTTAAGGGGTCCTCACTCCTCCAGTGTACCCCGGCCAGGGGTGACTAGTTGGGGGGGTAATGGCACGGCCGCAGGGACCAATATAAAAGTGTCCCCCGGCTGTGGCATTATCTCCCTGGCTAGTGGAGCCCGGTGCTGGTTTTAAAAATACGGGGGACCCCTATGTCTTTTGTCCCCCGTATTTTTTAAACCAGGACCGGACGCAGGGCCCGGTGCTGGTTGTCTAAATATAGGGGAACCCTACTCATTTTTTCCTCTGTATTTTAACAACCAGGACTGGCTCAAAGAGCCCGAGGCTGGTTTTACATAGGAGGGGGGACCCCACGCAAACATTTTTTTTTTACTTTTAGCTATTTAAATACCAGCCACCCTGTAAAATCGTCCTATATATGACACTCATCCCCTTATTTAAATGAGATAGTCAAAATCTCCCATAGCCAAAATCTCCCATAGCCAAAATCTCTTGCATAGTTAGACAAAATCTCTGGTAAAGTTAGTCAAAATCTCCTACTGCCAGTTCAAGGGAAAAGTTAGTCAAAATCTCTCATAGTCAAAATCTCTCCGTGTGTATGCACCTTTACTCTGGATTCCCAAAATCCTTTTCTTGTACTGTCAGCTCTTCCGGGCACAGTTTCTCTAACTGAGGTCTGGAGAAGGGGCATAGAGGGAGGAGCCAGAGCACACCAGAATCTAAATTCTTTCTTAAAGTGCCCATGTCTCCTGCGGAGCCCGTCTATTCCCCATGGTCCTTACGGAGTCCCCAGCATCCACTACGGACTACGAGAAATAGATTTACCGGTAAGTAAAATCTTATTTTCTCCGTTCTTGTCCAGTGATACATCATTTCATTCCCATTTGCTATATTTTGTGAAACTCTTATAAAGTTGTATTGATTGTTGCTGTGGCTGAAATACTCCTGAGGTATGAGTGGAACATATGTGATCCTCTGTAGATTCTTGCATGTGACCTAGGCTATGCGTTAAGGCAAATCTTGTGACTTTTTTGTCCAAAAAATTTTATATTGTGAAAATGTCATATGTATTTACATTGCTCATACTTTTTCATATCCATAAAATTAGGGTAGATGACACAAAGTCTTTCTAATTCTACATTTGTTATTTTTCTGGTGTCTTTTTAATAATGCGTAGTTTTAATAAATGTTTTCTAACTCATTGTGGAAACTGTAACGGAGACATGCACAAAGAGAATGTTTCTCTTGCAGAAACCTTACAGGGGTGGAATTGTCAGCTGCATGGGATTAAACGGCTGCAGGATCCAAAATTCTCTGGGCAATGATTACTTAACCAAGCTGATCATACAGGTTTTTTATGCATCCTAATGGAAGGGACCCGCATGTTATTGTGAATGAGGGCTCATTTTGTAAGAGTCTGCACCCGTTTAGATGTGTTTATTTCGTAATTTCTGTTAGATGCATTCCTAATATTGCCTGTTGAAAGGTTAGTTTATCCTCTGAAAGCAACCACCCAATTTCTCTCCAACAGCATCCAATAATTTGTTCTTTAAAGGTTAAATAATGTACAAATTTATTTATGATCTGCAAGCATACTGTAGGTTTTTTTTTTATTTTTTTGTATTTTAGCTCCGTGTAATCCGGATACAGTGATGTAGAAGAATGTTAACAATGGGCACGATTCAATACAGCGACACTTGAATACTCGGCACTATTTCATTCAGTGCTATGTTACGTGAAGGGTGTGAGCAGAAATCCGGCAGAAGTGCCGGCGCGGTGCAGATCTCTACTATTTGCGTGGCGAGAACAGGGTCGCGCCGGGCACTTAAGTCGGAGAATGCCCGTTCTCCCGACTAAACAACCTGTTTAGTCCGGGAGAACGGGCATTCTCTGACTTACCAAAGTGCTGAATTGAATAGCATCGGGAGCTAATTCACGGAGCTATTCAACTGTCGCTGAATTTAATCATGTCCATTGTAGCTGTGTTTTAAATTGATCTATTTTAATTCTTTCTTTGAAATTTCCACTCTTTCTGTACTATGTTATAGCAGGCAATGTGTTTTTATAGGCTCAAAAATGTTAGTTGCAAAAACAAATAAAAAAATTGTGGCTTTATTTTTGTCATTAAGTAATAGTCCTTTTTATAGTGTTAACATTCTTATGAACATTTCATGTTTTAAATTCATAATTTGTAACAGATGCAATTTGATGGAATGAGGTGTTTTCTGGCATGTTGTGAAGGCTGTACCTCTTTCAGACCGCCTGAGGCTGGTTGCATACGGGAGCCTGACATGGGAGCTTCCAGTGTGCGACCTGCCTTAGGCGCCCTGCTACCGCTGACTACAACCCGGCATATTGCCAGGTTGGTAACATCATAGCTGACGCGGCGCTTGGAGATCACATGATCTCCAAGCGCAGCCAGTACACAGAGAGTGAATGGGAAATGGGTCACATCGATCCGGCTCCCGTTCAAACCGCACAGTGAGCCGATTTGAAGATATGTTTAACCCTGCTCGCGACCAGGGTTGAAGTACTGGGACACTCGACCCGGTATTTCAACCCTTGCATCTTTCAGACCGCACCTGAACACGGGTTATGCGCGTTCATGTGCCTATAGCCCATGTTCATAGGTGGCGGTCTGAAAGGGGTATAAATTTCACATAATCTTATACATTTTTATGTCCTTCCACCTCCCTTGTTTTTTTGTTTTTCTCATGAATGAGCATTGCATTGAGGCGGTTACTACTGCTACACTACTGCTACAGTACTACTACTGAAATCTACATCAGACCATTTTAACAGGCTCACTATGTAACACAACATGGCATTATATAACGATATTTCTCTATCGTCCTAGTGGATGCTGGGGTTCCTGAAAGGACCATGGGGAATAGCGGCTCCGCAGGAGACAGGGCACAAAAGTAAAGCTTTCCGATCAGGTGGTGTGCACTGGCTCCTCCCCCTATGACCCTCCTCCAAGCCAGTTAGATTTTTGTGCCCGGCCGAGAAGGGTGCAATCTAGGTGGCTCTCCTAAAGAGCTGCTTAGAAAAGTTTAGCTTAGGTTTTTTATTTTACAGTGAGTCCTGCTGGCAACAGGATCACTGCAACGAGGGACTTAGGGGAGAAGAAGTGAACTCACCTGCGTGCAGGATGGATTGGCTTCTTGGCTACTGGACATCAGCTCCAGAGGGACGATCACAGGTACAGCCTGGATGGTCACCGGAGCCCTGCCGCCGGCCCCCTTGCAGATGCTGAAGTAAGAAGAGGTCCAGAATCGGCGGCAGAAGACTCCTCAGTCTTCTAAAGGTAGCGCACAGCACTGCAGCTGTGCGCCATTTTCCTCTCAGCACACTTCACACGGCAGTCACTGAGGGTGCAGGGCGCTGGGAGGGGGGCGCCCTGGGAGGCAAAATGAATACCTATTTTGGCTAAAAATACCTCACATATAGCCTCCGGAGGCTATATGGAGATATTTAACCCCTGCCAAAATCCGTTAAGAGCGGGAGACGAGGCCGCCGAAAAAGGGGCGGGGCCTATCTCCTCAGCACACAGCGCCATTTTCCCTCACAGAAAGGCTGGAGGGAAGGCTCCCAGGCTCTCCCCTGCACTGCACTACAGAAACAGGGTTAAAACAGAGAGGGGGGGCACTAATTTGGCGTTAGAAATATATAAAAAAGATGCTATAAGGGAAAACACTTATATAAGGTTGTCCCTATATAATTATAGCGTTTTTGGTGTGTGCTGGCAAACTCTCCCTCTGTCTCTCCAAAGGGCTAGTGGGTCCTGTCCTCTATCAGAGCATTCCCTGTGTGTGTGCTGTATGTCGGTACGTGTGTGTCGACATGTAGGAGGACGATGTTGGTGAGGAGGCGGAGCAATTGCCTGTAATGGTGATGTCACTCTCTAGGGAGTCGACACCGGAATGGATGGCTTATTTAGGGAATTACGTGATAATGTCAACACGCTGCAAGGTCGGTTGACGACATGAGACGGCCGACAAACAATTAGTACCGGTCCAGACGTCTCAAAAACACCGTCAGGGTTTTAAAACGCCCGTTTACTTTAGTCGGTCGACACAGACACAGACAGGGACACTGAATCCAGTGTCGACGGTGAATAAACAAACGTATTCCTTATTAGGGCCACACGTTAAAGGCAATGAAGGAGGTGTTACATATTTCTGATACTACAAGTACCACAAAAGAGGGTATTATGTGGGATGTGAAAAAACAACCATAGTTTTTCCTGAATCAGATAAATTAAATAAAGTGTGTGATGATGCGTGGGTTCCCCCCGATAGAAAATTATGGGCGGTATACCCTTTCCCGCCAGAAGTTAGGGCGCGTTGGGAAACACCCCTTAGGGTGGATAAGGCGCTCACACGCTTATCAAAACAAGTGGCGGTACCGTCTATAGATAGGGCCGTCCTCAAGGACCAGCTGACAGGAGGCTGGAAAATATCATAAAAAGTATATACACACATACTGGTGTTATACTGCGACCAGCGATCGCCTCAGCCTGGATGTGCAGAGCTGGGGTGGCTTGGTCGGATTCCCTGACTAAAAATATTGATACCCTTGACAGGGACAGTATTTTATTGACTATAGAGCATTTAAAGGATGCATTTCTATATATGCGAGATGCACAGAGGGATATTTGCACTCTGGCATCAAGAGTAAATGCGATGTCCATAACTGCCAGAAGATGTTATGGACACGACAGTGGTCAGGTGATGCAGATTCCAAACGGCACAAAGGTGTATTGCCGTATAAAGGAAGAGGAGTTATTTGGGGTCGGTCCATCGGACCTGGTGGCCACGGCAACTGCTGGAAAATCCACCGTTTTTACCCTAAGTCACATCTCTGCAGAAAAAGACACCGTCTTTTCAGCCTCAGTCCTTTCGTCCCTATAAGATCATATCTGCCCAGGGATAGAGGAAAGGGAAGAAGACTGCAGCAGGCAGCCCATTCCCAGGAACAGAAGCGTTCCACCGCTTCTGACAAGTTCTCAGCATGGCGCTGAGACCATACAGGACCCCTGGA
This sequence comes from Pseudophryne corroboree, assembly GCF_028390025.1. NCBI lineage: Eukaryota > Metazoa > Chordata > Amphibia > Anura > Myobatrachidae > Pseudophryne > Pseudophryne corroboree. Next base: position 295,597,975 of record NC_086449.1, read on the forward strand.
TCCTACAAGTAGTATCCCAGGGGTACAGATTGGAATGTCGAGACGTTTCCCCTTCGCAGGCTCCTGAAGTCTGCTTTACCAAGGTCTCCCTCCGACAAGGAGGCAGTATGGGAAAAAATTCACAAGCTGTATTCCCAGCAGGTGATAATTAAATTACCCCTCCTACTATAAGAAAAGGGGTATTATTCCACACTATATTGTGGTACTGAAGCCAGAAGGCTAGGTGAGACTTATTCTAAAAATAAAAAAAATAAAAAAAATTTTTTTGAACACTTACAAAGGTTCAAATCAAGATGGAGTCACTCAGAGCAGTGATAACGAACCAGGAAGAAGGGGACTATATAGTGTCCCAGGACATCAGGGATGCTTACCTCTATGTCCCAAAATTGCCCTTCTTACTAAGGGTACCTCAGGTTCGTGGTGCAGAACTGTCACTATCAGTTTCAGACGCTGCCGTTTGGATTGTCCGCGGCACCCCGGGTCTTTACCAAGGTAATGGCCGAAATGATGATTCTTCTTCGAAGAAAAGGCGTCTTAATTATCCCTTACTTGGACGATCTCCTGATAAGGGCATAGTCCAGGGAACAGTTGGAGGTCGGAGTAGCACTATCTAGGATACTGCTACAACAGCACGGGTGGATTCTAAATATTCCAAAATCGCAGCTGATCCCGACGAAACGTCTGCTGTGCCTAGGGATGATTCTGGACACAGTCCAGAAAAAGGTGTTTCTCCCGGAAGAGAAAGCCAGGGAGTTATCCGAGCTAGTCAGGAACCTCCTAAAAACAGTGCATCATTGCACAAGGGTCCTGGTAAAAATGGTGGCTTCCTACGAAGCAATTCCATTCGGCAGATTTCACGCAAGAACTTTTCAGTGGGATCTGCTGGACAAATGGTCCGGATCGCATCTTCAGATGCATCAGCGGATAACCCTATATCCAAGGACAAGGGTGTCTCTCCTGTGGTGGTTATAGAGTGCTCATCTTCTAGAGGGCCGCAGATTCGGCATTCAGGATTGGATGCTGGTGACCACGGAGCCCAGCCCGAGAGGCTGGGGAGCAGTCACACAAGGAAAAAATTTCCAGGGAGTGTGATCAAGTCTGGAGACTTTTCTCCTCATAAATATACTGGAGCTAAGGGTAAATTTATAATGCTTTAAGCTTAGCAAGACCTCTGCTTCAAGGTCAGCCGGTATTGATCCAGTGGGAAAAACATCACGGCAGTCGCCCACGTAAACAGACAGGGCGACACAAGAAGCAGGAGGGCAATGGCAAAAACTGCAAGGACTTTTCGCTGGGCGGAAAATCATGTGATAGCACTGTCAGCAGTGTTTCATCCCGGGAATGGAAACTGGGAAGCAGACTTCCTCAGCAGGCACGACCTCCACCCGGGAGAGTGGAAACTTCATCGGGAAGTTTTTTCCACATGATTGTAAACCGTTGGGAAATACCAAAGGTGGACATGATGGCGTCCCGTCTGAACAAGGAACGGGACAGGTATTGCGCCAGGTCAAGAGACCCTCAGGCAATAGCTGTGGACGTTCTGGTAACACCGTGGGTGTACCGGTCGGTGTATGTGTTCCCTCCTCTGCTTCTCATGCCTAAGGTGCTGAGAATTGTAAGACGTAGAGGAGTAAGAACTATGCTCGTGGCTCCGGATTGGCCAAGAAGGACTTGGTACCCGGAACTTCAAGAGATGCTTACAGAGGTCTTATGGCCTCTGCCGCTAAGAGGGGACTTGCTTCAGCAAGTACCATGTCTGTTCCAAGACTTACCGCAGCTGCGTTTGTCGGCATGGCGGTGGAAAGCCGGATCCTAAGGGAAAAAGGCATTCCGGAAGAGGTCATTCCTACCCTGGTCGAGGCCAGAAAGGAGGTGACCGCACAACATTGTCACCACATGTGGCGAAGGTATGTTGCGTGGTGTGAGGCCAGGAAGGCCCCACGAAGAAATTTCAACTCGGTCGTTTCCTGCATTTCCTGCAGGCGGGAGTGTCTATGGGCCTCAAATTGGGGTCCATTGGGGTTCAAATTTCGGCCCTGTCGATTTTCTTCCAGAAGGAATTGGCTTCAGTTCCTGAAGTCCAGAAGTTTGTCGGGGGAGTATTGCATGTACAGCCCCCTTTTGTGCCTCCAGTGGCACTGTGGGATCTCAACGTAGTTCTGGGATTCCTCAAGTCACATTGGTTTAAAACCGGTCAAGTCTGTGGATTTGAAGCATCTCACATGAAAAGTGACCATGCTCTTGGCCCTGGCCTGGACCAGGCGAGTGTCAAGTTGGTGGTTTTTTCTCAAAAAGGCCCATATCTGTTTGTCCATTCGGACAGGGCAGAGCTGCGGACTCGTCCCCAGTTCTCTCCCTAGGGTGGTGTCAGTGTTTCACCTGAACCAGCTTATTGTGGTGCCTTGCACCTACTAGGGACTTGGAGGACTCCAAGTTGCTGGATGTTGTCAGGGCCCTGAAAATATGTTCCAGGACGGCTGGAGTCAGGAGAGCTGACTTGCTGTTGTCCTGTATGCACCCAAAAAACTGGGTGCTCTTGCTTCTAGGCAGACTATTGCTGGTTGGATGTGTAGTACAATTCAGCTTGCACATTCTGTGGCAGGCCTGCCACAGCCAAAGTATGTAAATGCCCATTCCACAGGGAAGGTGGGCTCATCTTGGGCGGCTGCCCGAGGGGTCTCGGCTTTACAAATTTGCCGAGCGGCTACTTGGTCAGGGGCAAACACGTTTGCTAAATTCTACAAATTTGATACCCTGGCTAAGGAGGACCTGGAGTTCTCTCATTCGGTGCTGCAGAGTCATCCGCACTCTCCCGCCCGTTTGGGAGCTTTGGTATAATCCCCATGGTCCTTTCAGGAACCCCAGCATCCACTAGGACGATAGAGAAAATAAGAATTTACTTACCGATAATTCTATTTCTCGGAGTCCGTAGTGGATGCTGGGCGCCCATCCCAAGTGCGGATTATCTGCAATACTTGTACATAGTTACAAAAATCGGGTTATTATTGTTGTGAGCCATCTTTTCAGAGGCTCCGCTGTTATCATACTGTTAACTGGGTTTAGATCACAAGTTGTACGGTGTGATTGGTGTGGCTGGTATGAGTCTTACCCGGGATTCAAAATTCCTCCCTTATTGTGTACGCTCGTCCGGGCACAGTACCTAACTGGCTTGGAGGAGGGTCATAGGGGGAGGAGCCAGTGCACACCACCTGATCGGAAAGCTTTACTTTTGTGCCCTGTCTCCTGCGGAGCCGCTATTCCCCATGGTCCTTTCAGGAACCCCAGCATCCACTACGGACTCCGAGAAATAGAATTATCGGTAAGTAAATTCTTATTTTTTTCTGCTAATTGAGTTTGCTATATTTCCTGACCAGTGTTAAATTATTTTTCCAAGGCCATAATGTGTGTTTGCTACCTGCCTCAGGAATTCTATGCTTGTTTGGTTTTGTACAGTATATTTGCTTGCTGATATGCTTCCATTTATTCACGTGTATTTATGCTCATTTCCATGGGCCAGGAAAAGTACAAGCATTGTAGAACAGCTTTCCTGCTAAGAGTAAATAAAAGCCATTTGTTGGTGGAGATGGCTAAATGCAGTGCATGAAACACCTGCTGTACGTAGCGCTGCATGTGTTTTCATTCTCCTCTGTAGCCAGATGCACATTAGTTGCTTTCACATTTTAACATATAAAATCCTCTAAAGCTGTATTAACCACATGTGAAACACATTCCAGAGCAATGCACCAGGAGAGGTTTGTAAGCCACTCTAGTAATTAAAATGACAGTCGTCCCACCCTGAGAGGGGTCTTATTTAGATAAAAACGGCAACAATATTAGGTAATTTGAGCTTGGGGCTCAATGACATTGGTTGAACAATTTTCTTTTCTTGGCCCTCAAGGAAACCAATATGATCTTTATTTTTAATTCTTGATTTTCATTATTGATGATTGGTGGAAACTTGCACCTGGTGATTTTCTGCTAATTTCATCTACATCCAACAAAATAGCCAGTATGACTGGGATTTTACATAACTGCAAAAAATGCAAGTGGCCTCATATTAATGTGCTACTTATAACTTAAAACTGCAGTCATGGTAACCTTGTTCCTGTCTGTCATCCAGGCTTACTTAAGATACACTGCAGTTATCACCATGAAAGAATCTGTATAATTATTAAAGCTACAGATATGTCTACATACATGTATCCTCAATTTGCTGCAAATAGCCCCATTCGTAGCGCCAAAACACTATTCCCAAGTGCCTAGTACACTACAGTAGGTTGCAAAGTTGGAAGTACACAAGACAGGTCATATAAGTTACCCTTACCATGTATTATTTCTCTGACGTCCTAGTGGATGCTGGGAACTCCGTAAGGACCATGGGGAATAGACGGGCTCCGCAGGAGACTGGGCACTCTTAAAAGAAAGATTAGGTACTATATCTGGTGTGCACTGGCTCCTCCCTCTATGCCCCTCCTCGAGACCTCAGTTAGAATCTGTGCCCGGCCAGAGCTGGATGCACTTAGTGGGCTCTCCTGAGCTCACTAGAAAAGAAAGTATTTGTTAGGTTTTTTATTTTCAGTGAGATCTGCTGGCAACAGACTCACTGCTACGAGGGACTGAGGGGAGAGAAGCAAACCTACCTGCTTGCAGCTAGCTTGTGCTTCTAAGGCTACTGGACACCATTAGCTCCAGAGGGATCGAACACAGGGCCCGACCTCGATCGTCCGTTCCCGGAGACGCGCCGCCGTCCCCCTTGCAGAGCCAGAAAACGGAAGATAAAGATGAAAAACGGCGGCTGAAGACTCCTGTCTTCATTAAGGTAGCGCACAGCACTGCAGCTGTGCGCCATTGCTCCCATAGCACACCACACACTCCGGTCACTGTTGGGTGCAGGGCGCTGGGGGGGGGCGCCCTGGGCAGCAATTAGTTTACCTTTTGGCACAAATAGCACATAATACGGTGTATAACACTGTATATGTGCAAAAACCCCCGCCATTAACATTATAAAAAGCGGGAGAAGCCTGCCGCTGAAGGGGCGGGGCTATCTTCCTCAGCACAGCCAGCGCCATTTTCTCTTCACAGCTCCGCTGGAAGGACGCTCCCCAGGCTCTCCCCTGCAGTATCCAGTACAACAAGGGTAAAAAAGAGAGGGGGGGCACATAAATTTAGGCGCAAATTCGTCTTAATAAGCAGCTATTGGGAAAAATCACTCGGTATAGTGATAATCCCTGTGTTATATAGCGCTGTGGTGTGTGCTGGCATACTCTCTCTCTGTCTCCCCAAAGGACTTTGTGGGGTCCTGTCCTCAGTCAGAGCATTCCCTGTGTGTGGTGTGTCGGTACGGCTGTGTCGACATGTCTGATGTGGAGGGCTATGTGGAGGCGGAGCAGGAGCCGATAAGTGTGATGTCGCCCCCTACGGGGCCGACACCGGAGTGGATGGATATGTGGAAGGTATTAACCGACAGTGTCAACTCTTTACATAAAAGGTTTGATGGCGTGACAGCCTTGGGACAGCCGGCATCTCAGCCCGCGCCTGCCCAGGCGTCTCAGAGGCCATCAGGGGCTCAAAAACGCCCGCTAGCTCAGATGGCAGACACAGATGTCGACACGGAGTCTGACTCCAGTGTAGACGAGGATGAGACAAATGTACAGTCCACAAGGGCCATCCGATGCATGATTACGGCAATGAAAAATGTGTTGCACATTTCTGACATTAACCCGGTTACAACAAAAAAGGGTATTATGTTTGGGGAGAAAAAGCAGCCAGTGACTTTTCCCCCATCTGATGAATTAAATGAATTGTGTGAAGAAGCGTGGTGTTCCCCTGATAAGAAACTAGTGATTTCTAAGAGGTTACTGATGGCGTACCCTTTCCCGCCAACGGATAGGTTACGCTGGGAGACATCCCCTAGGGTGGACAAGGCGCTCACACGATTATCTAAAAGGGTGGCACTGCCGTCTCAGGATACGGCCGCCCTAAAGGAGCCTGCAGATAGAAAGCAGGAGGCTATCCTGAAGTCTGTATATACACACTCAGGTACTATACTGAGACCTGCTATTGCTTCAGCATGGATGTGTAGTGCTGCAGCAGCATGGTCTGATACCCTGTCAGACAACATTGATACCCTCGACAGGGATGCTATTTTGCTAACCATAGAGCATATAAAGGACGTTGTCTTGTATATGAGGGATGCACAGAGGGACATTTGCCGGCTGGCATCTAGAATTAATGCAATGTCCATTTCTGCCAGGAGAGTATTATGGACTCGGCAGTGGACAGGTGATGCTGATTCTAAAAGGCACATGGAGGTTTTGCCTTATAAGGGTGAGGAATTGTTTGGGGACGGTCTCTCGGACCTCGTATCCACAGCAACAGCTGGGAAGTCGACTTTTTTACCTCAGGTTTCCTCACAGCCTAAGAAGCACTGTATTATCAAGTACAGTCCTTTCGGCCTCAGAAAGGCAAGCGGGTCAGAGGCGCATCCTTTCTGCCCAGAGGCAGGGGTAGAGGGAAAAAGCTGCACCAGACAGCCAGTTCCCAGGAACAAAAATCCTCCCCTGCTTCCACTAAGTTCACCGCATGATGCTGGGGCTCCACAGGTGGAGCCAGGTGCGGTGGGGGCGCGTCTCCGGAACTTCAGCGACCAGTGGGTTCGCTCACAGGTGGATCTCTGGGTTCTACAAGTGGTATCTCAGGGATACAAGCTGGAGTTCGAGGCGACTCCCCCTCGCCTAATTAATGTGTATATGGAGCGCTTGATAATGTGTCACTGTCTAATGCTGAAAAAGAAAAACAGGTTTAAACACAGTGGGTTAGTTATAAACTCAAGGTGCCCTGTAATGTTTAAGCTCTTTTTTGAAAATTTTAAAAAGTCCCGATCTCCAGCTTAATGTGATCCCTCCAGGCACAATAGCAAGGTCCCCGGCAGGTGTACTAGCTGTCCCTATCCTACCTCTGGGTCCTCTGGTCTGTGGATCTCACACTGGTCAGTTCGTTCTCGGCGGCCGGCGTCTCTTCTTCCTAACCGGAAGTTGATGAGGCGCCGCGGAATGTCACTTCCGGGTGACGCGGTGACGGGATCTTCGTGTATCGACGCGTTTCATGCACTGCGGCACTTCGTCCAGGATACTGAATGTTGTTAGGGAGATTCCTTTTATCCTCCCTGGTTTCAATAAACTTTATTAAAAACGGCTTTTAAAACCGGAAGTTGTCAACAGGAACTTCCAAAAAATAGGCGGCAAGCACCTGCTTCAGCATTAGACTGTGTATGTATGTGATGTAGCTGAAAAAGTATATAATGTAGCTGAAATGCAAAAATAGAATATGTAGAAGGATGAACTATATTTAAAGGAAGACGTTTAAATCATTGTCAATGTGGAGACCATGTGGTTTTAAAGTTCTCAGTTCGTAGATCCACTTCGTCTCAGCTTTTCTTAATTCTGTTGATATATCACCCCCTCGCCAGTTTAAATTCACTTTTTGTATGGCCATAAATTTCAGACCATCCGGATTTCTTCCATGTCGTTCCGCATAGTGTTGAGAGACACTATGGGTATCCAATCCTCTTTTGATATTATATACATGTTCTGCTATACGGATTTGAGTTTTCGTTTGGTCTGTCCTATATACTGTTGCCCACATGGGCATTCCAATAGGTATATGACACCCTCTGATGCGTACGATATCTGTTGTTTGATGGAGTAATTTTCTTTGGTGTGGTTTGATGTGAAGGATGTTATTGGTTGAGTTATTCTTCTTCCTGATTTTTTGCATCCCAGGCATGTTAAGCATGCATGGAATCCATTGTTTCCCTTTATCTTCTGATGATTCTCTATTGGAAGGAAGCTATGTGTCAGTTCTTGTTTCAGATTCCTTGCCCTCCTATAGATCACTTTCGGAGTTTGCGGTATTATAGTTTTGAGATTTTCATCAAGCATTAGTATGTGCCAATTTCTCTTGATGATGTCTTCAATCTCCTTGTGGTGTGAATTATATTGGGTGATGAAGGAGGCTTGGATGTTGTTGTTCTCTGTTTTCTTTTCTTTATATTGCAACATCATTTTTCGATCCAGATGTAATACTTTATCGACTTCCGTTTGGATTTGTTCTTCTTTGTAGCCTTTCCTTAGAAATTTTTTCTTCATCTCTATACTCTGTATTTCATACATTTCTTTGTGCGTACAGTTCCTCCTGATTCTTCGTAGTTGGCCCCCTGGGATGTTTTTCAGCCATTGGTTATGGTGATTACTGCTGTATGGAAGAAAGTTATTCGAATCCACTTCTTTTATATGTGTTTTTGTGCAGAGTCTTTCTTTATCTACATAAATTTCTAGATCTAGAAAGATAGCTTTCTCTTTGCTGATGGTTGTGGTAAATTCTAGACCAATATTGTTCGAGTTCATGTATATCTTGAATTCTTCAAGTTCTACCTGTGGTCCTGCCCAGCTGGTTTTATAGCGCAGTACTTTTTTCCTTTTTGACTCCCCCTCGCCGTTACCTCAAATCAGCCTTGCCAGCGGCTCCCAGGGAAAGGGAGGTAGTGCTGGTGGCTATTCACAAGCTGTACCTTCAGCAGGTGATAATCAAGGTTCCCCTCCTTCAACAGGGACGGGGTTACTATTCCACAATGTTTGTGGTACCGAAACCAGACGGTTTGGTGAGACCCATTCTAAATTTGAAATCCTTGAACACTTATGTAAGGAAGTTCAAGTTCAAAATGGAATCGCTCAGGGCGGTTATTGCAAGCCTGGAAGAGGGGGATTTTATGGTGTCGCTGGACATCAAGGACGCTTATCTGCATGTCCCCATTTAGCCACCTCACCAGGAGTACCTCAGGTTTGTGGTACAGGACTGTCATTACCAATTCCAGACGTTGCCGTTTGGTCTGTCCACGGCACCAAGGGTATTTACCAAGGTAATGGCCGAAATGATGATACTCCTTCGGAAGAAGGGAGTTATAATTATCCCGTACTTGGACGATCTCCTTATAAAGGCGAGGTCCAAGGAGCAGTTGTTAGTCAACGTAGCACTATCTCGGGAAGTGCTGCAACAGCACGGCTGGATTCTGAATATCCCAAAGTCGCAGCTGATTCCTGCGACGCGTCTGCTGTTCTTGGGCATGATTCTGGACACAGAGTGGTCCGGATCGCATCTTCAGATGCATCGGCTGATCACCCTGTCCCCGAGGGCCAGGGTGTCTCTGCTGTGGTGGCTGCAGAAGGCTCATCTTCTCGAGGGCCGCAGATTCGGCATACAGGACTGGGTCCTGGTGACCACGGATGCAAGCCTCCGAGGTTGGGGGGCAGTCACTCAGGGAAGGAACTTCCAAGGACTGTGGACAAGTCAGGAGACTTCCCTTCACATAAATATTCTGGAACTAAGGGCCATTTACAACGCCCTGAGTCAAGCAGAACCCCTGCTTCAAAACCAACCGGTGCTGATTCAGTCAGACAACATCACGGCGGTCGCCCATGTAAACCGACAGGGCGGCACAAGAAGCAGGATGGTGATGGCAGAAGCCACAAGGATTCTCCGATGGGCGGAGAATCACGCGCTAGCACTGTCAGCAGTGTTCATTCCGGGAGTGGACAACTGGGAAGCAGACTTCCTCAGCAGGCACGACCTCCACCCGGGAGAGTGGGGACTTCATCCAGAAGTCTTCACGCTGATTGTAAATCGTTGGGAATGGCCACAGGTAAACATGATGGCGTCCCGTCTCAACAAAAAGCTAAAAAAATATTGCACCAGGTCAAGAGACCCTCAGGCGATAGCTGTGGACGCACTAGTGACACCGTGGGTGTACCAGTCGGTTTATGTGTTCCCTCCTCTTCCTCTCATACCCAAGTTACTGAGGATTGTAAGAAAGAGAGGAGTAAGAACTATACTCATCGTTCCGGATTGGCCAAGAAGAACTTGGTACCCAGTACTACAAGAAATGATCTCAGAGGACCCATGGCCTCTGCCTCTCAGACAGGACCTGTTACAGCAGGGGCCCTGTCTGTTCCAAGACTTACCGCGGCTGCGTTTGACGGCATGGCGGTTGAACGCCAGATCCTAACGGAAAAGGGCATTCCAGATGAAGTGATTCCTACGCTGATAAAGGCTAGGAAAGACGTGACAGCACAACATTATCCCCGTGTATGGCGAAAATATGTTGCTTGGTGTGAGGCCAGGAAGGCCCCTACAGAAGAATTCCAGCTGGGTCGATTCCTGCACTTCCTACAGTCAGGAGTGACTATGGGCCTAAAATTAGGATCCATAAAGGTACAGATTTCGGCCCTATCTATTTTCTTTCAAAAAGAACTGGCTTCACTGCCTGAAGTTCAGACGTTTGTTAAGGGAGTGCTGCATATTCAGCCCCCTTTTGTGCCTCCAGTGGCACTTTGGGATTTTAACGTTGTGTTGGATTTCCTGAAATCTCACTGGTTTGAGCCACTTAAGACTGTGGAGCTAAAATATCTCACGTGGAAAGTGGTCATGCTATTGGCCTTAGCTTCGGCTAGGCGTGTGTCAGAATTGGCGGCTTTGTCGTGTAAAAGCCCTTATCTGATCTTCCATATGGACAGGGCAGAATTGAGGACTCGTCCCCAATTTCTCCCTAAGGTGGTATCGGCGTTTCATTTGAACCAACCTATTGTGGTGCCTGCGGCTACTAGGGACTTGGAGGACTCCAAGTTACTAGATGTAGTCAGGGCTTTGAAAATATATATAGCCAGGACGGCTGGAGTCAGGAAAACTGACTCGCTGTTTATCCTGCATGCGCCCAACAAGCTGGGTGCTCCTGCTTCAAAGCAAACTATTGCGCGCTGGATCTGTAGCACGATTCAGCAAGCTCATTCTGCGGCAGGATTGCCGCATCCTAAATCAGTAAAAGCCCATTCCACAAGGAAGGTGGGCTCTTCTTGGGCGGCTGCCCGAGGGGTCTCGGCTTTACAGCTTTGCCGAGCTGCTACTTGGTCGAGTTCAAACACATTTGCTAAGTTCTACAAGTTTGATACCCTGGCTGAGGAGGACCTTGCCTTTGCTCATTCGGTGCTGCAGAGTCATCCGCACTCTCCCGCCCGTTTGGGAGCTTTGGTATAATCCCCATGGTCCTTACCGAGTTCCCAGCATCCACTAGGACGTCAGAGAAAATAAGAATTTACTCACCTGTAATTCTATTTCTCGTAGTCCGTAGTGGATGCTGGGCGCCCGTCCCAAGTGCGGACTCTCTGCAATACATGTATATAGTTATTGCTTAACTAAAGGGTTATTGTTATGAGCCATCTGTTACTGAGGCTCAGTTGTTGTTCATACTGTTAACTGGGTATGGTTATCACGAGTTGTACAGTGTGATTGGTGTGGCTGGTATGAGTCTTAGCCTGGATTCCAAATCCTTTCCTGGTAATGTCAGCTCTTCCGTGCAGTTTCCCTAACTGAGGTCTGGAGGAGGGGCATAGAGGGAGGAGCCAGTGCACACCAGATATAGTACCTAATCTTTCTTTTAAGAGTGCCCAGTCTCCTGCGGAGCCCGTCTATTCCCCATGGTCCTTACGGAGTTCCCAGCATCCACTACGGACTACGAGAAATAGAATTACCGGTGAGTAAATTCTTATTTTTAGATTACAAGTAAACAGAAAATCCCATTGTCAACATGTCGACTGATGGCATTCACAGTGACGACATGAAGACAAAATATACCATGAATTATAACAATTGCTGGCTGGATCAGTAATGCAACTTAGTCCATTAAGCGTTTGGTGTTACCAATCTTTGGACCTCTAGATGACAAGCTCTTGACCAGCAATTGTCTTCTGCACAGTGCAGAGTCTTGAGTATTTTATTTGAACCAAATAACTTTATTTCCATTTTCATGTAGGCATTTACTGGGTATTTGAAAAGCAAAAGGATTGGAAACCGCACTGGTGTAGTAGGTGTATATGTGAAAATGATAAACTATCTGTAATTAGCTGATAATTAAATTCAAGGTTTAAATCCTCACTTTGGGAAGCAGACACATAAGGTAATACACTCCTTGTTTTTGTGTGTCGGAAAAACTGCCCATCAGCGGTGCTCCCACGAGTCAAATATACATTGTAAACACAGAAAAAAGAGAAGAAAGAAGACTCTTTTTGGGAAGCACTCATATACAGATAATATTGTATGACTGATTGTCACAATAACTGACTAAAATACAATACTTTAATAATTTTCGTTAATAAGTTAATTACTGAGGAGTTCAATGAGCGCCAATATTTGTCTGAATGGTGACATTGCGAAAATATAAAGAAAATGTTCGTAGCTTTTGAGGTACAAATACCTAATATAGGCCGAGATGGGTAACTCTGTGATTTTGTGAAACAAAAACACAAACACACCAACTATGGGACACCTTGTGGTCAAAAAATTGTTTGTTCAATGTATATATATATGACCATCATTTGAAAACTGCTGTATATCCCAACTGGGAATTGAATCCTAGCAGGTAGTTAAATCATAGGTCATGACCGATAGGCGAATCAGTGCTCTATTTTAGTGACAGAAGGGGTAGCAAATAATTGCAGTACCAGGGTGTTCCTTGGTGGTCTCCCATCCAAGTACTTAAACCGGCCCTCCACTGCTTGGCTTCCAAGATCAGATGAGATTGGGCATCTCCAGTGGGGTATGACCGCAGACCTTATGCTCACCCTAGTCACACTGTGTCCTAATTGGGCACAGGTAAGAGCCAATTTGCGATATTGTGTAGACCACAAGTGTCTAGGCAGCTGATGAAAAAGAATCAAAAGTTGTTTCTCAATAACACAAAATTATAACACAAAAATCAGGTACCCATCTAAATATTCACGGCAAAAGTAGTCGCAAGTACAAGTAGAAGAAACATCTATTCTGCACAGATAATTAAGAATATATAGAACGACTGATTCTAAATTATGCAGAGAGGGAGGCCTCCAAATTTGGACTCCAAAACCTCAAAATAGATGTATCCCACATGGATTATGCAGTAAGGTATATCATAAATGGTGATATTTCCAGCTCTAATGCCCCACCATGAATCACCTTTAGGCAGCGGGGAAACAACACTACAGAAAATGTGCCATATATATCATCAATTGGGTGTTTTTAAAAGAGCATGGATTTCTGCATAACACACAGAAAAAACATTTATGTGTTAGGTAGGTTCCCAAAATGGATGTATCACACACACACTATGGATTATGCAGTAAGATATATCTTTAAACAGTGATATCTCCGACTCTAATGCCTCACCATAAATCACCTTCAGGCAGCGGGGGAACAACACAACAGTAAATATGCCACATATATAGTCAATTGGGTGTTTTCAAAAGAGCATGGATTTCTGCATTACACACAGAAAAAAACATTTATGTGTTTGATAGGCTCCCAAAGATAGTTGATGCATCAACATCCGTGATTTTGGTAGCAAATATGCACTTGTTTACTTACTGTTGGTATTTTATCTGTTGCTCATACATATGCATATAATGAAATATTCTCTGTGCCCCGTGGGTATAGATTTATCATGCACAGAGAAACAAATGCTTATGTCAAGATATTACCTAATCCGTATGTGCAGTCATTTTGTTTTATCCTACTTGTGTAAACGAGATGTTAGGGGAAAACCTGGTGGATGGTGCTGGCCGCGTCTGCCCGCGTGTTTGCCCGCTGCTGTACTCCGGCCGCACTGTTCTTCCTGTTATGCTGGTTCCCGTAGCGACGAACTTTGCCGTGATCGGCTGGTAGCGGTCACGTGTGCGCACCACGTGACCGTGAGGTTGTGGCCTCTCTTCCTTCTTCCTGACGTACGTTTCGCAATATTGCTTGGTCACAGGGCGTCAGTGGATTCTGACCCTTGATTGTTCTTATAGCAGTAGTCCTGTTTGCTGATTGGTTCTCCACAGGGGATTGATAAGTATTCTGACCTGTCATATTGTTTATCGGTCAGTTGGTTCTCATTGGTAGATATGTCATGAGTGACGGTAGAGAGGACCAATCAGTGTTTATTCAGGGACGATCACAAGAATTAATTGTAAAAAAAGAGCTGATAAGACTGGTTGGGTATAATACTGACATACGAAATAAGGGAATAGTACAAATTAAAACGTAAGGATATAAATATTAAGCATTTACTGGGTGTAAACATCAAATTCTTACTAGTTTTGTTTGTTTCTCTAACGTCCTAGTGGATGCTGAGGACTCCGTAAGGACCATGGGGAATAGACGGGCTCCGCAGGAGACAGAGCACTTTAAGAAAGAATTTGGATACTGGTGTGCTCTGGCTCCTCCCTCTATGTCCCTCCTCCAGTTTGAATCTGTGCCCGGACGAGCTGGGTGCTACTTAGTGAGCTCTCCTGAGCTTGCTAAAAGAAAGTATTTTGTTAGGTTTTTTTATTTTCAGAGAGATCTGCTGGCAACAGACTCTCTGCTATGTGGGACTGAGGGGAAAGAAGCAGCCCTACTCACTGAAGATAGGTCCTGCTTCTTAGGCTACTGGACACCATTAGCTCCAGAGGGATCGTACACAGGATCGCACCCTTGGTCGTCTGATCCCGGAGCCGCGCTGCCGTCCTCCTCGCAGAGCCGGAAGACAGAAGCCGGTGACAGAAGCAAGAAGACTTCGAAATCGGCGGCAGAAGACTCCAGTCTTCATATGAGGTAGCGTACAGCACTGCAGCTGTGCGCCATTGCTCCCACACTAAACCCACATACTCCGGTCACTGTAGGGTGCAGGGGGGTGCGCCCTGGGCAGAAATTGGAGACCTCTTTGGCAAAAGTTTGCATAATTTACAGTTGGGCACTGTATATATGTCTGAGCCCCCGACAAAATTGTACATGAAAGCGGGACAGAAGCCTGCTGTCGAGGGGGCGGGGCTTCTTCCTCAGCACTCACCAGCGCCATGTTTTTTCTCCACAGCACCGCTGAGAGGAAGCTCCCCAGTCTCTCTCCTGCAGTTACACGGTAGAAGAGGGTAAAAAGAGAGGGGGGGGGACATAATTAGGCGCAAAAATCAATCTAAACAGCAGCTACTGGGTTAACATTAAGTTACTATGTTATTCCTGGGTTAATAGCGCTTGGGTGTGTGCTGGCATACTCTCTCTCTGTCTCTCCAAAGGGCCTTATGGGGGAATTGTCTTCAGATGAGCATTCCCTGAGTGTGTAGTGTGTCGACATGTCTGAGGTAAAAGGCTCCCCTAAGGAGGAGATGGAGCTAATATGTGTGTGTGAGGGTGTCTCCGTCGACAACGCCGACACCTGTTTGGATATGTGTAGTTAAGTGCTAAGGTGAATTTATTGCACAAAAGATTAGAGAACAGACAGGAAATCTACCCATGTCTATCCCTATGTTGCAGAGACCTTTTAGAGTTTCTCAATGCTCACTATCCAAAATAATAGACACTGATATCGACACGGAGTTTGACTCCAGTGTTGACTACGATTATGCAAAGTTACAGCCAAAATGGCAGAAAAGTATTCAATATATGATTATTGTAATAAAAGATGATTTGCATATCACTGATGACTCATCTGTCCATGACACAAGGGTACACATGTTTTAAGGGGAAGAAAGCTGAGGTAAATTTCCCTCCTCTCATGAGGAAAAAGAGCGGGAATCTCCAGACAAGAGACTGCAGTTTCCCACAAAGAATTCTCAGGCAGTATCCTTTCCCCACTAGGACCAGGATACGATGGGAATCTTCCCCTAGGGTGTCACGTTTGCCCAAAAGGTAGCCCTGACGTGACAGCTATTCTCAGGGATCCTGCAGATAGCGTGCACATTCTGGTACACTACTTAGACCGGCGATTGTGTCGGCATGGGTTTATATCGCTGTGGCAGCGTGGACAGGTACCTTATCAGCAGAGATTGATACCCTAGTATGCATATATATATATATATATATATATATATATATATATATATATATATATATATATATATATATTTAGAGATAGATATATATATATATATATATATATATATTAAAGATACTGTCTTAAGAGATATGTATATATAAAACATGCCCAAAGAGACATGAGTATACTGGGTCCTAGAGTCAAAGCTATGTCGATCTCTGCTTGACGTGTCCTGTAGTATATGCAATGGACAGATGATGCCGACTTAAGAGGCATATGGAAGGCTGAGGATTGTGTGGAGAAGGGTTCACGGACCTGGTCTCCACAGCTATAGCTGGTAATTCTGATATTTTGCCTTATATTCCTGCACAGCCTAGGAAAGCACGACATTATCAAATGCAGCCTTTCGAATAAAGAAACAAGAAAGTCCGAGGTGCGTCCTTTCTTGCCAGAGTCGGGGGCAGAGGAAAGAAGCTGCACAACACAGCTAGTTCCCAGGAACAGAAGTCCTCCCTGGCCTCTACAAAAATCGACCGCATGTCGCTGGGGCTCCACAGGCGGAGCTAGGCCCGGTGGGGGCACGCCTTCGTAAGTTCAGCCACAAGTGGGTTCACTCCCTGTTAGATCCCTGGGCAATAGATAGTGTCTCAGGGATACAAGCTGGACTTTGAGAAGATGCCCCCTCACCGACGGCCCTGCCGGCTTCCCCCCACGAGAGGGAAACTGTGTTAATTGCAATTCACAAATTGTATCTTCAACAGATGGTGGTCAAGGTTCCCCTCCTTCAACAAGGAGGGGGTTATTATTCGACCATGTTGTAGTCCCGAAACCAGACTGTTCGGTCAGACCCATATTGAATTTAAAATCCCTGAACATATGCCTGAAAAGGTTCAAGTTCAAGATGGAATCGCTTAGAGCGGTCATTGCAAGCCTGAGAGGGGGAGATTTTATGGTGACTCGGGACATAAAGGATGCATACCTTCATGTCCCCATTTATCCACCTCATCAGGCGTACCTCAGAATTGCGGTACGGGATTGTCATTACCAATTTCAGACGTTGCCGTTTGGTCTCTCCACGGCCTTGAGAATATTCACCAAGGTAATGGCGGAAATGAAGGTGTCACTATTATCACGTACTTGGACGATCTCCTCATAAAAGCGAGATCAAGAGAGCAGTTGTTGAACAGCGTAACACTTTCTCTGGAAGTGTAACGGCAACACGGCTGGATTCTATATATTCCAAAGTCGCAGTTGGTTCCTACAGCCCATCTGCCTCTCCTAGGCATGATCCTAGACACAGACCAGAAAAGGGTTTATCTCCCGATAGAGAGAGCTCAGGAGCTCGTGACACTGGTCAGGAATCTATTAAAATCAAAACAGGTGTCAGTGCATCACTGCACTCGAGTCCTGGGAAGGGAGGCCATTCCCTTCGGCAGGTTCCATGCGAGGACCTTCCAATGGGACTTACTGGACAAGTGGTCCGGATCACATCTTCAGATGCATCGGTTAATCACCCTATCCCCCAGGGCCAGGGTGTCTCTCCTGTGGTGGCTGCAGAGTGCTCACCTTCTAGAGGGCCGCAGATTCGGCATTCAGGACTGAGTCCTGGTGACCACGGATGCAAGCCTCCGAGGGTGGGGGGCAGTCACACAGGGAAGAAATTTCCAAGGTCTGTGGTCAAGTCAGGAACTAAGGGCCATATACAACACCCTAAGTCAAGCGGAGACCCTGCTTCGCGACCAATCGGTGCTGATTCAGTCAGACAACATCACCGCAGTGGCTCATGTAAACCGCCAAGGCGGCACAAGGAGCAGGGTGGCGATGGCGGAAGCCACCAGAATTCTTCGCTGGGCGGAGAATCACGTAAGAGCACTGTCAGCAGTGTTCATTCCGGGAGTGGACAACTGGGAAGCAGACTTCCTCAGCAGGCACGACCTCCACCCGGGAGAGTGGGGACTTCATCAAGAAGTCTTCACGCAGATTGCAAGCTGGTGGGAACTGCCACAGGTGGACATGATGGCATCCCGCCTCAACAAAAAGCTACATAGATATTGCGCCAGGTCAAGAGACCCTCAGGCGATAGCTGTAGACACACTAGTGACACCGTGGGTGTTCCAGTCGGTTTATGTATTTCCTCCTCTTCCTCTCATACCCAAGGTGCTGAGAATCATAAGAAAAAGAGGAGTGAGAACAATACTCATTGTTCCGGATTGGCCAAGAAGGATTTGGTATCCAAATCTGCAAGAAATGCTCACAGAGGACCCATGGCCTCTGCCTCTAAGACAGGACTTGTTGCAACAGGGTCCCTGTCTGTTCCAAGACTTACCGCGGCTGCGTTTGACGGCATGGTGGTTGAACGCCGGATCCTAGCAGAAAAAGGCATTCCGGATGAGGTTATGCCTTCGCTGATAAAGGCTAGGAAGGACGGGACGGCTAAATATTATCACCGTATATGGCGAAAATATGTTGCTTGGAGTGAAGCCAGGAATGCCCCTACGGAGGAATTCCAGCTGGGCCGTTTCCTTCACTTCCTACAGTCGGGAGTGACTTTGGGCCTGAAATTGGGTTCCATTAAGGTCCAGATTTCGGCCCTATCCATTTTCTTTCAAAAAGAACTGGCTTCTCTTCCTGAAGTACAGACATTTGTAAAGGGAGTGCTGCATATTCAGCCCCCTTTTGTGCCTCCAGTGGCACCTTGGGATCTTAACGTGGTGTTGAGTTTCCTGAAGTCACACTGGTTTGAGCCACTCAAAACCGTGGAGTTAAAATTTCTCACGTGGAAGGTGGTCATGCTATTAGCCTTGGCTTCAGCTAGGCGTGTGTCAGAATTAGCGGCTTTGTCACATAAAAGCCCCTATCTGGTTTTCCATATGGACAGGGCAGAATTGCGGACCCGTCCACAATTTCTGCCAAAAGTGGTGTCATCCTTTCATATGAACCAACCTATTGTGGTGCCTGTGGATACTCGTGACTTGGAGGATTCCGAGTTACTAGATGTGGTTAGGGCTTTGAAGATTTATGTAGCCAGAACGGCTAGAGTCAGGAAAACTGAGTCGCTGTTTATCCTGTATGCATCCAACAAGCTGGGTGCTCCTGCTTCAAAGCAAACTATGGCTCGCTGGATCTGTAACACGATTCAGCAGGCTCATTCTGCGGCTGGATTGCCGCTTCCAAAATCAGTAAAAGCCCACTCCACGAGGAAGGTGGGCTCTTCTTGGGTGGCTGCCCGAGGGGTCTCGGCATTACAGCTATGCCGAGCAGCTACTTGGTCAGGTTCGAACACTTTTGCAAAGTTTTACAAGTTTGATACCCTGGCTGAGGAGGACCTTGTGTTTGCTCGTTCGGTGCTGCAGAGTCATCCGCACTCTCCCGCCCGTTTGGGAGCTTTGGTATAATCCCCATGGTCCTTACGGAGTCCCCATCATCCACTAGGACGTTAGAGAAAATAAGATTTTACTTACCGGTAAATCTATTTCTCGTAGTCCGTAGTAGATGCTGGGCGCCCGTCCCAAGTGCGGACTTCTTCTGCAATACTTGTATATAGTTATTGCTTAAATAAGGGTTATGTTTGGTTGCATCAGGGTTGATCTGATGCTCTGTTGCTGTTCATACTGTTAACTTGGTAAGTTTATCACAAGTTATACGGTGTGATTGGTGTGAGTCTTGCCCTGGATTCCAAAATCCTTTCCTTGTACGGTCAGCTCTTCCGGGCACAGTTTCTCTAACTGAGGTCTGGAGGAGGGACATAGAGGGAGGAGCCAGAGCACACCAGTATCCAAATTCTTTCTTAAAGTGCCCTGTCTCCTGCGGAGCCCGTCTATTCCCCATGGTCCTTACTGAGTCCCCAGCATCCACTACGGACTACGAGAAATAGATTTACCGGTAAGTAAAATCTTATTTTTTTGCCCTTCATTGTGCTTTTTTTTTATATTGTTTTTAAAGTAGTTGATTGTACTGTTTATATGTGGTTTCAGAGCATATTCTGTGCTTGCCACTTTATGCTGCTAAACCCAACTGATGTAGGTGCAATATTCACGATAAGGGGTAAATATCGCCCTGCGGACTTCAGTCTCTTTAGACGGGAGATTGGGTGCGAGAAAACAATTGAATTCCGCTGGCTGAATTTATATAAATATTTTGTTAATCTTAGAAAATAAAAATTGTACGTTAACTCAGAGGTTCCCAAACGCAGTCCTCAAGGTACCCTAATGGTCCAGGTTTTAGGTATATCCATGGCTCAGCACAGATGGTTACATTAAATTGACTAATGTACTAATTAAGTCACCTGTGGCCAAGCATGGATGTACTTAAAACCTAGACCGTTAGAGGTTCCCAAACACAGTTCTCAAGGCACCCTGTTAGTCCAAAGGGGAAATTTTGTCTAAAACCCCCAGCTGCAGTACTTTGTTGATTTACTAGCAGAGTCTGTCGAATATTAAGCTGCATACAGCCAGTCTCACATCTAACTTCTGAATGTCTAGCACAAAACTGTGTGGCAGAGAAGGAAGCATTTAAATATACTCTTCATGCAGAATGTATTACATCAATGGTTGACTCTAGGTCAGAGGTCATTAACGGTAAATATACTTTGTTTATGTAATGAGTAGAAAACGGTAATAGGTTGCCTGATCTCGTCACATGTTCTTAGTGTAATATTGTCAAAATCTGAGTGTCTCTGAGAATTGCATGTACAAAAATTAGGACTATATTAACCGCTGTATCAGCAGACAACACTGATTTGGTGCTGTTGAAGCAAGTATGGAGTAGAAGATAGTTTAAGTAAGAGAAGGAAAAACACTGGCGTTACTTTGTTAACACTGAATTATGGCTTGGCCTTGTGCCGTTTTGATGAGTATTTGATGTACTTGCAATTCTCATAGAATAGACACTGGAATTGTGATATTACACTAGGGGGGGAATTCAAATGTTTTCGCCCCCGATCACTCTTCTAAAGTGACAGGAGATCGCAGTGGGCGATATACAATTGATGTCCCCTATCGCGCCCATTAGTGTGTCGGGTTTAGCCAACTACATTAGAATAGCTCCATGCTGGCCAGAAATAGAGTTGAATCTAGCGCTAGGTGTGCCCTCTTGTTATAATATATAGATAGATAGATAGATAGATAGATAGATATTTGTGCGTTCACATCAGCCACTGCCCCATTGGAGCTTGCAATCTCTGTTTTCCTTATTTTTTTCAGGAGCCAGTTAACCTCCCAGTATATTTTTGGATTGTGGTAGGAAAGCCACACAAGCACTGGGAGAATATAAAACCTCGATGTCCGTTAGGGCCATGGTTTGAACCCAAGAGCTTAGTGCTGTGAGACTATTACCCCATCCGTCCATTCATAAATATACAATAGTGAAAAATTGAGAGATGGTGCTCTTTCAGTGCAGTTAAATAAAATTAGCGACTTTAATCAATAATAGGTGTCCTCGTACCAAGAATAAAATGGAAATTTGCTTGGTTTGCTTTAGATAATTTTTGTGTGATTTTGTTGTCAGCACATTCAACTATGTAAAGAACAAAGTATTTAATAAGAATATTCATTCATTCAGATCTGGGATGTGTTATTTTAGTGTTCCCTTTATTTTTTTCAGCAGTATATATATATATATATATATATATATATATATATATATATATATATATATATATATATATATATATATATATATAAAATAAATAATATATATCACATTATCATCTGTATGCAGATGATACTCAAATCTACCTATCCTCCCCTGACTTGTCCCTATCTGTACTGGACCGTGTCACTGAATGCCATTCTGCCATTTCATCCTGGATGACATCTCGCCACCTCAAACTGAATATTTCAAAGACAGAGTTAATTATATTTCCACCGGCCAATAGTAGGTACCAACCTGATATCTCTATCACTGTTGAAAACTCGACTATCTACCCTACCCCACAAGTTCGCTGCCTAGGTGTCAACCTTCACTCTGATCTGTCCTTTGTTCCCCACATTCAATCTGTCTCAAGATCATGTTACATGCATCTAAAAAAACATATCCAAAATACGACCATACCTTACACAAGACACTGCTAAAACTCTAATCCACGCTCTCATTATCTCCCGCTTTGATTATTGCAATAGTCTCCTAACTGGTCTTCCCAAAACGAGACTCTCACCACTACAATCCATTCTGAATGCAGCGGCGAGGCTTATCTTCCTCGCTAGACGTTCATCGTCTGCAGATCCACTCTGTCAGTCCCTCCATTGGTTACCTGTACTCTACCGCATACAATATAAAATACTTTTACTCACATACAAGGCCATTAACCAAACTACACCAACGTACCTCACTTTGCTTATCTCAAAATATCTCCCAACCCGACCTCTTCGCTCTTCACAAGACCTGCGTCTCTCATCCACACTCGTTACTCGCTCCCACTTACGATTGCAGGACTTTCATCGGGCTGCCCCCATTCTGTGGAATGCCCTACCACGCACAATAAGACTCTCCTCTTGTCTCCAAACCTTCAAGCGTTCCCTCAAAACGCAACTCTTTAGGCAAGCATATCAAATTCCAGAACCGCCCACATAACTTTCATAAACCTTCTTATCAAATTGCATCCACTCTGTACAGTCCACACATATCCTCACGTGTCTTCTCATTCTTCACTTTCCCTTCCTCTCAAACCCGGTTCATCATTGCTGTATGACCATATCATACAGCCCTCCAAGAACCTTTGCAATCTGGCGAACAACTATGCAATAAATAGCACCTTTCCTTGTGTACACATGCCTATTTCCCTATAGATTGTACGCTTGTGAGCAGGGCCTTCCTACCTCTATGACTGTTTGTTATCACCCAGTTTGTTGTTGTTATTTGAAATTGTAAAGCGCAACAGAATTTGCTGCGCTATATAAGAAACTTAATAAATAAATAAATTATGTTCTATGTAACTGTGGCTATTGTACAGTAGTGGGCGCTCAAAGGAACATATCCCCATTTTCTTGTATTAGCGCCATTTCCCTGCCTGCAGAAACGCTGTCAGTGAGAGCTGTCCCTCCAAATCAACTCCAGCTATCTTATACGGTAACAGGGGGTTGTAGAAGGGGGGGGGGGGGGGGTATGCTGATATATCTGTACTGTGCAACCTATTAAGGTACACAGTAAGCGCTGGTTAGGGGTCTCCCTATATTGTAGCGCTGTGTGTGGGTTGGCTCTAATCTGTGTCTCTCTTGCCATTCTTAGGGGGGAAACTCTGTCTGCCCTTCCCTGTGTGTGTGAAATGTTTGTGGTCTCCATTAAGCTATGTCCAGGGACTCTGTGTCATATTCTGCAGAGACTATGCCCTCTCAGGATGATCCCATTCCATTTAATCAGGATTGCTCTGTGTTAGCGCAGGTTAGCCTCTAGTAAAACTATGATTTCTCAGATTTCGACTAGAGTTGCACAAAATGAGTCTGCAACTCAGATTTTACAGAACTCTGTGGTAGTTTGGTCTGGTTCTGTTACCTCAGGGCCCCCTACTGTGTGCTCCCAAAAACGTGCTCTTGCCCAGATTATTCAAGATGACACTGATATCGATTCTGACGCAGCAGATGGTGAGGCGGATGTGCTGCGGGGGGCGGCATCTCTTGCAAAAGGGGTGCAGTTGATGATAGAGGCCACTAGAGATGTGTTGAATATTGCTGACACAACACCTGAGCAGGTTGAGGAGGCTTACTTCACTGACAATAAGAAAGCCTCGCTAACCTTGCCTGCGTCTAAGGAATTAAATGCTATATTTGAGAGAGCCTGGGAAAACCCAGAGAAAAAAATTCAGATCTCTAGAAAGGTTCTGGTTGCTTTCCCTTTCCCTGAGGAGGACAGGAAAAAATGGGAAAACCCACCCATAGTAGATGCGTCTGTATCCAGACTCTCAAAAAAGGTGGTTTTACCTGTCCCCAGATCTACCGCGTTAAAAGAACCGGCTGATCACAAAATTGACACTTTGCTCAAATCCATATACACGGCTTCAGGGGCGATACTACGTCCTACTATTGCCCGTGCATGGATTTCCAAAGCTATAGTATAGTGGTCAGGCACGTTACTTGAGGATTTGGATACCATGGATAAAAGTGACGTTGAATTGTTTTTACGTAACATTCAGGATTCTGCAGGATTTATGGTGGAATCCATGAAAGACCTGTGATCGATGGCTGCAGCGATATCTTCCATGTCTGTCTTGGCTCGTAGGGGACTTTGGCTGCGCCAGTGGTCTGCCGACGCGGAATCCAGGAGAGGTGTGGAGACCCTACCCTACACAGGTCAGGCTCTCATTGGGGAAGCGTTGAATGCGTGGATTTCCATGGCTACAGCGGGTAAGTCACCTTTTCTTCCCTCAGCTGCACCTGCTACGAAGAAACCTTTTTCTTCAGCTGCATCCCAGTCCTTTTGGGCTGCTAAAATAAGAAAGACCAAGCCGTCCAACACCTTCTTTAGAGGAGGTTGGCCAAAATCCAAGAAACCTGCTGCGGCGGGTTCCCAGGAACAGAAGCCCGCTTCAAAGTCCTCAGCATGACGGTGGACAGCGCGGCCTGGAGGTGCGGCTGGTGTGGGCGAGACTCAAGCATTTCAGCCACGTCTGGGTGTCGTCCGGCCTGGATCCCTGGGTGCAAGATATTGTGTCCAAGGGGTACAGGCTGGAGTTTCAAGATCTCCATCCTCATCGATTCTTCAAATCAGGCTTGCCAGCTTTGCTGGCAGACAGGGCTATCCTACAGGAAGCCATCCAGAAGTTGGTGGAGTCACAGGTCATTGTACCAGTTCCCTCCCATTTGCAAACCAAAGGTTACTATTCGAACCTTTTCGTGGTACTGAAACCGGATGGTTCGGTCAGGCTTTTTTTGAACTTAAAATCGTTAAACCCCTTTCTGAGGGAGTGCAAGTTCAAAATGGAGTCTCTGAGGGCGGTGATATCGGGTCTGGAGGAGGGGGAATTCCTGGTATCCCTGGATATCAAGGATGTGTACCTCCACATTCCGAATTTGCCGCCGCATCAAGCCTTTCTCCGATTCGCACTGTTAGACAGTTATTTTCAGTTCCAGGCCCTGCCATTCGGCCTGTCCACAGCACCGAGGGTATTCACCAAGATGATGGCTCTCCTCCGCAGACAGGGGGTGAACATAATTCCGTATCTGGACGATCTGCTGATAAAGGCATCGTCCAAGGAGAAGCTATTACGGTCCATTGTTCTAATGACCTATCTACTTGGGG
Source organism: Pseudophryne corroboree (assembly GCF_028390025.1). Taxonomy (NCBI): domain Eukaryota; kingdom Metazoa; phylum Chordata; class Amphibia; order Anura; family Myobatrachidae; genus Pseudophryne; species Pseudophryne corroboree. The sequence continues at coordinate 295,623,059 of NC_086449.1, forward strand.
ACCACAGTTGGATCCTGAATCTTCCAAAATCACATTTGGATCCGACCAGGAGGTTGTCCTTTCTGGGAATGATCCTCGACACAGTGGTGCCGAGGGTATCTCTTCCGGAGGAGAAAGTGTTGAGGATACAAACAGTGGTCTGGGATGTCCTGAAGCCAGCCCGGGTGTCAGTTCATCAGTGCATTCGCCTTCTGGGGAAGATAGTGGCCTCTTACGAGGCTCTGCAGTACGGGAGGTTTCATGCTCGACCCTTCCAACTGGATCTCCTGGACAAGTGGTCGGGATCTCATCTACACATGCACCAGAGAATACGTCTGTCGCCAAAGGTCAGGATTTCACTCCTCTGGTGGCTGCAAATGCCTCACCTTCTGGAGGGCCGCAGGTTCGGGATTCAGGACGGGATCCTTCTAACCACGGATGCAAGTCTCTGGGGTTGGGGCGCAGTCACTCAAGGGGAGACCTTCCAAGGAAGGTGGTCAAGTCTGGAAGCTGGCCTTCCAATAAACATTCTGGAACTAAGAGCCGTCGACAACGGTCTTTTCAGGGTGGCCCATCTTCTGCGAGATCGGGCCATTCAAGTGCAGTTGCACAATGTAACGACAGTGGCTTACATAAACCGGCAGGGCGGAACGAAGAGCAGTGCTGCAATGTCAGAGGTAACCAGAATCATCCTCTGGGCAGAAAAACACGCATTGGCGCTGTCAGCAATCTTCATTCCGGGAGTAGACAACTGGGAAGCGGACTTCCTCAGCAGACACGATCTCCATCCAGGAGAGTGGTGGCTCCATCCGGAGGTGTTTACAGAGGTAACAGACCTTTGGGGTGTACCTCAAATAGACATGATTGCCTCTCGCCTCAACAAGAAGCTTCGGCTGTATTGTTCCAGGTCGAGGGACCCGCAAGCCGTGGCGGTGGACGCCCTGGTGACTCCGTGGGTGTTCCAGTCGGTATATGTGTTTCCTCCACTTCCACTCATTCCAAGAGTTCTAAAACTCATAAGGAGAACAAGAGTTCAGGCGATCCTCATTGCTCCGGAATGGCCAAGAAGGGCTTGGTACATGGATCTTCTTGATCTACTGCTAGAAGAGCCGAGGCCTCTTCCTCTATGGGAGGACCTGCTGCAGCAGGGGCCGTTCGCTTATCAAGACTTACCGCAGCTACGTTTGATGGCATGGAGGTTGAACACCAGATATTAGCTCGGAAGGGCATTCCGAACAAGGTTATTCCTACCCTGATACAGGCTAGGAAAGGAGTAACGTCTAAACATTACCATCGTATTTGGAAAAAATATATTTCTTTGTATGAGTCCAAGAAGTTTCCTACAGTGGAGTTTTCAACTGGGGTGGTTTCTCCTCTTTCTGCAAGCAGGTGTGGATATGGGCCTGAGGTTGGGATCCGTAAAGGTCCAGATTTCGGCCCTATCAATTTTCTTTCAGAAGCAATTGGCTTCCCTCCCTGAGGTTCAGACTTTCTTGAAAGGGGTTCTGCACATCCAGCCTCCCTTTGAGCCACCTACGCACCATGGTATCTTAAAGGGGTGCTGCACTTTCTCTAATCGGATTGGTTCGAACCTCTACAGGAGGATGAGGTCAAGTTTCTCACATGGAAGGCTGTCACTTTGTTGGCCTTAGCTTCTGCTAGACATGTGTCTGAGCTGGGGGCTTTGTCTTGTAAGAGCCCCTACTTGATCTTCCATGAAGATAGAGCTGAGCTCCGGACACGTCACCAGTTCCTTCCGAAGGTTGTGTCGGCATTTCATATCAACCAACCTATTGTGGTGCCAGTTGCTACTGACACCTCAATTTCATCAAAGTCTTTGGATGTTGTAAGGTTCTGAAAATCTATGTGAAGAGGACCGCTCATCACAGGAAATCGAACTCTCTGTTTGTCCTGTATGATCCCAAGAAACTTGGGTGTCCTGCTTCTAAGCAGACAATCTCTCGCTGGATTAGATTCACTATACAGCATGCGTATTCTACGGCAGGATCGCCGTGTCTTACGTCTGTTAAGGCCCACTCTACTCGTAAGGTGGGTTCTTCCTGGGCGGCTGCCCGGGGTGTCTCTGCTTTACAGCTTTGCCGAGCTGCTACTTGGTCAGGGTCGAACACGTTTGCAAAGTTCTACAAGTTCAATACTTTGGCCGCTGAGGACCTGACGTTTGGTCAATCAGTTCTGCAGGAGCCTCCGCGCTCTCCCTCCCGTTCTGGGAGCTTTGGTACATCTCCATGGTACTAATGTGGACCCCAGCATCCTCTAGGACTCGAGAGAAAATAGGATTTTAATTACCTACCGGTAAATCCTTTTCTCGTAGTCCGTAGAGGATGCTGGGCGCCCGCCCAGCGCTTCGTGATCCTGCAGTGGTTACTTGATTCAGTACTGCTTAGTTCTTGGTTAAGTACTGTTTTGTTACTTGGTTAAGTAATATTGTTCAGCCATTGCTGATGTTTCAAGCTATTTAGCTTGGTTTGCCTTGTGTGTGAGCTGGTGTGAATCTCGCCACTATCTGTGTAAAATCCTTCTCTCGAAGTTGTCCGCCTCCTCGGGCACAGTTTCTATTCTGTGTCTGGTGGGAGGGGCATGGAGTGAGGAGCCAGCCCACACTTTCAAACTCTTGGGGTGCCGGTGGCTCCTGGTGGACCCGTCTGTGCCCCCATGGTACTATTGTGGACCCCAGCATCCTCTACGGACTACGAGAAAAGGATTTACCGGTAGGTAATTAAGATCCTATTTGTGAGTATATACCTTAATTTACATTAAAATTTATTAAAGCTTTGTATTATGGTTATCAAAATAAATTTAAATATTAACTGAATATGGTACTATGCTACTATGCTCTTTCATGCTTGCTTCTGTAGCATATTGACCTCTTGGTGGAAGACGTCGTTTTAACCCCTTTGCTGTTCAGCCTGTTTTGCTACTGTTTGTGGCTATTCATATTCCAGCATACATTTTCATAATTTATGCATGTTAACACTACCCAAATATGAATAATTTTGTTTTTTAAATTCCACAAAATTAGTTGCAGCATTAGTTTCCTTATTTCTCATCACATAGCAAAGGTAATTTACCCAAAATAACAAAAAAAGTGCTTATTCAGTGAAATTTCTACCAACCAAAACACTTTATCATCAATTCAACTTTCCAAAACACACAATACTGGATTCTTCATGTAGGCTTTCATAATAAAATCTGCGCTTGAAAATTATTATGGTTTTTTTCCTTTATTTTTACATGTTTGAATGAAACACACAAAATGTGTAGGAATTATATGATAGCCCATATACATACTTACACCTTGCAGTATCAATTAAAATGGATGTTTATTGTAAGCAGTGCAGGTATATTGTAAGCTTCTAATCAGGGCCCTCTTTCTCTTTATTACCCAGTATCATTTTTATTAGGGTGTTGGTCCTAATTTTTGAAGAGCAACAATCTGCTGGCACTATATTAATAAATGTTAATGATGGGTTTACAATGCATTAGATCTTTACTACAGACACAGCAAATTTATACCCATAGCCAGCACAAAACTAATCACATGGACCGCAGCACGACGTGTTAACATTTTACTGTCACAACATCTCCTTGGACGATTTTGTGTGTATGTTCAGGATTCTCCTCCTTTGCAGTCTAAGGGTGGTATTCAAATGATGTCGGATCCTTTCGACTGAAAAGATCCGACATTTCAGTTTTCAATTAGCGGCCAAATCCTACAGGATTTGGCTGTTCTCGACAATGTCCATGCAACTTTTTTTTAAAGTCGGATTGATATTGTCGGAAACGGGGCTAAAACCGGTCTGATTTGGCTGTCAGTCCGACAAAACACGTGGATCTGCGGCTAATCCGCCAATCCACGTGTTTTTCCGACAAGTCGGAATTGCCGACCTGTCAGAAAAATGGCAGCCAATTTAATAGGTCGGAACACTGGGCCTAAT